>NC_133652.1:55057610-55657610 GCF_009905375.1 Apium graveolens
GTCCAGTGAATGATTCATCTCAACGAGGTCTTCAAGAGAAGTCATTCTTGTATGTAGAGAGCAGAAGTTGGATATGTCATCAGCTGATAAATTTGGAGTGTCCTGAATAGAATTGAGCTTTGGTATTACAGTGGTCTTTAGATCTGAGATGTCATTCCTTATGATTGCAAGCTGATTGTTGACAGAGGTGGAAGAAGAAGACCGTTCAACCACTTGTGCTTTAAATGCTTGAGCTTCAGCTTGGCTTTTAGCAAGTTCTTCTTTTAGGGCAGCAATCTGAGCTAACAGGTTTACAGTATCAGTGTCTGTGTGTGCTCTCACCTGAATTTCACTCGTGTTTGGTTCACTCATCTCACGTGCATGTGTTTCTCTCAATATAATTGCTCGTGAGGAGTCTTTCAGTTGCTGTTCTTCTGTACCTGCATTAAAAATCACCCTAGCCTCTTCAAGAGAGGTCAGTGGTGGTGCAATGGGAATTCGCGAGTCCCGATCCTCAGTCAAACCTATCAAATCTTTTGGAATAGATGTCTGAATTGCTTCAGGGATAGATTGACCGAGTTGCCCTCCACTTTCTCCAGATAAATCTGCGAGTGGAGAATCCCATAAGGGAGCCAGAGGTGTTGGATCTGGGAGGGGAGAAAATGACTCTATTAAAGATGGCGGAGAGTCATATTTTCCCTCTGAAGCATGTGACTGCTCTTCTGCCGTAACTATGGCAGGCACTGTAACCGACTCTACGTGCACTCCTCGCTGTGTGTCCTGAGTATGATCTGGGGAAGTGTATGGTTCCATTGTGAGTAATGGAATTGTGCTTGACTCAGTACAAGATGCCATGGCCCTATGGCGAATTTCAATAGATGCATCCTGTTGAGAGAATGCCTCTAGTAACTGTTCATTGGCCATTTCAAAGTCCATGTCCTGTTGGGAGGACAAGGATGGGCTTTCAGATGCCTCAGAATATGTTCTTCTTTTCTTAGGAGGAGGCAGAGCTGAGGGTTCACTCATATTTAACAATGTACTACTTCCTAGTAATCTCCTGGGTAACATTTTAGACAGTGGGGGAGAGGTTGAGATAGTATGAGACTCTGTGTTTGGCTCTATGACCTGGGATTGAAGCTGTGGTTCTACAACTTCATGGTCAGCCCTATCAACCACTGGGGGTCTTTCAACAGAAGTAGGAAGAGAGTGAGAGTGAGGAATTACTACCTGTAATGGAAGAGCCTGGGTGGCTTGTACCACTGGAGGTTGAGGTTGCTGTTCATGGCCGGGAAGATTGAAAATAGGTAAGGGAATATAATTGGCCATGAAAGCAGATACAAGTACTGGAACTTGCATAAATTTGAAGGTTGTGTCTTGGCGAGTGTAAATCTTTTTGCTAACTGGAGGGGGTTCAGTTACAGCAGAGTTAGCAAAAAGGGCTTTGTGTTCAGGGGTGAGTAGATGATCTGCTATAAGCATGAGAAAATGAGCATAGTAACATGATACCCTACGATTTGTAGAATGATCACGTAAAGCAGAAGTTAGACGTCTCAAGAGAATGGGAAAAAGTAGTTTGCCAAAATTGATCCTTTGATTGAAAACAACCGCAAGACCAATATACTGCAGAGTGGAAGTGATGTTATGAAAATTGGATTTTGTGCAGTTGGCAAACACTTTGGAAAGTGTATCGAAGAAAATATCCCATTCAGACACCAAATTTGATTTAGAAAGTTTGGTTAAATTGATCACCCCCTGATAGTGAATAGCATTGAAAAAATTTGTGATATCATTTTCAGAGGGTAAATTACAGAAATTGTCTAGTGGAAAATTTAACGCACGATTGACGACTGTTTCATCAACTACATACTGTGTGTTTACGACGGTGAATGAAAAAGATTTTGAATCATCGGCCACAGTAGAAGTTGTGCAAATCAGTCTAAGTAGATCGACGTTTAAAATCACATTTGATTTAATAGCAGAGCTAACAATCGAATGGTCATTTAAAAATCTAATCCATGGCTTAAATTTTTCAACATCACATTTTTCCGGATTAAAATAACCAACCTGATTATGCGCGACAATTTGGAAATTGAGAGCCATTTAAAATAATAATAAGACACACGCTTTTCAGAATTTTAAGAATAATATTAAGAAAATTCGAATTAATTAAATTAATTTAATAATTCGAATTAAATTAATTATAATCGAAAAATTTAGACAGAAATGTATCTCGTTAAAATTCCTAACTCACAAACACAGTTTTGACAAACCAAAAGACACAAATCAGAAATTGAAAATAAAAATAAAAAGTTCAAAATCAACAAACACAAATTGAATTTGAAGGGGCAAACTGATTTTTATTAGTTTTTGTTTTTATTTAAGAAAAATCCAACAGCACCTCTGTATATATATACTTGTATGTATATATCACAAAGTGATGAATCAGTTTGCTGAGTAAAAACTCGAGCAAGGAAGGAATCAGATTGATGGTTTTAGTTCGAAGAGAGAGAAGAGAGAAAACGAGGAAGAAACTGTTCGAAATTTTTTAGAAGTGATTAACTGTTGAAAATGGTTTAAAACAATACACACACACGCTTTTATATTACAGCTGGTATGACAATCCGGGATTGTCATACCGATTGTCATACCAGGCAAAAAGAAAGAAAAACAATAGAATAAGTATTAAAATTATAACTGGTATGACAATCTGATAGTCATACCGATTGTCATACCAGTATAATAATAAAATGAAATATATATATAATGTTTATAACTGGCAAGACAATCCAATAGTCATACCGATTGTCTTGCCAGTATAAAACTATACTGAAGAATATAATAAACATAATTTAAACTGAAATGACTTTCAGCAAGACAATTTCAATTGTCTTGCCGATTGTCATATCAGCATTAAACACAGAATTACTATGAAAATAAGTATATATATATATATATATATATATATATATGAGTACTGAAATGATTTTCAGCAAGACAATTTCAATTGTCTTGCCGATTGTCATTTCAGTAGAAAGACAATGAAATATGTACAGAAACTATATTACAAAATAGTAAAACTGAAATAAAAACTTATAATTTTTACAGAAACAAAGACAATATATCAGAATTTATTATTTTTATTCCAAAAATAGATTTCTATTGAATTTTAGCAAATAAAAATTCATAGAAAAATATTTTTAGAGGAAATAGAATATTCTGAGATATTTTAAATTAACAAGAAGGGAAAATAAAAATAGATAAGATAATATATATTACATAGAAATAAGCAAGAAATATGATAAAATGATAAAATAAATTTGCAAATGAATTTTTTATTTATGAAAAATTCATTTGTAAATTCATTCAAGAACAGATTCCAGATATTAATTAAATTAATCACTAAAACTATTCAACATGCCCAATTTACCAACTAATCTGGTAAATGTGGATTCGTCAAGTGGTTTAGTGAAAATATCTGCTATTTGTTCTTCTGTTGGAACAAAAAATAGTTCAACAGTACCATTCATGACGTGCTCTCTAATAAAATGATACCTGATGTCAATGTGTTTTGTCCTCGAGTGCTGCACAGGGTTGTTGGTGATGGCTATTGCACTTGTATTGTCACATAAAATAGGAATCTTGTTCAATACAGAGCCATAGTCTCGTAGTTGGTTCCTAATCCACAAGATCTGAGCACAGCAGCTTCCAGCAGCAATATATTCAGCCTCGGCCGTTGAGTTGGAAACTGTTTGCTGTTTCTTGCTGTACCATGAGACTAGCCTGCTTCCTAGGAATTGACAACTTCCTGAGGTGCTTTTCCTATCAACAACACTTCCTGCATAATCTGAATCTGTATATCCGACAAGGTTAAAACCAGATTCTTTAGGGTACCAAATACCTAGATTTGGTGTTCCCTTAAGATATCTTAAGATTCGTTTAACAGCAACGAGATGAATATCTCTAGGATCCGCTTGGAACCTTGCACATAAACATGTAGCATACATAATATCTGGTCTACTTGCAGTAAGATAGAGTAACGAGCCAATCATACCTCTGTAGCTTGTGACATCTACCTTAATGGAGTTTTCACATGGTCCAAGCTTGACAGCTGTAGTTGATGGAGTCCTTGCTGATGCAGAATCCTCTAGATTGTACTTTTTGAGGAGTTCCTTGAGATACTTGGATTGACAAATAAATGTTCCATCTAACCTTTTATTTACTTATAATCCAAGAAAGAACTTCAGCTCTCCCATCATGCTCATTTCAAACTTGCTGTGCATTAACTTAGCAAATCTCTTACAGAGATTATCATTAGTAGACCCAAATATTATATCATCTACATAGACTTGCACTAATATAGTATCATTCTTATGTTTTTTAGAAAAGAGAGTTTTGTCTATGACACCTCTAATAAAGCTATTTTCAATAAGAAATTCAGAGAGAGTGTCATACCATTTTCTTGGAGACTGTTTTAGCCCATAGATAGCCTTGAAAAGAAAGAAGACAAAATCCAAATGATCTGGATCTTCAAAACCAGGAGGTTGCTCTACATATACCTCTTCATCCAGCTTTCCATTCAGAAAGGCGCTCTTGACATCCATTTGATAAACTTTAAAGTTTGAAAATGCTGCGAATGCCAGAAATATCCTGATGGCCTCAAGTCTAGCCACTGGAGCATAGGTTTCATCATAATCAATACCTTCAGCTTGAGAATACCCTTTAGCTACCAGTCTTGCCTTGTTTCTTGTAACCACACCATCTTCATCTAGTTTATTCCTGAATACCCACCTAGTACCAACAGCTTTCTTGTGTACAGGCCTAGGTACCAGTTTCCAGACTTGTTGACTTTCAAACTGATTGAGTTCATCTTGCATAGCAATCACCCAATCTGGATCAGACAGTGCTTCTTCAATTTTCTTAGGTTCCATCTCAGAAAGAAATCCTGAGAACAGACACTCATTTTGAGTAGCACGTCTAGTTCTGACTCCAACATCTGGATCACCAATAATCAACTCAAAAGGGTGAGCTTTATTCCAGACTGTCTGTCTTGGAAGATGTGATCTTGATGATTCGCCTTAAAATTCATTGTGATGTTGTGTCCCACTAGATGATCCTTCAGCATCTCCCCTGAGTTGTTGCCATGTTGGCTTGAAGATTCTCCGTCAGTAGCAGTGGTATCTCCATTGTTGCCAAAGTTTCCATCACTATTACCTTGAGTATCATCAGGATTAACAGGTTCTTCACCAGCAACAACCTCAGGTTCTTGACCATGTTCTGATTCTGAATCTGACGTATCATCAAACTTCAGTTTCTCAGAAGGATCTTCAGTTTGGATACTAGGGAGTTTAGTGTCATCAAATGTAACATTGACACTTTCAGTTACTTTGTGTTGATCAATGATATACACTCTATATGATCTTCTTCCATATCCAACAAAATACCCTCATATGCCTTTGCCTCGAACTTACCACGACGATCATCTCCATCCTTGAGCACGAAGCATCTGGCACCAAATACATGAAAGTATTTGATAGAAGGTTTCTGTTCATTCAAAATCTCATAAGGAGTTTTCATGAAGTCTTTGTTGATTAGAGTTCGATTCTGAGTATAACATGCAGTATTGACAGCTTCAGCCCAAAAGTACATTGGAAGACCTGATTCATTTAACATCGTTCTTGCAGCTTCAATCAATGTACGATTCTTCCTTTCTACCACTCCATTTTGCTGAGGGGTTCTAGGAGCTGAAAATTGTCTGGTAATCCCTTTGTCTGTACAGAATCCATTGAGAAGTGTATTCTTGAATTCTTGTCCCATTATCTGACCTTATTGCTCTAACAGGGACGTTAGAATCTAACTCAATCATCTTGATATGATCAATCACAACTTGTGGTGTTTCATCCTTAGAGTGAAGAAATAAAACCCACGTATACTTGGAATAGTCATCAACTATCACAAGACAGTAACACTTCTTTGACATAGAAAGGATATTAACTGGACCAAATAAATCCATGTGCAATAATTGCAGAACACCAGTTATGGAAGATGTGTCAGTGCCTTTGTGACTTGCTTTCTTTGACTTTCCTTTCTGGCAAGCCTCACATAGTCCTTCTGGAGAGAATTCCAGCTGAGGCAGACCTCTTACCAATTCTCTTTTGACAAGAGAATTCATTGTTTTGAAATTGAGATGGGAAAGTCTCTTGTGCCATAGCCAACTCTCATCTGACGATGCCTTTGCATAGAAACAATTGACTTCAAGATTGCTTCCAGAGTTCATGTCAGCTACGAACATATTTCCTTTCCGGATTCCCATTAAGGAGGGTTTTTTCACTTTTCTTGTGCAGAATCTGACACTTCAGCTTGTCGAATAAAACATTGTAGCCGTTGTCACAGAACTGACTAATGCTAAGCAGATTGTGTTCAAGTCCTTGCACAACATATACATTTTCAATGATAACATTTCCAGCTTGCAAACAGCCATATCCCTCCGTTAAACCTTTGCTGTTATCTCCAAAGGTAACCACTGGGCCAGCTTTCTCAACCACATTTGATAGCAGGGCTCTATCTCCGGTCATATGTCTTGACGATCCGCTGTCAAGAATCCACACTACCGGTTGTACCTGTTTAATGCCCTGCAATACAAATGGATTAGAACTTCTTCGGAACCCAAGCTTGGCTGGGTCCGGCATACTTGTAAAATTGGCCTTTATCAGGCAAAACAACATTCTTAATTTCACTATTCTCAACATTCTCAATGACTGAACATTTGACCTTTAAAACAGCCTTATCAAATTTATGTTTAGGCTTAGGCACAAATGTCTCCTTTCTAGCTTTAGGAGGACTAGCAGTCTTAGACCTATCATGCTTTCTATTATTCACATGCTGACGAGGAGTAGTCTTATCATTAGAAACATGCTTACCATTAAAATAAGCAAACAACAGATTAAAAGCACAAGACATACAATCAGGAACACCACATGCTTTATGAGAAGGATTAACAATAGGCAACTTATGCATGGTAGACATGGCATCTGTTCTATCCAACTCATGTGTGTCTGAGTTAGTCTCAGTTGCTTTCACAACCTTGACTGGAACTTTTGACACACTTGACTTGGAGACAGCTTTCTCATAAGCATTATCTTCAGCACGGATTTCTTCTTGAATAATAAAAGAGGTCTCATCAAATGATTCAGCAATTGATTCTTTATAGAGGGATTCATCAACACCCTTAAGCACATGTGGTACTTCCCTGCCTTTAGCACATACATGAGGAGGGGAGTTTATGCCTAATTTTCCAATAGCAGCATTGTAATCATAACCTATTCCATGTGTTTGATTAACAGCTTGCTTATTGTAAAACTCTTTGGACTTCGAACAAGAATTAAAGTAAGCTTTAACCTTAGCCTCAAGACCGGTGATCTTGTCTTTGAGAATAGTTTCGAGTTGTCTATAACAGTCAACTCTATTCTCTAGAAAAGATACTTGTTCTTTTAGTTTATCTTGATTAATGTGCACAAGTCTTAATTCATTGACCTCTTTCTCAAGGTCTTTGATTTGTTGATTTAACAATTCATTATCACGACGAGCACAATCTAAGTTACCTCTTAGATGATAAACCATTTCAGCATCAGAAAGTTTTACCTCTTTTCTTGACGATGAGGTGCTTGCATCACTAGCCATGAGAGTAAGATTCCCAACTTCTTCATCTTCACTGTCAGTATCATCCCAGCTTCTTCCCTTTGCCAGGTACGCCCTTTCAGATTTACTCTTCTGATTAGAATCATAAGAGTTCTTCCTAGCTTGTCTTGGCTTCCTGCATTCTGTGGCAAAGTGTCCCAACTCATTACAGTTGAAGCATCGAATGGTGCTTCGATCAACCATCCCTGTTTTATACCCACCACTGCTGGTGTTAGAGGATGAAGATCCACCTTTCTGGAATCTGTTGTAGTTGGACTTGTACTTGAACTTGGGATTCCTTTTGAATCTGACATTTGAGAATCTCTTGACAATCAGGGCCATTGACTCATCCTCCAATTGCTCCAGTTCTTCCAAGGAATAATAATCATCTCCTGATTGATTTGTAGTAGGAGAATCAAATTCTGCTACTATCACATTATCTTCAACCTTGGAAGACTGTACCATTCTTTCTGACTGTTGAGATTGATGTTGATATTGTGGTTGTTGTTGTTGTTCATCAGCTACTAGAGCAGTAGACGTGCTGACCACTCTTCCTTTCCCGTAAACTTCCTTCTGCTGAATCTGCTCCAACTCATAAGTCTTTAACACACCATAGAGCCTTTCCAAAGAAATCTCACTCAGATCTCTTGCTTCTCTTATGACAGTGATTCTATGTTCGAGATGAGTTGGCAGTGTTAAAAGGAACTTTTTGTTGACCTCCCTGATGGAATAGTATTTACCATTAATATTCAGGTTGTTGATCAATGCATTGTACCTCTCAAACACTTCAGTGATTCCTTCTCCTGGATTTGATTTGAAATATTCATATTCAGAGGTTAGGATTTCTAGTTTGTTCTCCCTAACTTCCTCTGTGCCTTCATTAATAATCTCAATAGTTTCCCAGATATGTTTGGAATCTTTACAATTCATCACATGTCTATTCATCAGGGGATTAAGGGAATCTACTAAGATTAATTGAAGGCTAGCATCCAGGGAAGCTTCTTCTATTTCAGCAGGAGAGAAGTCCTCAGGATCCTTCACATAAGTTCTCGCTTTGGTGATCACCACATCATTTTCTATTACCTCTGGTTCCATAACCATAGGAATTTTTGGACCCTTCTTCAACACTTGCAAATATTTGGGGTTAGCAACCTGTAAAAACAGTAGCATCTTCTTCTTCCACATAACATAATTTTCTTTATCGAAAAGTTGAATTTTAACGGTTCCAACTTTTTGTGTAGTCATTATGAATTTTTGAGTGAATAAAAAATTCAAGAAGTGAAAGAAACACAAAAGTCTAGGATCTTGATTTGTACGTTAATCAGAAGGCTCTAATACCAATTGTTAGGTCCCAAATTGTTTGTAGAAGGGGGGGTTGAATGCAAACAATACCGTTTCGTCGAATAAAATGCGGAATAAAATTGTGAAACAAAATTCAAGTTAAATAAAACTTTTATTAAACTTGAAAGGTGTTACAACTACGGTATCGGTTACAAGGGATTAATCTCAAATCAATTATTACAAATCTAGAATAAATTCGACATGAACTTTTTCTATTTTTGTAATTAAAAGATCAAATGCTAAAAGCGATTTGAGATTAAGTTCTAGGGATTTTAATCCGCTAGATTGATACACAAGAACAAGAGAGTGATTTCTAGTTGATTGGATTTAACTTTACAAGCTAGAAATTGTAAACTTGAATTAGCAGATAAGATGAAATATTTTGGCTGCTTGTTCTCTTTTTGTTCTTGGCTTCTGTTTGATTGCTCTCTGTATTTGTTATGTAAATGAATTGGTCTCTGCTTGTTTTTAATCACCACAGCCGAGAATGTTGAACTGGTGTGACAATCCTTTAGAGCTAGTAAGACAATTAAAATGAACTAGCAAGACTTTCGGTATGACTATTGATTGTCATACCGATTGTCATAGTAGTACAAATGAAATTGTCTTACTGAATTAATAAGTGATTTTAATCTAAACAATAATTCTATCAAGACAATCAACTGAATTAGCATGACTTTCGGTATGACTATCAATTGTCATACCGATTGTCATACTAGTACAATCAGTTGTCTTTTTAGAATTAAAACAGATTTTAATCAATTAAAATTCTGTAAATCCTTAATATTAATTCTAACTTAATTAATCAATTTAATTCAATTAATCAATAAATTAATCTTTGCAGATATAATTTATTTTCTTAATTAAATTATATGACTTAATTAATTAATAGAGAATTAATACTAACGCTGAGCAGCATCCATTCTTCTGACAATCTTCTGAAAGTCACTGAGACTTATGAATCAATTCCGCCACTTCAATGCTGACACTCGATGTACTGTCTGGTTCATGAGTGACTAACTTCCGTGACGTTTCTTCATGTCTTGACTTTGATATTCTGATTGAATCCTTGTAATAAATTGATACCTTGACGAGATCTCTGTCACTTGATTAAATCCACGATCTTGATTTACATCACCGAGGCATGATCAAATTCTTGAACTTCTTCCAGTGAATCTTCAAGTCTGCAGATGAACAATGTTTCTTTGATCTTTGACATATGTTACTTTGTGAGATCTCTCTGATGATTGATCCACTATTTACTTATTACATTCTTATTTGAGTTGAGTTAAATACTCGAATAAACGAGTAGGCTATGACATATGCCTTTCAGTAGTGAACGGCCAATCCTACCTCTGGTAGTCGACCAAATCATGGTCATCAATTCATCAGTGGTCCTTTATCCAATCTTGTCAGGATCCTCCATGGGGTCCTCCTCAACAACTATCCCTACTAGGACAACATCCTCAATATCAACATCATCCGGTCCTACATTAGGACACTCTATCAGATCCACAATCCGATCTCCAATTAGTAATAAAATATCATCACGATGTTGCTCCTCAACCTCAGGGTTCGGAGTCCCGCTACCATATACGATAACGAACTACGCTCCTATCACGATATTTATAAGGGTTCCCATAAGGGTTTTAACTGTCAGTGCTACGTTAGGTAGCCCGACTATGAACTTGGCAAGAGTTCTTATTATCTTAGTTAACTTATTATCTTAACGTCCCATCATCTCTGAGGTTTATAACGCTTGGCTCTGATACCATTTCTATAACACCCCCAGATCCGGGGTCGGGGATCCGGGTCGTCACGGTCTTTCTTTCCATAATATCACTTCACTTAGTTAATAATAAATAACCTTATGCTGTGACCCCACACTAACACACACCACAACCCGTTATAGTCTCAGAGATGAAATTTAAATAAGTACAAGTCTTTGAATCCACAATTTAAAAGTTATTACAACCCAAAATGATTACTTGATAAATTTACAGTTAATTGCCATTATCTGCCACAAGTTATAATTATACATAATTGATTCTCAAAAGTAGATGGTCTGATCTACAATAGATCTACCTCTGCAGCTATAGCAGCTACAACATCAACGGGAAGACGCGGGATGCTTCCCACGTGCTTGCGCTGGGTCTGCTGGAGTCTGGTCATCTTTCCTAACTGTTGTTGTGTGATGAAGAAATAAAGCAAGGGTGAGCAGCAAGCCCACCAAAATAATATGTATAATGATTTACAATATATGAGCCTACTCATAATACTCATGAAAGTCTTGGTCAAAAGAAATGAACCAAGTTTGATATCTTAATGCGATGAAGTCGCAAAATATTCAGTATATATACATATATACTTTTCAAAATATTGGAAGTCCTCTTCCATGCATAATATACACAAAGTCCCAGTGTATAACTGTATAAAAAAAATATCGTTGCAAGGTGATCTCATATATCTAACCTTGTCTCAACGTTTTTCTGAAAATCTTTGTCATTCATAAGACAATTATTAATTAGATATAAGTTTAAAAGATGAGGTTACCAAATACCCCAATATACTTATATCTTTCCCAATACTACTTGAACTACCACCGTTCAAGTTATAACCAGTTTCAAAAGTTCATCACATAGATGAGACTACAAGACAAGATTTGAATAGATTCAATCTTTGAAATATTATTGAATGAAATAAAGTTACGAGATACTTTATTTAGTCCCGATATGTATATATCCACATATATATATCTCTTAAACATTTCCTGGAACCTCTGTTATGTAAAGTATGAACAGAGTTTGAAACATCCAATGAATTTTGGAAAGGAAAAGAATTTTGGCATAAACCAGATATCTTGCTGATCAGGCAAAGATACCAATAAGTAACCTTTTCTACTAGTAGATGGATGAATCCCCCACCGGTCATCACCCTGGCCTCATAAGGACCTTGTGCTGGACCGCCACCCGGCCTCTTACGCGTTGATGGACTGCCACTCAGCCACTTACACAATAATAGACCGTACCCCGGCCTGTCGCTTATGCCGACTCAATTAGATGGGCTTACTTCCCGAACATTGGGCAAGTAATCAATTCATTTACCAAAACTGCAACCTCGTTGCGAATATAAAATACACCACAGAGCCGGATTCCCCAGGTTTTGAGCGAGTATTTAAATCCCCTTAAAAAAGGAAGATCTTAAATATAAAAATGAGTTTTGGGATCCGCTCTGACTTTAAAAATCATTTTGAAGACTCGAAAACACTTTATAGAGTGTTTGGAGTAAAGCTGATTTAATGAAGTAAATCAGTCCCCAGAATATTTAGAAAATGACTGAATATTATTAATTAAATAATATTCCCATAAAGAATAATCTTTATAAAAATAATTGAAGTAGAAGTATTAAAACTTATACTTGAAACGAGTATTAAATAACCAAAGATATACTTATATGAAAGTATTATCTTTATTTGAATAATCGAAAATAAGTTTGATTATTGACACCTTATTCTTTAATAAAATAAAGAATATACCTCAGCAAATAATCGGAGTCATAGATCCTCACATGAATATTCAAATAATATTCATTAAATAATATAAACTGAGTCATAAGCCCTCGAATGAATATTCAAATAATATTCAATAAATAATATAAAAGAGTCATAAGCCCTCGAATGAATATTCAAATAATATTCAGATAAATAAATAAAAGGAGTCATAAGTCCCCGAATGAATATTCAAAATAATATTCATTAATAAAATAAAAGGAGTCATAAGTCCTCGAATGAATATTCAAAATAATATTCATTAATAAAATAAAGTTAAAGTTATCGAATAAACCTTATTCGATTAATAGTTTTGAAAACTATGACCATATATATATATAAGTATATATATATATATATTTATATCCATATATACAAAATCTACTCGGGATCCTCGACTCCCGGTTTTAGAAAATATTTTCATCTTTCGGTCCCTATACTAAGGGTATATGCAAGTTACCGCTATTCTCTAGCATAGGTATTATCAACTGAACCAACAGATATATATATCAAGAATATGAAACAGGCATGCATATATACCATATCACATGCTACAATATATCGCAAGAATTTGCTAAATAACCAATATGCATTTATCGCAAGATCATGCATATACAAATATTCATCACAATAACAGTTATAACGGGTAGAAAACTTGCCTGAGCGACTGGGGGTTACGAATGGCTCGGGACGAGTCTGGTAACCTATAAACAACAAGTAAGTTGGAATTAAACCAAAGTCACTTGTAAATCTATACTTTAACTAACTTAGACTCTAACGCTTGTTTTGCGCTTACTGATTCGCTTAAGTCACTCGGGTACCCTCGGCTCCACCATTTTTAATAATTTAACCTTTACGAGTTTTAAAGCGATTCCTTCGCGAGTGTCTTACCAACTGCCTAACACACTTACCATAAATGTTTCATACATTAATTAACCCTTTTTGGTCTTTAACCTATGTTTCAAAGTAAGGCGAGGGGAAAAGTTTCGTTCGCGAAACGTCGTTACTTGAAACGGTCGTTTCTCCTAAACCGTGCATCGGAATCGAACGAACTACATATCAAAACGAAGCTCGTAACATGAGCTATCTAAACATGGCAGTGGTCATGATCTAGCAGGGGGTTCTCGGGTCCTAATGCTATGCACAAAAACAGTCCAAAGAAAATCGGACGTTACGACGGCTATGTTTACGCGATTTCCAATATTTTAAACCATTCAAACCCATTCCAAATCAACCTCAAATCCAACCTCAAATCCATCATACAACAAACATCCATCCTTATCACATCATAACAACCCCAACCAATTCAATTTAATCATTCATACTTATGCCTAAACTTAACTTTAATCATACTTAAGTTCTTTTAATCAAAACCACAACATTTACCATTTCATTTCGCTACCATTTCAAATCCCAAACTCTAATCACAACAACAAGCTACCATAGCACCCTACTAATCAAAATAATCTTATATTATATAGGAATCTAGGGTTTGGAGATGGTATACCTTCCTTGAAGTGGTGGGAGGAGCTAGGAAGCCTTAAGAAGCTTTGAGAAGTCTTAAGAATGCTTGGATCTTCAAGATAAACAAGAAAAACTTCAAGTTAAAAACTTGAAAACACTATTCATAGTCTTCTTCTTTGATTAAATGAAGAAGATTGAGAAGGAATTAATGGCTTAAACTCATGATATAGTCCTAACTAAGCATGAAGATGATTAGGGAATTAACTCACCAATTTAGGAAGCTTGGATCTTTGATTTTGAATTTCTCCTCCATTTGTAATAGTAAAAGCCGAGAGCAAGCTTGCTTGGATGAGAGAATAGTTTTTGTGTTTTGATGAAAATGATTTGCTTGGCTTGGTTGGCTTGTTTTTGTGTTTGATTTAGTAAATTACTTAGTTGCCCTTGATTTTGTGTGGTTAAAAAGTCACCACATCTCCTTCCTTTCTTGTCATGCCTATGTCATCCTCATGATGTAATCCTCCCCTCCTTGTCCTCTTTCTATTGGTTGGATGACATCATTCCCACTAATCCCTTTGATTAACTTCCTAATCGTTTGCCTAATGACCGCTGATCTGTTATACGGTTCGCTTAACTTTCGTTTTCGTTTATCGTTTGAGGGATCATACCCGGGATCTTATTACTTAGGTTCCCTTAACCTTTCTCAATATATTGTATTCCTTTTATGATCCTCTCTTATAATCCTTTAATTTAAATCCTTTTTATCCTATTACCTTATACTCAATTCTTTCCGTATCTAGTGGATTTCCGGGAAAAATCAAAGTGTTCGGATTTGGATTCTGACGATCCTTACATACACTTATATACCACATAGAGTACTAATAATATCCCATAAGATCAATAACAGAACCCCTACATAGCGTGGCATGAAAAGTTTTCTCGTTCAGCAAAAACACTATTCATAAGGGTTTCAAAATTTCTCAAAAATTGGGGTTATTACAGCCGCTATCGTGTCCCTTCTCGCAAACGCTGTTGTTTTGTTGGAAAGGTTTTTAAACTAAGGATGTAGAATATGGTGTATAGTAAACAGAAAAGATACATTCATAGTTGAATGTTCGAAAGAACAAGAATAAGCAAATGAAGGTTTTTGAATAGGTAGTCTCATATCGAGAGATGATAGAATAGCGTTGAATAACTTGGAGAGGCGCAACTGTCATAACAGAAGGTAATACCGCTAATACGGATGGAGAACAAGGCATAAATCGAATCTGAGAGAAGATGACGATCCTTAAACGGAAAGCTCCACACGATCGGTTGATACAGGGAAATCAGGATCTACCATTGCCGTTGCCTGGATATCACGTCGCTAGTTGAGAATCCCGAATCGCAACACGACCCGTGTCGGGGACCTACTATACAGTCGCACTCAACCTCACGATGACCTATCTTTCTATTTCCTATTCCTAATCCTAACCCTCTACCCAATTCCGACAATCTAGGCTTTTTTCAGTGACTTATAACCTGTAGCTCTGATACCAACCTGTGGCGCCCTCCAAACCCGGGTCAGAAGTTTGGGGTCCATAACGTATACTCAATATATAAACCTGCATATAAAATATTACTTGCAATGACCCTGCTTTTCATAACCACGGATCGCAACAGGTTAAAGTATGAACACAAGCCACAACCTTAACTTTTATTACAACATATCAAATCCCAACTAATTTCATTTACAACTGATATGAAATTATTCTTACAATCTTACTATCTCACTACTGCAATAAGCTCCTGCTAGCTCGATCAATCATAACCTGGAATCCTAGCTCGAACATTGAACTGGGAAACCTCGCTATCAACCATATCCTTTTTAACTGTAGAATACATAAAAAGTTTCGCAAGAGTGAGCTAACTAGCTCAGCAAGTCATATTATCAATAACTGAGGTTAAACAATAATAAACGAGATGATTCAAAGGAATCAAGTTTCTTGTTAAACAACCAATAGAATCGGATATTCATTTTAAGTTTTTAAAACCAAGGTTAGGCTGCTGATCAGTCATGCACTAACCCCGAGCAAAACACACAGCATTGCTCTGACTACTGAATCCAAGGCACACATTGGCCTAACTTGACCATCGATATGGTCTGACCACGAAACTGGTCCACACAAAGAAAACTATCCAATTCTAAAGCAGTTCAATATGATAAACAACAAAATTCAATAAAACCTGATCATAATCAGTAACAATAAAACATTTGTATAAAAGCATGGTAAAAATTCATGGTTACCGAAAGGGTATGTCAAAATACATAAATAAGTGGCCTCCAGCCGGTAGGATAATCGGGTATTAGATGAATAGTGTTTTGACAAGGTTTTAGTACTTTGATATCACAAGGTATGGTTGAGTATAAAAGTTTCTGTATGTTTAAAACAATTTTGTTCCAGTGTTTGGTATATGATGGTTATATATTTGTGGTGTAGTATCGTATTTGTATGGTTTAATATTTGGTAAATCAACAAGAAATGGTTCACAAAGAATAAGGCTTACGGCTCAAAGATCAAATGATGTGGCTCAGGTTCAAGGCTAAAGGATTCAAAGTGCTTACAGTATAAAACAGAGCTATTTTGAATATTCACAATATGTCACAAGAGAATTTAGAAATATTTGCAATATATCTCGAGAAAGGTTTAGAAGTACTTGCCTTATCATGATCGATTTCAACTTCACTTGTACTCGTCTAACAACTCTATTCAACAACCATTCATCTGCTTCTCCTATGCCTCGCTTCTAGCTTCTGATCACTTGCTGTATTTTCTACATGTCAATTCTATTTTCTGATCACTTGCTTCCCTTTCTTACGCCTTCCTTACTCTGCTAGGCATTATAAATATCTAACAATATTTAACTCATACGATTCTATTCGACATACACTTCTATCTACCCTTCGTTTCACCTAAATCCGATTAACGGATTGAAAGTTATGCTATAAACAAGTAATCATCCACTATATAGACCAACAGTCAACCAACAAGTCATATATAACACATAACACGTCAAATAATCAATGGTATATCATTTATAAAGAAGCCTCGGGTCATAAACAGGATTTCAGGTAATAAAAATGATTTTTAAATCATTTTTCAGAATTAAAATAGGTCGTTGGATCAATTTAGGGTTAATAAACAGGGTTCGATTGGCCAATTCTGGCTTTGAAACAATTTTATAATAATTATCGAGCCTTAGAAATAATTTAGAATAATATTTTAAAGCTCGAAACTATTTTTTGGAATTTTTAAATCATTTTTAAATAATTAAATCTAATTAAATAATTAATTAAAATCAATTA
Source organism: Apium graveolens (assembly GCF_009905375.1). Taxonomy (NCBI): domain Eukaryota; kingdom Viridiplantae; phylum Streptophyta; class Magnoliopsida; order Apiales; family Apiaceae; genus Apium; species Apium graveolens. The sequence continues at coordinate 55,074,959 of NC_133652.1, forward strand.
ATAATTAATTAAATCAATTAATCAATTAATTTTTGAATTAATTGACCAATTAATCAATTAAAAATTAACTGAAATTAATTAACTAACTAATTCAGATTTATTTTTGAATTAAAAATAATTTTTAGAATTAAAAATATCAATTTTTAAATCCTTTTTAAAATAATTAAAATAATTTTTGAAAAATAAACTAATTAAAAATATGATTTCCGAAAATAACTAAAACATAAATCCACTTATTATAATTTTCGGAAATTCCAGTGACTGAAATGCAGAACTGTGTAAACCAGGGGGACCAAAGTGCAATTTAACCACCCCCTCCCCCATCTCCTTCACCCGGCCGGCCGGAACTCCATGGCCGCCGCCATGGAGCTTTTGCGGCGGCTCCCAACTGTGCCCAGAACTATGATTAAATTACGGGGGATATACTACAGACATGCAGGAATCATTTGGTGGCATCAAAATATTCAAAAACATAGCGGATTGGCCGGGAGAACGGACGGAAAAATCCGCCGCCGCCCGACCTCCTTTTCCGATGAGGGCTCTCTGGCTATCGTCTGTCAGTCATGCATATACCAAACAATTCCTTATTCCACGATCTATATGTTGATGTAAACCATTTAATCTAATAACCCCTAACGAATAAACGCCTAAAATCAATTGGAAACATTCATAACATTCATAAACCCTTATTTCTTCAATCAGAGAATCAAACTTAAAATTAAACATGTTATTGAACTCCAAATTTGAAGTATAATATACCAAAATGATCAGGAAAACAAGCTCTACAACATACAATCATCAAATCAATCAAACAATCATCCGTACAAAAATTCATAATTTAAATACCAAGAAATTCGAATATAAATAATTAAATAGGAAATCACCTAATGTTTCTGGGTTGAAATTGATGGAAGATTTGGATTCTAGATTTCAGTAGCTTCGTTTTGAGTTTATGTACGCCAAAATCGGATATCGATAACGCCTTCGAATTTGTGTTTGATTACGAAGAACAAAATATAATTATAGTATTTTCTCTGTAAAAATTCTGTAAATACTGTTTGCAAATGATTTCCGGCACAAAATAAAATACGGTAGAGGCTATTTATAATTACGGGAAATTAGTATCCCGTTGGATCATTCCGGATGTAAAATGGTACATTTATTTATAAAAATTGATCCAAACGGTATCGGTGTTCGGGATAATTATCCAAATCAGTACAATTTGTACTGCGGTCTTGGTCTCAGCGCATGGTTACACGTATTACGAGGTGATAATTGTGATAGTTTAATAAAAAGCTCCCGTTTCTAGAAAATACGAGTTTTATTGATTTACCGAAACGAATAATGTATCGAAAATGTTACGCTGGGACCCGCGCAGGACAAACCGTACGCCGGATCGAAAAAGTCAAAACATGAAAAATGCTCGGAATATTGCAATTAGGTTAGGAAGGAGTTTTCGGAAGAGTTTCGGGTTCTAAAAACGTAACAACGGATGACGTCAGTTGGTTCCCGTTTTTATAAAATAGGTTTTAAATACCCATAAAAAGATTTTATAAAATTCATATGATTCCTATAAATTCATAAATCAACATTAAAATAATTAGGAAGATATGACAATTATCTATATTTTATTTTGGGCATATAATATTTTTAAACATCCAAATATATTTAACACTTAACAAATAATTCACAGAATAGATACCGAATACATATAATAATTATCTATTAGCAAAAATAATTACACGATATATCCCGGATATTACAGCTAGGACTTTTAAGATGACCCGGAAGTCTCCAGTTCATGACTCCGATGTGTTTGCAGGTACGCTTATTCTTAATTCCGTACCTGTTAACGTTTTGTTTGATTCGGGAGCGTCCAAATCTTTTATATCTTTGAATTGTGTGAATAAAATACAATTTATTTTAGAAGACCTAGACGAAACTCTGACTATAGAAGTGGCTAATAAAGATAAAGTACCTGTAAAACAATTTTGTCTTAGTTGTTCCCTAGAGATTTCAGGGTACATGTTCCATGTTGACTTAATACCTTTCGAGTTGGGCGACTTTGATGTTATTTTAGGTATGGATTGGTTGTCTCGATATAAGCCAAATATAGATTGTAAGAAAAGAGTTGTTATGTACACCCCAGATGATAAAAGGACCAGCTACCAAGGACAGAGACAAGATAGGAAGTTCCTTTCAGTGATGCAAGCAAAAAGATTGATGCGACAAGGATGTGAGGCGTACTTGGCTCATGTGGTGGATACGAAGAAAGAGATCCCTATTTTGGATGAGATCCCTATAGTAAGAGAATTCCCTGACATTTTTCCAGAAGAATTACCAGGATTACCACCTGATCGCGAGATAGAGTTTTCCATTGATTTGATACTTGGAGCTGAACCTGTTTCTAAAGCTCCATATAGGATGGCCCCGATGGAAATGAAAGAATTGGCTAAGCAACTTCAGGAATTATTAGATAAGGGAGTTATTCGACCCAGTGTTTCCCATTGGGGTGCTCCAGTGCTATTTGTGAAGAAAAAGGATGGAAGCATGAGATTGTGCATTGATTATAGAGAGCTGAACAAGTTGACAATGTAGAATAAGTATCCTTTGCCACGAATCGATGATTTGTTTGATCAGCTCAAGGGAGCATGTTACTTCTCAAAGATTGACTTAAGATCTAGCTACCACCAACTGAAGATAAAGCCTGAGGATATCCCCAAGACTGCATTCAGAACAAGGTATGGCCATTACGAATTTCTAATGATGTCGTTTGGATTGACGAATGCGCCCGCGGCTTTCATGGATTTGATGAATAGGGTATACAAGGAGTATTTGGATAAATTTGTTATTATATTTATTGATGACATCCTCATATATTCGAAGAATCCAGAAGATCACGCAGTGCATCTGTAGATTGCCCTTCAAAAGTTAAGAGAAAATCAATTGTATGCTAAGTTTTCTAAGTGTGAGTTTTGGCTGACGGAAGTACAATTTCTTGGATATGTGGTGAGTAAGGAAGGTATCAAAGTAGACCCGGTAAAGATTGAAGCCGTATCAAAATGGGAGCAACCGAAGACACCAACGGAAATAAGGAGTTTTATTGGATTAACAGGATATTATTGAAGGTTTGTGAAAGATTTCTCGAAGATTGCATCCCCACTAACTAAGTTGACCAGGAAGAATGAGAAGTTCGTTTGGACGGAAAAGTGTGAAGAGAGTTTCCAGGAGTTAAAACGAAGACTAGTGACGGCTCCAGTGTTAGCATTGCCAGATGAGACGGGAAACTTTGTAACCTATAGTGATGCTTCTTTGAAAGGATTGGGATGTGTGTTAATGCAACATGACAAAGTGATTGATTATGCCTCCAGGTAGTTAAAGCCTCACGAGCAGAAATATCCAGTTCATGACCTTAAATTGGTGGCTATAGTATTTGCTTTAAAGTTATGGCGTCACTACTTGTATGGCGAGAAATGTGATATTTACACAGATCATAAGAGCCTGAAGTACATATTCACGCAGAAAGATCTGAACATGAGACAGAGAAGGTGGTTGAAGTTGATTAAGGATTATGATTGTTCGATTAATTATCACCCAGGTAAAGCCAATGTAGTGGCTGATGCCTTGAGTAGGAAGGAAAGGCTGAATATGGTTAAGATTGCGGAGGAATTGGCACGAGACTTGGAAAGAATGGAAATGGAAGTTTGAGTACTTAACGAAAGTCAGGAGCAACTATATGAAGTTACTTTCCAGCCAGCATTGATGGAAAAGATCAAAAGGTGTCAAGAAGGAGTTATGGAACAAGAGTTGGATACTTTGACATGAGAAGAGTTATGTACTCAAAAAGATAGTCAAGGTTTGTATAGATTTTCATCCAGAGTTTGGATTCCTGATGTAACGGAGTTAAAGAACGAAGTATTGCAGGAAGCGCATAACTCTAGGTTTTCTATTCACCCTGGTAGTACCAAGATGTACCAGGATCTGAAGAAAAAATTTTGGTGGCCAGGAATGAAGAAGGATATTACTAATTGGGTAAGTAGGTGTCATGTGTGTCAAACGGTGAAAGCAGAGCATCAACGACCGAGTGGATTGTTACAACCTTTGGAGATTCCCCAATGGAAATGGGAAGACATTACTATGGATTTCGTAGTAGGATTGCCAAGGACGAGAACGAATCATGATGATATTTGGGTAATCATTGATAGGCTGACTAATTCGGCGCATTTCCTTCCGATCAATGAAAGATATTCGTTGGAAAAGTTTATCAAGTTGTACTTGGATGAGATAGTTACCAAACATGGACTGCCTGTTTCTATAGTGTCAGATCGAGATCCGAGATTTAATTCCAGGTTCTGGACTAAATTCCAAGAATGCCTAGGAATGAAGTTGAAGATGAGCACCGCTTATCATCCCCAGATGGGCGGCCAGAGTGAAAGAACAATTCAGACCATAGAGGATATGTTGAGAGTCTGTGTTCTGGATTTTAAAGGTAATTGGGATGAGCACCTACCTTTGATTAAGTTCTCGTATAATAACAGTTATCATGCCAGTATTGGGATGCCGCCTTACGAAGTCTTGTATGGACGTAAGCGTAGGACACCGTTGTATTGAGATGAGGTAGGAGAAAAGAAAGTGTTAGGTCCTAAGTTGGTTCAGCAAACCAGAGATGCCATAGTGTTGATTCGGAAGAGGTTGGAAGCAGCCCAAGATAGACAAAGGAAGTATGCAGATTTACATAGGAAAGATATGGACTTCGAGATAGGAGCTCTAGTGTTACCAAGGGTATCACCTTGGAAAGGGTTAGTACGGTTTGGACAGAAGGGTAAACTCAGCCCTAGATTTATAGGACCCTTTGAAGTTTTGAAGAAAGTGGGAAAGGTCGCTTACGAGATAGCGTTACCACCGCAGTGGCAGCACATCCATAATGTGTTCCACGTGTCTATGTTAAAGTCCTATGTCCCTAATTCAAATCAAGTCATAGAATACGAACCGATTGAGCTTCAACCAGATTTGTCCTATGTGGAACAACCGGTCCAAATCCTAGACCGTAAGGAACGAGTCCTTAGGAATAAGTCGATTCCTATAGTAAAAGTTTTATGGAGGAATCCACGAGTAGAAGAGTCTACTTGGGAGTTAGAGTTAGACAAGCTTGATAAATATCCTCATTTATTTAGTTAAGTCCGATTCTGGGGACAGAATCTTTTTAGGGGGGGAAAGGATATAACAACTCGTGTATTTTTATTTTATTTCTAATATTTGGAAGTGTAATAAAGGTTTAAATAATTAAATAAAATGTGTATAATGGTTTTTGGCAGCAGTATTGATTGTACTTAATTAATTATGATTTGTTGATATGTGGAATTGAATTGTGTGATTTATTAGTGAGTTATATGATTTTGTCTCGCTTGTAAAAGTGATTTTATTGTAGTTTTAATTCCATAAATACTTGGATTATTTCTAAAATTGATTTTATAATTTTATACTTCCAATAATCATTTTTAGGATTTTATAAAATTGAGAAATTAATATTTCATTAATTATTTATTTTTAAATAATTTTCTGAGTGTGCTTATTTGTAAAATCCATATTTAATTCAGAAATTCTTTAAAAATCACGAAACTTATATTACTAAGTTTGTATTATTCTGAGAATTTTAAAATTATTTTGGAAATTTTTGAGATGTGTTTCACCCGCGCGTTGATTCGTTTATTTGTTAAAAGAGGGTATAAATTTCGTTTCAGAAATTATTTTAAAAATCTCGGAATTTATGTTTCCATAACTTCGGGATATTTATATTATTTTCACTTTATTTTGGCAATTTTTTGAAACTATTTTAAGGGTGGCTTGGTTCGCTAAATTCAGTTTTCGAGGCAAAATTTCAGTTCCCGGGTATATCTGGGATACGTATCAAAATCTTATAAAAGAAATTGACACGTATCCAATTAACAGATATGTGTCAGCAGTTGGCTTTGGGGAGATTAAAAACATCATCTCTCTATTGTCTCTCTCCCTGTTGCTCTCTTTTCTCTCTCGTTTCTCGGTTCCTTTTTCATTTTTCCTCCCTTCGCTTGCTTCCTCCTCCTCTCGATAATTCCTATGCCGCCTGTTTCCTTTTATTCCATCGTCATTTCTTCCTTTCTCTGGCCGCTGTTGCCGCCGGTTTTCCGATTTGGTGGCGGCGGTAGGTGATTATGTGTGTATTGTGTGGTCATGTGTGTGTATCGAGTGTTTGTGTGTGTTGTGTGTGTGTGTCGTGTGTGTGAGTAATGTGTGTTTGTTTGCGGTGTGTGTGCGCGAGCCGTGGCGCGTGTGTGCTGTGGTCGTGGTGGTTCCTGTGCTGTGATGTTTCCCTATGGTGGATTCTGTTGGGCTCGGTTCTGTTGGTTCTGTTGGGCCTATTATTGGGCCTGGCAGTTGGGTTTAATAGTGGGCTCTAATTATGGGCTTAATTATTGTGCAGTTGGTTTTAATATGAATTAATCGTGTTATTGCAGGGATTTTGTTGACTGATTTTGTGAAATAAAATATCCGTGCGGTAAAAGAATTTTAAAAATCGGTGAAATTTTTGGTTGGAATCCGAATTATCGGGTACCCTGAAAATTTTGCCGCCGTACCGCGATGACTCGTTACGAGCGGACGGTGGACGGTGATGACGATGTTCTGAGTCCTAAACCTTATAAATAAATAAAATGATTCGTATACAATGTTTTCGAAAATAAATTGTGCGTGGATATAGAATTGGTATGGAATGAAAATGTGGATTGTTGAGAATTGTTGACGTCGATTATAATCGACGGGTAGTCTTATAAATAAATAAGATGCTGCCAAAAATTTTCTAAAAAATATATTGTAAATGTACATAATTATGTTCTACGTGTTATCCCTATTTATGTTAGAGAAATGTGATTACATGATTATGTGTATAATAATAAACGAGTCAGGTTGTCGGATTTGGGTTATTAGGATTTGAGGATATCAAGCATATCGGTATAACTAATTAGGCTACTCTGTATTTGTAGATCTCAGTCGAGTTTTCCCAGGATCGAAGTCGGTGTGAAAGCTACATAGGATTTTGTAAAGCGTTGCAAGGCAAGTACCCCTGACCATTCTTTTATGGTTCAGTGCATATGAATAGCTAAATGTTTTATTCTCGTAATGGAACATAATTGTTTTAAGTTACGTATCCCCTGTAGTTATAAATCGTTATTTTCAAATTGTTTTGGGGAAAAGTAACTTTGAAAGGTACCTATCTCGAATGGAATGATTTGCGAAATGGATTTTATATGTGTGCTTGTTAAATAAATGATTTTGGAAATGAGATAGGTACAAGTATTTTGAAAACTGGATAAAATGGTCAGATATGGGATACATTGGGGCCAGAGTAGGCCTATTGAGGTGGCGTAAGAGGCTAATTCGGTTGCGCGCACTATAAAACCGATTAGTCCAGCAGGTCAGAGACCTAGCTAGTCTCTGAGTTCCGGAACGGGTAAATGGGATGGCAGTTAGAGCCGTCTGGTGTTGATAGCCTGGTCAGCTGTCTTCACATATCTGCAATGTATCTGATTTGGATTTGTGATTTATATAAGAGCATAAGTAGTTGATACAGCGGTTTTATAAAAATGATTAGCATGCTAAAATTGGACTCTGGTATTTATACAACACACTACTATGTTGTTTTAATAAAGCATGCCAGTTAGTGATATCCAGTTATCTCTGATTTTCATTATGAAATGTTGATATCATGATTACAGCTCTGTTCCTATTATTGTTACATTACTGTTTTATTCTGTTATTCATATTTTGGTACTGTTGAGCGATTATGCTCACCCTTGCAAACTGTTATGTATATCTCGCAGATGCCTAGAAGACCAGTCAGACCGACCCATGTTCCCGCCCCTACTGGACCCGGCTCCTCTGAGGTAGTTTGTATCAGGCCATGAGGTCTGAGGAGTTGCTGAATAAAGTTAGTGTGTGTTAGATGTTGAATAAAGAGTTGTATTAGTGAGAACCTGAATTATACTTGAACCTGGATCAGATCTTGGTTTGGGGTCAAGTTAGTATATTTTAATAGTAATTCTGTTGTTTATATTTTTGGTAATTGTGTATAGTGACGTCAACTCCTCACCCCGGGGTTGAGGCCGTCACAATAACACTTCAATTCTTATTTTGGAATTTTATATGGATTCATGCTTTTATTCTCAACAAAACAACAAGTATGCTTACTTGACCGTGCAATGAGTGAGGTCCACAAAAGACTTATACAATAGTACCCATATAACGAGCGTTAGGTTAGGTGATCCCAGACTATAAAAGCCTTAGGTCACTAGGCACAAAGTCCCCTAAGAACTTAATAACTCGAGTACTAAAGAGCCCACTCGTGATCAATTATACATAACATTTAATATATTTTTTTCTTTTTTTTTCTCTTTTTTTCACAAATTTCTGAACGAGTGCGTTTCGCTCCATCTCGCTCAGCCCTAGACTACTCATATAAATATGAGCCGGCTATTAGCCATTTGACACCCATCCACAACAACTAGCAATGAAATCCAATTTTCTCCAATTTTAAAAATCCATGTTATTTATCATTAAGAGAATATCCTAAATTCTAAATATAAACAAGCGATTAAATCTCGACAAACAAACAAAGCATGATCATTATCTAGCACTCAAGCAACCTATAAGACTTAGTGAAATACAGTTTTCTCTAGCATGCAAATCAATTCGACAAGACTTAACATCACTTAATACGAATCACCACACTAGCATCAATATCACAAGTGGATCGGAAAAATCATCTAAGGGTTCATGTTATAATGCAAATACATGAAACTATATGAACAAACTATATAATAAAATAAAAACTACCAAAATAAAAAAAAACTATATGGCAAAATATGCAACTATATGCACTGAACTATAATGAATATGCAAACTATATGTGACTGACACAAAATATATTCATTCAACTACTACCCCCAAACTTAAAATATTCACTGTCCTCAGTGAAGGTAATAGTAAGGAATCAGGATCATCACCCTTAACGGGTGGAGTGTCAGGCGTGTCTGGAGGTGGATACACGGAATCCTCACCAAATATTGGCCACTGGATGTCAACACATGTGGCTCTGAATGCAGTCCCTAGTGCATGGGTGAGATCAAGTACAAACCGACTATGGATGTCATGCACCGCATCCATCCTCCTTGCTAGACGCCTATATTGCGTCGTGCTCAAACCAACTCCAACATCTGCTCCAGCCTCCTCTTACTCCTGCTGCTGCTACGATCACAACGGACGCATAGGGTATAGAACTTATAGTACCCCCTCTCAAGAACCTCAAAATACCCTGGTAAATAACCATTCCAAGATCCACATAGTCTCCCTGAAGAATACCCCACAACAGACGAGCACACTCCACAGTAATCTCATGCACATGAGAAGATGGCATGGTGTTAGCACATATAAACGAATTCCAAGCACGTGCAAACCTGTTCATGCACGAGGTTGGAAACGTGGAATAATCAGTTGTGCCTCTCTTAAACTTCCAATGAGTCTCAGGAACACACAAAGTAGCAACAATCAGATCCAGATCAAAGTCCTCCGGAGTCTTATCATTCCAAGTATCCTGACCGGGCTTCCACGCGGGCTGCTCAATCACCCTCCTTATCGCATCAACACTATACTCCACAGTCATCCCCCTAACCACAGTGAAACCATTCTTCTCTGCCTTTGCATTAGCATAGAACTCTCGAACAACACTCATGGGCACAGCAGCGGGTGCCTCGCAAAAAGGAACCCAACCCATCTCCAGAATCATCTCCAACAACTAACCATCCTTCTTTGATGGCAGAAAACCTCGCTCCTTTACTATAGGCTTCGAGAGAAGCCTCGTGTACTCTGCTTCAGCCTCGGGAGTTGAAAACCTCGGCCTCACACCACCTGCACTCGAAGAATCGGTGGTGCTGCTGCTTACTTGAGTTCTTTGTCTCTTGGGTGCCATTGGGATTGAATAAGAGAGACTAAAATATAAGTGTTTGAGAGAGAATTGTGTTTGAGAATTTGTGAAGTGGTGGAGAAGTTTATGTATAAGTGTATGCATATATAGGAGGTGAGAAGAGAATTAGATATGGAATAGAAGTGGGAATTGATTATGGGAATAGTGGGAATAATGGGTTTGATTTGGAGAGGGAAATTTGGGATGTGGAAGAGTAAAAATCGGGTGGAAATTGATTTTCTATTAAAAACCCCGATTTTCTCTTCACAAACTGTTATTTTTTTCTGATTCGGGACCCCAGCGCGGCCGCGCGCTAGACCAGCGTGGGCGCGCTCACCTTCTGCCAAATCAGCACGGGTGCGTGCTAGATCAGCACGGGCGCACTTGGTTTCTAGAATTCCAGCACGGCCGCGTGCTAGATCAGCGCGGGCGCACTCAGCTTCTGAAGTTGGCCCTGAAATTTTCTGTTTTCTGATTTTTTTATGTTTTTCTCTTTTCTTCTTGCTTCCTCTACCTACTAATGTACAACAAACTTGGGTTGCCTCCCAAGAAGAGCTTTTTTGACATCGTTAGCTCGACGTAGAAATGCGAGATCAAACGGACAATTAAACAGCGCTAACCACCTCTCGGTTTGTCGTGTCACCATAGTAATGCTTCAATCTATGACCATTTACCTTAAATGCTTGGCCCAGATCATTTTCAAAAATCTCCACCGCTCCATGTGGAAACACAGTTTTGATAATAAACGGCCCTGACCACCTTGACTTCAACTTTCCAGGAAAAAGACGGAGACGAGAGTTAAATAAAAGAACTTGTTGTCCCGGCACAAATAATTTGAGCACTATACCCCTATCATGCCACATCGTGACTTTCTCCTTATACATTTTATTGTTCTCATAAGCTTGAAGTCTAAACTCGTCGAGTTCATTCAATTGAAGCATCCTTTTCTTTCCAGCTGCATCCAAGTCCAGATTCAACTTCTTCAAAGCCCAATATGCTTTATGCTCTAGCTCCACCGGCAAATGACACCATGTACCATAAACCAACTAAAATGGCGACATTTCCAATGGAGTCTTGTATGCTGTTCTATACGCCCATACAGCTTCATCAAACTTCAAAGACCAATCTTTTCTTGATGGACACACAACCTTCTCTAAAATGCACTTGATCTCTCTATTAGATACCTCAGCTTGACCATTCGTCTGAGGATGATAAGCCGTAGCAATGCGATGATTAACATTATACCTCTGCATCATAGCAATGAACTTGCGACTGCAAAAATGCGACCCCTCATCACTGATTATGACTCTTGGAGTTCCAAACCTTGTGAATATCTGCTTGTGAAGAAAATTAAGCACTACTTTCGCATCGTTCATCGGAAACGCCTTAACTTCAACCCATTTCGACACATAATCAACCGCCAATAAGATATACTGATTGTTATAAGATGAGACAAATGGCCCCATGAAGTCAATTCCCAAAACATTGAAGACTTCAACCTCGAGAAGCACATTAAGAGGCATCTCATCCCTCTTGGACATATTACCCATACATTGACATCGATCACATTTTAAAACGAACTGATGAGCATCTTTAAATAAAGTCGGTCAAATGAAACCTGCTTGAAGAATTCGAGCAGCTGTCTTTTCTCCACCATAATGTCCTCTTTAAGCCGTTGAGTGGCAATCTCGCAAGATCCCCCCCCCCCCATTTTGCTGTAAGGAATACATCTCCTGATGATTTGGTCAGCTCCTTTTCGAAAAAGAAACGGCTCATCCCACATATACCACTTTACTTTATGCAGAAACTTCTTCCTTTGAGCGTATGATAAGTTGGGAGGCATTATATTACTCACAAGATAGTTCACAATGTCTACAAACCACGGTTCTTCCTCTTGCACTCCAAACAGCTGCTCATCGGGAAAGGACTCATTGATTAATGTCTTATCTAGTAAAGTTGCACTTGGATCTTCTAAACGCGAGAGATGATCAGCGACTTGATTTTTAGTCCCTTTTCTGTCCTTGATCTCTAATTCAAATTCTTGAAGAAAAAAAACCCATATGATCAATCTAGGCTTTGAGTTCTTCTTCGAGATGAGATATCGAATTGCAGCGTGATCAGTGAAAACTGTCACCTTTGTACCAAGCAGATAAGATCGAAATTTCTCAAAATCGTAGATGATAGCCAAAAGTTCCTTCTCCGTAGTAGTATAATTCAGTTGAGCACCATTTAGAGTCGTACTAGCATAGTAGACTTCATGAAATATGTTGTTCTTTCTCTGCCCAAGAACGGCTCCAATTGCATAGTCACTTACATCGCACATCATCTCAAAAGGTTCACTCCAATCAGGTGCGGTTATGATAGGTGTCGTGATTAAACTCTTCTTTAAAAACTCAAAAGCAGCCATGCACTCGTCACCAAACTTAAACGGGACATCCTTATCCAAAATATTGCACAAAGGTTTAGAATTTTTTGAGAAGTCCTTGATGAAACGCCTGTAGAAGCCCGCATGACCAAGAAAACTGCGAACCCCCTTATAAGAAATTGGCGGAGGAAGATTTTCGATGACCCACACTTTGGCTTTGTCCACCTCAAGACCCTTACTAGAGTCCTTGTGCCCAAGAATAATGCCCTTTCGCACCATAAAGTGACATTTCCCCCAATTGAGAACCAAATTGGTCTCAACACACCTCTTGAGAACGTCACCTAAATTCTGAAAGCACTCATCAAATGAATCACCAAACACAGAGAAATCGTCCATGAACACCTTCACATTCTAATTAATTATATCAGAGAAGATAACCATCATGCATCTTTGAAATATGGCTGGTGCTCCACATAGTCCAAAAGAAACTCTCCGAAAGGCGAAAGTACCAAATAGACAAGTAAAAGTAGTCTACTCCTGATCTTCTGGAGCAATGCAGATTTGATTATAACCAGAATAACCATCCATAAGACAGTAGTACTCATGCCCAACCAATCTGTCAAGCATCTGATCGATAAATGGCAGAGGAAAGTGATCCTTTCTTATGGCCTTGTTCAACTTCCTATAATCCATACAAACTCTCCACCTCGTGACTGTTCGTGTGGGAATAAGCTCATTCTTCTCATTTGTAACGACTATGATACCTCCTTTCTTAGGCACACACTGAACTGGGCTCACCTATGAACTGTCAGAAATAGGATAGATGATCCCTGCATCCAGCCATTTAAGAATTTCCTTCTTCACAACCTCCTTCATGATCGGATTTAGCCGTCTCTGTTGCTCAACAATAGGCTTGTTTCCTTCCTCTAGCAGAATTTTATGCATGCAATACGAAGGGCTGATTCCCTTGATATCTGCTATAGTCCGACCAATTGCCGATTTGAATTCTCTAAAAATTCTCAAAAGCTTTTTCTCGTCGCTACCTGAAAGGTCAGATGCAATAATAATAGGAAAAGTAGATGCATCACCTAAAAATGCATACTTCAAATGTTCAGGTAAAGGCTTAAGCTCAAGAGTAGAAGCTTCCTCAATAGATGGCTTGAAGCGCTTAGGTTCTTTGTTCAACTCCTCCATTCCTAGAGATTCAAAAGGCATATCAATCTTCCTCTTCCACGGAGAAACATTCAGAAAATGCAACTGTTCATCCCCTTCATCATCTTCACTATCAGAATTCCCCAACAAGGCCTTCTCTAAGGCATCAGACCTTAACAATAGATCAAGTTCTGAAGTAACCATAGAATCACCCAACTCCACTTTTAAGCACTCCTCATTTTCCATAGGGAACTTCATGGAATTGAACACATTTAAAGTTACATCTTGATCCATCACTCGCATGGTGAGCTTACCCTTCTACACATCTATCAAGGTTCGGCCAGTAGCCAAGAAAGGTCTTCCCAAGATTATGGGAATCTTCTTATCCTCCTCGAAATCAAGAATTACAAAATCAGCAGGGAAGATGAGTTTATCCACCTTGACCAAGACATCATCCACAATACCTCGTTGATATGTAATAGAACGATCGACCAACTACAAAGTCATATAAGTAAGCTTTGGATCAGGCAAGTTCAACTTCTTGAAGATTGACAAAGGCATCAGATTGATGCTAGATCCCAAGTCACATAGACACTTGTCAAATGACATCTTTCTAATGGTGCATGGAATAGTGAAGCTTCCAGGATCTTTAAGCTTCAGAGGCAACTTCTGTTGCAGTACAACACTACATTCCTCCGGAGGCAACTCCTCCAATTCAGATTTTTCATTAGCTTGCGGTAGCTGCTGAAGTTGAAGTTGTTGCCTAGGGGCATATTGTGATTGCTGAAATCCAGGAGGGTTATACTGCTTTGCTGTGTATAAATAATAAGATTGTTGCACCGCATTCTGATTGTTACTCCAGCTGAAGTTAGGATGATTACGGTTATTTGGATGATAAGTGGCTGGAGCTTGTTGCTGTGATCTCTGAAAGTTGCTCACAAATTGAGCTGATTCGCTAGAAATAGCACACTTCTCTATTTCATGCGCTCCTGCACAAAGCTCACAAATACTAGAGATTTGATTAACTCCATAATTCGCCAAAGAGTCCACTTTCATCGTCAATGCTTTAAGTTGGGCAGCTATAGCAGTTGTTGCATCCAACTCTAGAATTCCTACTACCTTGCCCTGATTTAGCCTCTGAGAAGGATTCTAGTATTCATTAGTAACCATCAGTTCGATCAATTCATAAGCTTCATTATAGCTTTTAGCGCACAGGGCTCCACCAGATGCTGCATCGAGCATAGGTCTAGACTGAGCACCCAAACCATTATAGAAATAGTTTATAATCATCCAATCAAGCATGTCATGGTGTGGGCACTTCCTTAGCATCTCCTTATATTGATCCCAAGCCTCACACAGAGATTCCCCAGTTTGCTGAGCAAACTGAGTAAGAGCATTCCTGATTACAGCAGTCTTCGCCATCAGAAAGAATTTCGTGAGAAACTTTTGAGCAAGATCCTCCCATGTTATGATAGACCCTTGTGGTAGAGAATGTAACCAGCACTTTGCTTTATCCCTCAGAGAGAATGGGAAGAGTCTCAGCTTGATAGCATCTTCAGTCACCCCATTGAACTTGAAAGTGTCGCAGATCTCGATGAAATCCCTGATGTGCATGTTGGGGTCTTCTGTAGGAGAACCCCCAAACTGAACTGAGTTCTGTATCATCTGAATCGTGCTTGATTTGATCTCAAAAGTGTTAGCCGAGATGGCTGGTCTGATGATGCTTGATTGAATATCATTGATCTTAGGCTGAGAATAGTCCATCAGAGCCTTAGGATTTTCTGATTGATCTCCCATTACTACTAGAGGTGGTTCCTCGACTTTCTCTTCTTCTCCTACTTTCTCTTCGTCCTCAAAAACTTCCCTTCGAATCACTACAGCTTCTTTCTCGGCTTGATCCAGAGTTCTCTTACGAGCCCGCGAACGCGTATGCATACACGCTCGCTAGAATACCTGAAACACGACAAAGAAAAAGAGTAGGTAAGTAGTAATGTCCGAGTCAATGAACTTTAACAATCACTGATGACAAACACATAAACTAAAAGTTAACAATGTAGTCCCCGGCAGCGGCGCCAAAAACTTGTTAGTCGCTAAATGCACGCTAAAATTCACGCAAGTATACGCGTTCGCAAGTAATATAGAATTATTTCTAGTTTGTTCCCACATGAACTCTTTTAGATTAACCTTGTGATTTATGCACTTATGCAACAATGATATGGCTATTATTCAATGCTAAGACGAATAACAAATTGAGTTTTGACTATACTTATTGAGAATTATACTAAAGAACATTAACGAAAGATAGTAAATAGAGTTGAATAATATATATAACACAAACATGGGATTTTAACTTCATTAAGTACTTCATTCAATAGCCTTTTCATTCTTAACCTTAGCATGTAATGGTGATGACACTAATCAGATAACAAGAAACTGATAAACGCCAACTTTCGTTGTACGAGTACCATACTACCAGACATTCACAAAAGAGATAGAAGCTGAATAGACACCAATTATATTGAGACCCTATATGTCTCTAAAATTTGAGAATATAACGGTTTAATGCACAAGTTATCTATCGTGATTACATAGGGAAAGTAAGATGGTTAAAATTACCTACGAATTATGCATAACAATAACACATGAACCTATGCTAGCATGGCAAGTTCTAAATCCTTAAATTCACTTTCGCTTCATTAAGAATTAACACACTATCTTATAAGTTCACGACACTCATAAGACGAATAAGCACAACCAATACTAGGATATCATACAATCACCACACCCTAAGGCATCGAAACAAATTAACTAAAGAAATCCATAAATAAATCCGCTAGAACCCCACGATAACGATTAGCCCATAATCGGACTCATCATCAACGTGGGTTCCGATGAAAGCATGGTATAATAAACGTAGTCGTTATACTTAATAAAACCAAGTACGAAACACAAGTAAAGGTTTAAGAATAAGAAAACTAGCATCCAACGTTACAACTTAAACAAAGAATCACAAGAATAAACTAGATCTTCTTCGCCTTGGTTGAATTGTGCTCTCCGGTCTTCTTTACTCCTTTTTCCTTAGCTTTTGTACGTCTATCCTTTTGCAAAACGTCTTTATTTATGTATGTATATACTGTAGAATTGACCAGGGCTTCAAACTCTCAAAATCCTAATAGAAATAGAATTCTGCTACTCCGACCTGGCGCGGCCGCACGCTTGATCAGCGCAGGCGCGCTGAGTTTCTATTCTTTGGGTGCGGCCAGGTGCTTGACCAGCGCGGGCGCGCCGTTCTCCTGAATAAAATTCTGAATTATTTTCTTCTTCTTGCTGATTTGAGCCATGTTAGGTAATGAATCACACACAGAGGAGGGGGGTGAATGTGTTTTTCTGATTTTAGACTTTTCTTGAAAGATAATGGTTGAACAAAGTAAATTAAATCTTGTATAGAAAAGTGTTCATGCAGAAATTAAAATTGCATAAAATAAAGAACACGAAACTTCAAAACTCACTTAATTTTTGTATTAAAAATTAAGATGCTTTGCTACAAAAATTTTAAGCTCTTCGAAGTTAAAGAGCTCAGCTTCTTCTCGAGAGTGTTACAAGAATTTGGTCTAAATTGTTAAATCTAACTAGAGGACCAGTGTTAATTTTATAGCTCAGTTAACTGCTTGTTTACATAGTAGATAATAAACATGCTAATAGCTTTTCTAAACTGTCACTTGTCATTTTTATTTATAGAAAAGCAAATCTTCCATTTCTGGCTTAACATATCTTTAGTATCCCGTGTTTACTTTAATCTTCCTCTGTCAGTTAATCTTTGCCATTGATCTTTCACACACTTCAAGCTGCTTTTTGTAGACTTGTCAATCCAGCTGTTGGATTGTTTGTTGATTGTTTATCTTGGATATTAAACTAATCTGCAATTCTGTACTTTGAGACTGTACTTCGAGATCTCCAGTTTGATTCATTTGAAAACTTGATATCTCGATAAGTACAAATGCTTATCGAGATCTCTAGTACTCCATAATGAGTTTGGCTTGTAGAGGTTTTCAGCTCATTGAGATCTCTAGTCGTCATAACTTCACTTGACTTGTAGATATCTCTGAGTACTCGAATGGACATAGACTTGTCGATAACTCTGAGTTCTCTAGTGAAAGAATGACTTGTCGATATCTTTTTGAGTTCTCGAGTAGCTTTCCTGACTTCTCTACTCCCAGTGGATATTGTTTATCCGTTGAGTAGATATTACTCATCCGTCGAGTAGATGTATAGCTTATCCGTCGAGTAGATATTGCTCATCTGTCGAGTAGATGTTATTCATCCATTAAATGGATATATAGCTCATTCGTCGAGTAGATATTTCTTATCCGTCGGTACTCTCTGGAGTTTGAATGACTTCTCGATAAGTCATTCTGGAGTTCTCGAATGACTTCTCTATAACATTAAATTTGTGACTTGTAGAGATCTTGACTTAGAACATTTTTCTCCAAACAGATTTATTCAACTCCAAGTTTCTTCAAAATTCTTCGGAGGCATGATCTTCTTGATCTTCTTCCAGATAGAATCCTTAGGCTTGATACTGTTTTAGGAAAAAGACTCCAATCTGCTCTTTTACATTTTTACAGACTTTAAGTGTTACAAGTACATAATATAAATTTAGATAACAATACAACTAACTTAGGGTTGACCCCAAGCTTAATTGATTACTGAAAATAACTATACATTAATCTTCCACTCAGATCATAGATTCTAATGACATTGTTAGCTCTAGTAATCTTTGACATCATCTTTTATATATTACAATCTCCCCCAACTTGTTCATTATGAAATTATGCACAAGTTCTGATTGATGATGTCAAAACTTTATCTAAATGCAGAACCCAAGAACCCAATTTTCCCATTTGATCTTCTTTTGTGAGTTGCATTTAGATATATTTGCATTTAGATATATTCTCCCCCTTTTGACATTATCTTAAGGAAGAAAGATCCAGCTAGATGCACATTGTTCAAGCTTTTGTCAATCTTCATTTAGAACACTATCAGCAGTTACAAGTTTTAGTGAAGTCTGTAGTGATGAATTTATCAAGTAGAATAGAATAGTAAATTCCTAAGCTCTCTGTTCTTTTGAATAAGTAGTCTCACTACTTCTCACTGCACTATCCTCATGACTTTTAGGAGTCAGAGTAACCTCACAAGGATTGCTAAATCCAGACACTCATCTACCTCTCATTTTGCCAGGAAGGATCATGCCTCTCTTATTTTATGTGATTCTCTCAATCTTTTCTCACATTCTCACATGAAAGGCTCAATTGTTGTTTGTCCTATAGAAATAAGAGGAGGTTGAGAAGAGTTAATATGTGATCATATGATTAGGGGAAAGCCATATAGGGCTAATCATACTCATTTCATTAGAATAGTGAGTGCATAAGCATCTGTGACTGGGGTCACAGTTTGACTCACAGATTGCTTTATGATTGTGACAGTGTGTTGTTCTCCACTTGTAGTGGGAACCTCCAATTGAATTGGAGGGGATTTGACTGGGTTACTGTCATGTGCACCAGCCTCAACCCCTTGTGTATCTTGCAACACACTGGCACTTAAATGTGCTAAGCTTTCCTTTCTTATGACAGGATCATGGGCAATTGTACTTTTAGCTTTTACTGCTAAGGCAACTTTTGCTAGAGTTATGAGGGGAGTTGTTCTTTCTTGAGGAACCTCCAATTGAATTGGAGAGGATTTAGATAGCTCCCCCTCAGGAGTACTACCCTCAAACCTATCAGTCTGTTAAGACTGTTTTGCACATGAAAGTGCATGAGTGATATTCATGAAAATCGATAAGTTTCTATGTTTTTGATATCAGTTCCTTTTTCTCAAACAACAAAACAACTGAAGAACATTTTGGGGATTTTTTCCTTTTGTAAAACAGGTTCGTTTTGGGAGTTACCTGAGTGGGGCTGTGTTTAAGTTTGTGTTTGTGTTGCTGTGCTTTGGTGAACTGCAGTTTAGTTTTGAAATGTTTTAGCTGCAGTTTTAGCACTAATACATGTGGATAGATTATCTGAATTCCCTGTTGTGTTGAACCTGTAATGCATTGAAAAAATGTCCCCCTTTTTTTTAGTTTCGTTAGACAAAGACATTGTAAGATATTTTAGTTTCAAGCATTATTGCAGAGAAAACAATATTCAATACAGATATAAGCACATAGGAATCATTACACAAACAAAAGAATACTTAGAGAAGAATTTGGATTTTCATTAATAATAGAAATAGAGTACATTAAGACGTAGATTCAACAAGTAAATCATAATCCTAACTATTCTAGTTTGTACTTCTACTTCTCTGCCTCCAACCTCCTTGCCCTGCGCTGATAAGCTCTGGACATGGAGTGTGCAAGAGAAATGATTCTCTCCTGCAACTCCAGAGCAGCAAGACGTTGCTGCTCAGCTACTCTTGCACGTCTCTCCTACTCGAGAAAAACTTCCATCTCAAAGAAAAGGATGCTGAGTTGATCATCCCATGAGAGTTCATCAAAGATCTCTCTTGGAATATCAAAGGGGCTACAAACAACCCCCATGAGACGGACACGGAGTCCGAAGGGATCAAAGTAGATTTGATCTTCATCTAAATGATGAACAGGCTGATAAGCTCCATGATTAAGTCTGTAAAAGACCGGGGCATCCATTAGAGAAAGAGAGATAGATAAACGGGAGGTGATTTTGAAATCAGATGTTTGTTGAGAATAGGAGAGTGATGAATGATAAAGAGTGAAGCGTTTTAATTTATAGAGGGAGTAAACATAGAAACCAATAGACTCTTGAGTTGTCCGGATAATAAGAGTAATAATCACATAAGCACATTTGACAGTTAGAAGTGACTAGTTACTATTCCCCATGCAAGTACTCAAGAATATTAGTTCACTATTTAGAATAACTGTTCCCCATGCAAATAAACAAGTACTCCCTATAAACAAATTAACTACCCCTATCAGCATAGAGTCAAATAATTTAACCACTAACAACATACTCAAAATAACACAAATAATGTACTAGTCTACCAACATTAGACTAACCTATTTTCACATAAACAAGAAATCACAAGAGTATGTAAATGTGTCAATAAGTCAGAAAAATAAGAGACAAAGTATGTCAAAAGTATTTTTCTAAACAGAAATTATGATTTAAATTTGTCCAGTTTTCCATACTTTTTGCTTCTTTTGATCTGTTATCTATTAACTTCATATACAGAGGATATGAAGTAATAAATATTCAGTTTTCTTATAATTAAAAAAAAATTCCAAGTTCAAATTAATCGAGAAGTCTGGGTATTTATAGTAAAAGAAGATGACTTATCGAGAACTCAAAAATAGATATTTGGAGTTTGTCTATCGAGAAGTCATTTAGAGAAGTGAAGTACATATCGAGAAGTCATTTTAAATCACTCTTATACAGAACTCAAACTTGACTTATCGAAATGTCAAATAAATACCCAGTTTGTCCCCAAAAGTGGACTAGATTAATTCTAACTTTTACTTGAATAAATTCAAAATAAAATTAGAATGCATTTACCAAAAGTATTTTACTAAAATAATTTACTAGTTTGAATTATCTCAGTTCTGAGTTATTGATGAGTTAAAGTTTGTACTTATAGAGAACTCTGTGAATGAATACTACTAGAGAACTTTATAAGGACTTATAGATAAGTCATTTTGAACCTATCAAGAAGTCAATCGAGAAGTCAGTAAGTTGACTTATCGAAGACTCACTTGAGAAGTCCTACATTGACTTGTCGAGAAGTCATTTTATACTTATCGAGAACTCAGTTTTCTAGATAATTTTGGTTATTGTAATTCTGTCTTGAGTTAATTTTACATATTAAGGATGTAAATTAACAACTAAGCAGTTCACTCAGAATTTGAACGATTCCAAGTTAATTAAATTTGAAAGACAAATATACAGAGATTTCTGAAATATTTATAATTCATATTTCAGTTAATTTCCAATTTAATCAAATTAATTTTGATTTACTGGAGATTAATGTAATAACCCCAAAATTTTCAACTTTTTGTAACCCTTGTGAATAGTGTTTTAGCTGAATGAGAAAACTTTTTACGCCACACTATGTAGGGGTTCTGTTATGGATATTCTGGGATATTATTAGTACTCTATGCAGTATATAAGTGTATGTAAAGATCGTCAGAATCCAATTCCGAACACTTTGGTTTTTCCCGGAAATCCACAAGATACGGAGAGAATTGACTATAAGGTAACAGGATAAAAAGGATTTAAATTAAAGGATTATAATAGAGGATCATAAAAAGGAATATAATGTATTGAGAAAGGTTAAAGGAACCTAAGTAATAAGATCCCGGGTATGATCCTTCAAACGATAAACGAAAACGAAAGTTAAGCGAACCGTATAAAAGATCAGCGGTCATTAGGCAAACGATTAGGAAGTTAATCAAAGGGATTAGTGGGAATGATGTCATCCAACCAATAGAAAGAGGACAAGGAAGGGAGGATGACATCATGAGGATGACATAAGCATGACATGGGAAGGAAGGAAGTGTGGTGGCTTTGTAACCACACAAATTCAAGGGCAAAAAGGTAATTGACTAAATCAAATACAAAAACCAAGCAACCAAGCCAAGTAAAATCACTTTCATCAAAAATCAAAAAGCAACCAAGGCTTTGTTCTTGAAGCTCTCGGCTTTTCACTATTTAAAAGGCAAGAAGAATTTCAAAACTCAAGATCCAAGCCTCCTAAATTGGTAAGATAATTCCCTAATCATCTTCATACTTAGTTAGGACTATATCATGAGTTTAAGCCATTAATTCCTTCTCAATCTTCTTCATTTAATCAAAGAAGAAGACTATGAATAGTGTTTTCAAGTTTTTTTAACTTGAAGTTTTCTTGTTTTCTTGAAGATCCAAGCTTTCTTAAGACTTCTCAAAGCTTCTTAAGGCTTCCTAGCTCCTCCCACCACTTCAAGGAAGGTATACCATCTCCAAACCCTAGATTCCTATATATATTATAAGATGATTTTGATTAGTGGGGTGATATTGTAGCTTGTTGTTATGATTTAGAGTTTCGGATTTGGAATGGTAGTGAAATGGAATGGTAATTGTTGTGGTTTTGATTTAAAAGAACTTAAGTATGATTAAAGTTAAGTTTAGGCATAAGTATGAATGATTAAATTGAATTGGTTGGGATTGTTATGATGTGATAAGGATGGGTGTTGGTTGTATGTTGGATTTGAGGTTGGTTTGTGGTTGGTTTTGAATGATTTAAAATATTGGAAATCGCGTAAACATAGCCGTTGTAACGTCCGATTTTCTTTCAACTGTTTTTGTGCATAGCATTAGGACCAGAGAACCCCCTGCTAGAATATGACCACTGCCATGTTTAGATAGCTCATGTTACGAGCTTCGTTTTGATATGTAGTTCGTTCGATTCCGATGCACGGTTTAGGAGAAACGACCGTTTCAAGTAACGGCGTTTCGCGAACGAAACTTTTTCCCCCGCCTTACTTTGAAACATAGGTTAAAGACCAAAAAGGGTTAATTAATGTATGAAACATTTATGGTAAGTGTGTTAGGCAGTTGGTAAGACACTCGCGAAGGAATCGCTTTAAAACTCGTAAAGGTTAAATTATTAAAAATGGTGGAGCCGAGGGTACCCGAGTGACTTAAGCAAATCAGTGAGCGCAAAACAAGCGTTAGAGTCTAAGTTAGTTAAAGTATAGATTTACAAGTGATTTTGGTTTAATTCCATCTTACTTGTTGTTTATAGGTTACCAGACTCGTCTCGAGCCTTTTATCACCCCAAGTCGCTCAGGCAAGTATTCTATCCGTTATACTGTTGTTGTGATGTATACATTTGTATATGCATGATCTTGCGATAAATGCATATTGGTCATTTAGCAAATTCTTGCGATATATTGTAGCATGTGATATGGTGTATATGCATGTCTGTTTCATATTCTTGAAATATATAGCTGTTGGTTCAGTTGATAATACCTATGCTAGAGAATAGCGGTAACTTGCATATACCCTTAGTATAGGGACCCAAAGGTGAAAATATTTTCTAAAACCGGGAGTCGAGGATCCCGAGTAGATTTTGTATATATGGATATAAATATATATATATATACTTATATATATATATGTTCATAGTTTTCAAAACTATTAATCGAATAAGGTTTATTCGATAACTTTAACTTTATTTTATTATTGAATATTATTTCGAATATTATTCGAAGGCGTATGACTCCTTTAATTTTATTAAATGAATATTATTTTGAATATTCATTCGAGGTATTATGACTCCGCTTATTACTGAAATATATTCTTTATTTTATTAAAGAATAAGGGTTCAATAATCAAACTTATTTTCGATTATTCAAATAAAGATGATACTTTCATATAAGTATATCTTTGGTTATTTAATGTTTATTTCAAGTATAAGTTTTAATACTTCTACTTCAATTATTTTTATAAAGATTATTCTTTATGGGAATATTATTTAAATAATAATATTCAGTCATTTTCTAAATATTCTGGGGACTGATTTACTTCATTAAATCAGCTTTACTCCAAACACTCTATAAAGTGTTTTCGAGTCTTCAAAATGATTTTTAAAGTTAGAGCGGATCCCAAAACTCATTTTTATATTTAAGATCTTCTTTTTTAAGGGGATTTAAATACTCGCTCAAAACCTGGGGAATCCGGCTCTGTGGTGTATTTTATATTCGCAACAAGGTTGCAGTTTTGGTAAATGAATTGATTACTTGCCCAATGTTCGGGAAGTAAGCCCATCTAATTGAGTCGGCATAAGCGACAGGTCGGGGTACGGTCTATTATTATGTAAGTGGCTGGGTGGCAGTCCATCAACGCGTAAGAGGCCGGGTGGCGGTCCAGCACAAGGTCCTTATGAGGCCAGGGTGATGACCGGTGGGGGATTCATCCATCTACTAGTAGAAAAGGTTACTTATTGGTATCTTTGCCTGATCAGCAAGATATCTGGTTTATGCCAAAATTCTTTTCCTTTCCAAAATTTATTGGATGTTTCAAACTCTGTTCATACTTTACATAACAGAGGTTCCAGGAAATGTTTAAAGAGATACATATGTGGATATATATATATCGGGACTAAATAAAGTATCTCATAACTTTTTCATTCAATAATATTTCAAAGATTGAATCTATTCAAGTCTTAACTTGTGGTCTCATCTATGGGATGTTTTTCTGAAAACTTATAATACTTTGAACGGTGGAAGTTCAAGTAGCTTTATAAATGATATAAGTGTGGTGAAGTATTGGTAACTTCATTCCTTGTTTTTACTTATATCTAGTAAGTAATTATCTTACACATGATAGAGATTCTATTAAGTATCCATTTAGATACTTATATTATTGTTATCACTATGTATTATCTTGCGAGCTGTAAGGCTCACTCTTGCTTTATTTCTTCATCACACAACAACAGTTAGGAGAGATGGCCAGACTCCAGCAGACCCAGCGCAAGCGCGTGGGAAGCGTCCCGCGTCTTCCCGATGATGTTGTAGCTGCTATAGCTGCAGAGGTAGATCCATTGTAGTTCAGACCATCTACTTTTGAGAATCAAATTATGTATAATTATAACTTGTAGCAGATAATGGCAATTAACTGTAAATTTATCAAGTAATCATTTTGGGTTGTAATAACTGTTTAATGGTGGATTCAAAGACTTGTACTTATTTCAATTTCATCTCTGAGACTATAACGGGTTGTGGTGTGTGTTAGTGTGGGGTCACAGCATAAGGTTATTATTATTAATTAAGTGAAGTGATATTGTGGAAAGAAAGACCGTGACGACCCGGATCCCCGACCCCGGATCTGGGGGTGTTACAATTAATCTGCTACACAACATTTGCTGAGTTCTTGCCTTAGGATGAAGAATTGAGCATTCCAATTTCACCTACAAGTCTAGTGAAAGTTGCTTCATCCAAAGGTTTAGTAAAAATGTCAGCTAGTTGTTTTTCTGTTGGTACAAAAATGAGCTCAATAGTACCATTAGTAGCATGTTCTCTAATGAAATGGTACCTCATATCAATATGCTTTGTCATAGAATGATTTACGGCATTAGCTACCACATATATAGCACTAGTATTATCACACATGATAGGAATTTTATGTAACACTGGGCCATAATCCATTAGCTGATTTCTAATCCAAAGCACTTGAGCACAACAACTCCCCGCAGCTATGTATTCAGCTTCAGCTGTAGAAATTGATACAGATTGTTGTTTCTTGCTGTACCAAGATACAAGTCTTTATCCAAGAAATCGACAACTTTCACTGGTACTCTTTCTGTCAACCCTGCATCCAGCAAAATCTGCATCTGTGTATCCAACAGCTTCAAAATCAGTTCCCTTAGGATACCATAATCCCAAATTAGGAGTTCCCTTCAAATATCTGAAAATCCTCTTTACGGCCATCAAATGTGATTCTTTTGGATTGGCTTGAAATCTTGCACTTGCTGTCAAGTAAAGCAATGATCTAATCATCCCTCTGTAGCTTGAAATATCTACACTCTTGCCCTTTTTATCTTCATCCAACCTTGTTGCAGTAGACATAGGTGTAGATGCAGGTGAACAATCAACCATTCCAACCTTTTTCAAAAGATCCTTGACATATTTAGTTTGGCTGATGAAGATACCATCACTTCTTTGGCTGACTTGAAGTCCAAGGAAGTAACTCAGTTCCCCCATCATACTCATTTCATATTCACTTTGCATAAGCTTGGAGAATCTTTGGCACAACTTCTCATTAGTAGAACCAAAGATAATATCATCTACATAGATTCGAACTAGGATCATATCTTCACCATGTTTCTTGTAGAAGAGAGTCTTGTCTATGGTTCCTCTAGTAAAACCATGCTTCAATTGAAAATCTGATAATGTGTCATACCAAGCTCTAGGTGCCTGTTTTAGTCCATATAGAGCCTTAAGTAACTTATACATAAAGTTGGGAAATTTTGGATCCTCAAATCCAGGAAGCTGTTGCACATAAACTTCTTCTTCTAGCTCACCATTCAGAAAGGCACTTTTGACATCCATTTGATACACTTTAAAATTTGAATGTGCAGTAAATGCTAGAAAAATTCTTATAGCTTCAAGTCTTGCAATAGGAGCAAAATTTTCCTTATAATCAATCCTTTCTTCTTGTGAGTAGCCTTTTGCAACCAACCTTGCTTTGTTTCTGGTGACTATATCATTTTCATCCATTTTGTTCCTGAACACCCATTTTGTTCCAATAATGCTTCTGTTCTTTGGTGCATGAATTAATTTCCAGACTTTACTTCTTTCAAACTGATTCAGCTCTTCCTGCATGGCAGATATCCAGTCAGGATCCAGCAAAGCTTCATCAATTTTCTTAGGCTCTGCTTGAGACAGAAAACATGCATATAGGCACTTATTAGCAATTGCACTTTTAGTCCTCATACCAGCAGTATGATCACCAATAATTGCTTCTCTGGTGTAACTTCTATCCCATTTCCTAGTGTGAGTTTTTTGACATGTGTCTTCATCATTTTCTTCATTATTAGTATGACTGGTAGATCCTTCTTCTCTTTCTCCCCCTGAGTTTGTGCCATCAAGATCAGGTGTTTGAAATGAGCTTCCATTACCATGATTTCCCTGTTCAGTAGACTCTTCATTCATCATTTGTTATGCATTAACTTCATCTTCTCCATCAGAGTCACTATCAATGTTGAGATATTCAAATATAAGGGCTTCAGCTTTTTTATTATCAAGGCATTCCAAGCCTGGACACTTGTCATCATCAAAGGTCACATCTGTGTTTTCCATAATCTTCTTTTGATTAGTCACATACACTTTGTAGGCTGTTCTTTTCAGTGAATATCCCAGAAAAATTGCTTCAGAGACATTTGAGTCAAATTTTCCCACATATTCAGAATTGTCTTTCAAAATGTAACACTTGCTTCCAGACACATGAAGATGCTTTACAGTAGGCTTTCTCTTGGACATGATTGAGTAGGGTGACTTGCCATGTGCCTTGTTAATAAGATATCTGTTTTGAGTATAACATGCAGTGTTGACAGCCTCTTCCCAGAAACTTGTTGGCAATTTGGCATCTTGCAGCATTGTTCTAGCAGCTTTAACCAAGGTTATGTTCTTTCCTTCAACTACTCTGTTTTGTTGAGGTGTCCTGGAAGCTAAGAATTCTTGAACAATGCCTTTGCCTTTGCAGAATTCACTTAATGTAGCATTTCTGAATTCTGTTCCATTGTCACTTCTCAGTCTTTTCACACAATTGAAATCTTCAGCCTGCTTTTCTATCTTCTTGATGTGCTCAATTATGATATGTGGATTTTCATCTTTAAAGTACATAAACTCTACCCACGTGTATCTTGATAAATCATCCATCATCACAAGTGCATATTTGTTCCTTGAGATTGATAAAACATTTATTGGTCCAAACAAGTCCATGTGAATAAGTTGCAAGGGTACACTAACAGGATTCACAATTTTTGACTTGTGACTAGATCTTTTCATCTTTCCTTCCTGACAAGCTTCACAGACTTCAACTTGAGCAAACTCCAGCTTGGGCATGTCTCTTACTAACTCCTTTTTGACTAAGTTGTTAATTGCCTTGAAATTCAAGTGAGACAACTTCTTGTGCCATAGCTTGCTTTGTTCTTCTGATGTCTTGGTGTAGAAGCAGCAAATACCATCCTTATTTGTTGAGTCCAAGTCTGCAACAAACTAGCTTCCTTTCCTTGCTCCTTTTAAAGCAATTTCACCAGTTTTCTTGCTGATAAAGGTACATTCTTCTTTGTTAAATAAAACTTCAAAGCCTTTTTTCTACAAATTGGCTAACACTGAGAAGATTCACCTCAAGACCAACTACTAGTGCTACATCATCAATGACAATATTTTCAGAAATAATCTTGCCATATCTTATTGTGAATCCTTTGTTGTTGTCTCCAAAGGTCACCAATGGGCTAGCTTTCTTCTCAAACTGTGATAGCAGGGCCTTATCACCTGTTATATGTCTGGAACATCCACTGTTAATGATCCATATGACTTTCTTCACTTTGCCCTGCACATAATGAGATTCAGGTGTGTTTAGTAACCCAAGCAGTGTTGGGTACTTTCTTCTTGTTAACTAATTTAGCAGAAGTAGAGTGATTTATTTCAGATAAAATAGAGTTTAATGATTGTTGTGCATTTTCCCTTTCTGATGTAGACTCAATTTGTGTTTCTTTTAGGTCTACTCTCAGTTTGTGACAACTCTTCATCACTTTCAAGTTACAAGGGATGCAATCAAACTTATCATAAATGAGTAGGGATCATCTAAATCTGCTTCATTGTATTTGCAAGTTCCTTCAGTTGGCTTACTAACACCCTTTTTATAAAGATGAGTTAGATGAATTGTAGAACTAAATATTCCACACTTCTTTCCAGGAATGTCTGCAATATAGTTCAGATTATTTCTTTTTTTCCCAATTCTTCCACTTCTATTTTTCTTCTTCTTACTTGCATCTTCAATCTTGGTTTCTTTGACAGGAGTCTGGGTACTTTGGTTGTCCATGGGATTTTCTTCAGCCTTGGAAGATTGAATTGAATCTACATTCTTCTTTTCATTATCCTCATCTGCAATTTCTTGCTTGATAATCAATTCTTCTTTACTGAAGTTTACCTCACAAGTCTTAAATACTGGTGACCCGACATTTTTCAGCATTGCTGGAATATTTTCACTCTTTGTTGCTTTTCCTCTGTCACCAGTGTTTTTCTTCTTGCTGTTTAAGGTATTATAATCAATACCAATGGCAATGTTTGCACATGGTTTGTTTTTCTCATGGTACTTACCAACCAATTCAGATGCATTCTTGAAGGACTTCAACTTTACTTTACTTTTCTCCAGTTTTTCTCTTAGCACACCGTCAATCTCATTTGCACACTTGAGCTTATTTTTCAGATAGCCATTTTCTTGTTTCAGGGCCTCAAGCTCCACTATCAACAATTCAGCTTCTTATTTTTCACTTTCAAGCTTCTCATTTAACTTTGTTAATCTGCTAACTTCTTCATTAGCAGCAACCATGCTTATATAAATGTGAAACATTTATGTGCTCATTTTTCCAACAGTTTCCTTATATTGATTCTCATTTAAATCAGTGGAGGTAAGGGTTGGTACCTGTGATTTAGATGAGGATGATTCTCCTTGCTCCAAGGTCATGAGTGCATAGTTTCCAAGTTCTTCATCTTCATCATTTTCAGAATCATCCCAACTTTTACCTTCTGTAATATAAGCTTTACTTTGCTGTTTCTTCAGAAGAGCTTCATACTTTGCTTCAAGTTCAAGATAAGCCTTATCTTTCTTTGCCTTCTTAGGTTTCCTGCATTCTGTAGCAAAGTGACCTAGTTCATCACAGCTAAAGCACCTTATATTAGATCTGTCAACAGATCCAGTTTCATAACCACTTTTGCTATCAGAATTGTACTTCCCTTTCTCTTTCCAGTTATTGTCTTTGTTAAAAGACTGCCCTTTACTTTTAAAGTATCTTGGCTTCCTTACTCTAATGTTAGAGAATTTTCTAGCCAGATAGGCCATTGATTGATCTAGCTCATCCAGTTCTTCAAGAGTATAGAACTCATCCTTTTCCAATTCTAGTATGACTTGCTCATGTGAATCAATTTTTCTCTGCTCACTAGTTGAGGCAACTGAGGTATGAGATCTGGGTTCATCATTGGATGTTTGGCCTTCATTTACTATTAAAGCACTTAAACCATCTATAACATGTCCTTGGCCAGATCTCAATGATTGCCTTTGAGTCATCTCTAGTCCATAGGTTTTGAGAATTCCATATAGAACTTCCAGAGTTATCCTGCTCAAGTCTCTCCCTTCCCTGATTGCTGAGATTTTCTGTTCCAAATGATCAGGAAGAGTAAGCAAGAACTTTAGATTCACCTCTTCAGCGTCATAATACTTGTCATGAAGCTGCAAGTCATTTATCAGCTTGTTAAATCTTTCAAACACTTCAGTAATGCTTTCCTTAGGCTTAGCCATAAAACCGTCATACTGTGAAATCAGTATTCTTCTTTGATTAGATCTAACTTCCTTAGTTCCTTCACATAGTATTTCAATCTTCTCCCATATTTGCTTACAATGTTGTCGTACATCATATTGTCAAGTGACTCAATCAATATCAATTGTAAGCTGCTGTCCAGGGAGACTTTCTCCTTTTCAGGGTCAGAATACTCAGCTGGATCTTTAGGAGCATAATGAGCTGGTATGACCACGTCTCCATCTGTAGATTCCTCAACTCTTATCATAGGAATGTCCATTCTTGAGAATCTGAACATAGAGTGGATTGTCCATCTTGATAAACAGCATCATTTTCTTTTTCCAAAGAGTGTAGTTAGCTTTTTCAAAGGTAGGGATTTTGATGCTACTGATTTTCTGTGTATTCATTCTTCTAAGATCTTGAATTTGTTTTCTTTCAGATTTTGCTCTGATACCACTTGTTAGGTAATGAATCACACACAGAGGGGGGGGGTGAATGTGTTTTTCTGATTTTAGACTTTTCTTGAAAGATAATGGTTGAACAAAATAAATTAAATCTTATATAGAAAAGTGTTCATGCAGAAATTAAACTTGTACAAAATAAAGAACACGGATCTTCAAAACTCACTTAATTTTTGTATTAAAAATTAAGATGCTTTGCTACAAAATTTCTAAGCTCTTCGAAGTTAAAGAGCTCAGCTTCTTCTCGAGAGTGTTACAAGAATTTTGATCTAAATTGTTACATCTAACTAGAGGACCAGTGTTAACTTTATAGCTCAGTTAACTGCTGGTTTACACAGTGGATAATAAACATGCTATTAGCTTTTCTAAACTGTCACTTGTCATTTCTATTTATAGAAAAGCAAATCTTCCATTTTTGGCTTAGCAGATCTTTAGTATCCCGTGTTTACTTTAATCTTCATATGTCAGTTAATCTTTTCTATTAATCTTGCACACACTTAAAGCTGCTTTTTGTAGACTTGTCAATCCAGCTGCTGGATTGTTTGTTGATTGTTTATCTTGTATATTAAACTGATCTGCAATTCTGTACTTTGAGACTGTACTTCAAGATCTCCAGTTTGATTCATTTGAACACTTGATATCTCGATAAGTACAAAGGCTTATCGAGATCTCTAGTACTCCATAATGAGTTTGGCTTGTAGAGGTATTCAGCTCATCGAGATCTCTAGTCTTCATAACTTCACTTGACTTGTAGATATCTCTGAGTTCTCGAATGGATATAGACTTGTCGATAACTCTGAGTACTCTAGTGAAAGAATGACTCGTCGATATCTTTTTGAGTTCCCGAGTAGCGACTTCTCTACTCCCGATGGATATTGCTTATCCGTTGAGTAGATATTGCTCATCCGTCGAGTAGATGTATAGTTTATCCGTCGAGTAGATATTGCTCATCCGTCGAGTAGATGTTATTCATCCATCGAGTGGATATATAGCTCATCCGTCGAGTGGATATTTCTTATCCGTCGGTATTCTCTGGAGTTTGAATGACTTCTCGATAAGTCATTCTGAAGTTCTCGAATGACTTTTCTGTAACATTAAATTTATGACTTGTAGAGATCTTGACTTAGAACATTTTTCTACAAACAGATTTATTCAACTCCAAGCTTCTTCAAAATTCTTCTGAGGCATGATCTTCTTGATCTTCTTCCAGATAAAATTCTTAGGCTTGATACTGTTTTAGGAAAAAGACTCAAGTCTGCTCCTTTGCATTTTTACAGACTTTAATTGTTATAAGTACAGATTACAAATTTAGATAACAATACAACTAACTTAGGGTTGGACCCAAGCTTAACTGATTACTGAAAATAACTATTCATTAATCTTCCACTCAGATCATAGATGCTAATGACATTGTTAGCTCCAGTAATCTTTGACATCATCTATTATATATTACAAGCCGTTCTTTTCACGAGCCTTTATTCCAACACCATCAAAACACCAAATTAGCACTACAACCATGCTAATTTACCTGATTACCTGGAAAATGCCTTAATGCAAAAACACTACAAAAACACGTAAAAACACCAACACTTGAGTACAAATACACCAATTCAAAGCTTTACGGATCGTAATAAAGTATCATAAATGCCACTCAACAATAGCGATGACATTGAGAGATTTATGACTAATGGCAAGAATCGCCTAAAACCATGTCTTATTTGTTATATTTTTTATAAATATGTTTATAATATGTTTTGATGGTTATATGATGAAATTATAAATTCCATGATGAATTAGGAAATGGCTTGGTCGATATGGAAGCTGAAATTGAAGAAGGTGCTCCTGTTCAATTCATATCAATTATGAAACCATCAAATGTGAATAATAGCTCACACAGAGTGGTACAATTTCAAATTACTTACAAAACTAATGATTTGTGACATGCCAAAAAACACTTTTTCTAAATTAATTTGGAAACTTCTCATAAGTTTAATACAATATTACATTTGTTTCATCTGTAGCTCATACCTAAAGAAATCCATCCATTCCATCATGCGTTCAAAGCTGGTGATGAGGTAACGTTGGTCAGAAATGCAAAAAGTTGGAAAGTTGGCATTATTCTTTCTAATGGGGTGCTGAGATTTTCGGCAGGATGGAACAAATTCAGCAGCGATAACAAACTAAAGGTTGCGGACAGATTGATTTTTAATTTCTCAAATAATGTTGACGGTGCTATATTCAATGTTGAAGTTTAAAACTACAGATATTATAATCATGTCATTAAACCACCTGGATTTTTTGTTTGAAGAAATATTCATGGCTTGATGCCTTAAACTTTGATGCTGTTTTGGGAATTTTGATGGATATTTGATTTAATGCTAATGATTTGTAAACTCAAAGGTACTGATCAATATGAACCTAATGACTGGTTCAGTTTAAGTGTGACGATAAGGCCTGAATATGCAGACTACATGTATCATGAGGCTACCACCATATTTAAATAGTTCTTTTATTAGTCTTCTTAAACTGTAATATATCTGTGAAACTGTAAGCATGTTACATGTTTACGATAATAAAAAATACATTAAAATTCGACATAATAAACTTAGAATAATAAATATAATTCCAATAGATTCCATGTTTACAATAATAAAGTATTTAAGTCACTCATCCTTCTACTAATTTTTAACAAAATGTTGCAATCATTTAATCAACATTGCAAATACCTACATATAACACAATACAACAATAGGGAAAATTAAATAATTAAGTAAACAAAAGAGAAACTAGCATAAATAAGTATAGTATTATGTATATCGATTCCTCACTGCTTCCACCTCTGGAATGTCAGGATTTACATAAATTGTAGAAAAGGGCAGGTTTGTGATGAAAGCACGTCATATATAAATAAAGTATGTATTAATTATAATCATTTTCTCATAACCTCAATGACAACAAATAAGTGTGTATACCAATAGAAGCATAAAAAAATACCAGAAATTATTTCTTGTCTAAAGAGTGATAGTATAACAACTATCGGTTGTTGAATATCATGGTAAAATAATTCATTCGCCTCTTTAGCTAAATCTTCCAAAAATTTTACTTCAACTTTGGACATGCCATCACTAACATGGAAATTCAGGCATTTGGTTTCCCCATAAACCGTCGGTACAATCATAGAGCGGATCTCTTGGTACACAACTCCGATTATATCTAAAATACAAAAAAGTATACCAAGTTTTTTATTGATAATAAATATATTTCGTTGTCTGTAAAAAACATGTATAAGAAAATATCAATTTACTTTAATCAAATGATATTTTGAGAATAACATTGGCGACATACCTGATGCGTCAAGAGGAGAGTCATCAAGACCATCATGAGAATAATTATTTCCAACATTATTGGTAAAGTTTTGCAAGCTCACAAAATGATACTTCTGTAAAGGAACACTCCAATCATCACCGATGACATGTTTTAACATAGTTGACTATGAAAAGTATATTTTAATTGGTGAGGAATTTTCACTTGCTATTTTCAGACCTCGAACGCATCGAAAGTGTACTATTTCGTATATATTCCCATTCGGCAAAGGTTTGTGAAAATACACTTAGTAACTCTAAAGGGATAAAAGCATGCAATCATACATTCTGAAATAGTAAGATTGTCACAACTAATACTAAAATATGTAAATAATTGGCTTTTCAATAAATATATTTTCATAAATTTAGATCTTACATTCTTTTCAAGAAGAATCAATTTTAATCCTTCTGTACTATTTTCCATATTGCCCAAGGTACGCCAAACTCTAATCACATGTACTTTAACCTTCCAGTCACTTGTTGTATGATCAAGAGATGATAGACAACTGAAATTATCTCCTATACAGCAAACACATCAGAGATGATATAATAGTCATCTTTGTATTTCTTATCAATTGTGACATATAATTGGTACTACTCATACACATAGCATTAACATCGAAAAATTAAATTCAACATGATTGTCATACTCACCCTCGGACATTGTTTGTGATAGTAGGATATTGACGGATTAAGTGTTCAATACATTATGGTTTTATATATGTTGATTATGAGTAATTAAGGTAATATGTACGTGTATGAACACAAAAATTATAAAGTGGAATAAGAGAAATGATTGATTTTTGTTATAATTATAAAGATTTCCAACTACTATAAATTAATTAGGTATTATATCTCTCAAAATTTACAAAAATAAATTCGAATAATCATGTTATATGAATACACAAATGATACTGTTGATCATGATGAACAATGAAAGTTCGTTAAAAATGGAAAAATGGATATATACATATCTTCTTGATGAAATTGAAGACAACTGTATAATATATATCTAATTTACATTATTCCATATATGGATAAGTTCAAAATGCAACATCAAGATGTAAGGAATTACATCTGCTTAGGTAACTTCACATAAATAAAAGTTGTTATTAGTAACAGATATGGACATGGATTATATCTGGTAAAATCAAATATTAAATTTGTGTACAAATAATTTGTCTAGAGGAGGAAAACCCAAAGTTGATTTTAAATAAGATCAAATATTGTCAAGCTATGGTAAATTATAGAATACTTCCTCATATACAACATTAGACATAACATTTGAATAACATCCAGTATCATCTAATATCAGAATATGAAGTCCTTCTGGAGAAGTTACTCTTGAAACAGCTACATAAAGTTGACCATGCGAGAACATTGATCTCGGTAAATACAATTCAACGGTAACGAGGGACTGTCATTGGCTTTTGTTAATGGTCATGGCAAAATATAGTTGCAAGGGAAATTGAGTTCTTTGAATTCAAATGGCCATTTGGTGTCGGTTGGAACCATGTCAATTCTTGGTATAAGGTGTTTTGATCCAACATTGGAACCGCAAAGAATCTCACATTCTATAGATTTTTTTTTTGCATGCAGTGACTATAATTCATGTACCGTTAAATAAACCAAGAATCTGATTCAAATTCCCATTGATATCACGGTACAACCAACCTTAATTTGTAACTCATGCTTTGGCAAGCACGAAATGTTAATTGAATTCAGGTATTCTACTGGAAAGGTAGTATCAAAATCATTATCCTCCCCTCCATTGTCATCTATGGAATCCTGACTGAAATAGGTATGACATCTATGGGATCCTGACTGAAATAGGTATGAGTTTTACCTGGAATTTTCTCGATCATACAAGTCATTTATATCATCCACCAGACTGTTTGTAGGAGTAAAGATTTCTCTGGATCTAAGATAATCGTAAGAAGACATGTTCGATAGAAAATCTGGATAGGTTATGTCAAATTAAGACTGAATTGGATTATCTGTTCCACGAATAATAAACTGCTCTGGAATTTCAAAATCTACCAAACCATCATCTTTAGGGTTCTCAGTAATGCTATGGACCTTGCCATCGCCAATGGAAAACTGAAATTTAGCAAATTCAGCAATTATCTTGTTGCGCTCATCTGAATTTCCCGAATAAAGTCTCATGTTCTAACATAAGGTGAAGACTTTATAGAAATTCCACAGCTTTGATCAATTCAGTGTTGATCCAACGGTCTCTCCTCGGGAAGCTTTTGGGATAACCGGTAGTGTTTGGCAATAATCTCCACCAAATACAACAGTTATTCCACCAAATGGCCTTGATGATCTACTGGGATCAATAGGAGCCATAATATCTCTTAAACATTTATCAACACTCTCAATACCATGACGATATTGCATAGGTGCTTCATCCCAAATGATTAAACTTGTGTTTTTTAATAATTCAGGAAGATCAGTATCGTGCTTTATTCCAGCTACAGAGCATTGGTCTACAATGATAGGTATATGAAAGCGTGAGTGAGTCGTGCTACCACCATCTAGCAAAATAGCTGTAATTCCTGATGAGGCTACTGGCAAAACAATTTTACGCTCAGAACGAAGGCGACATAGAAGTGTCTGCCAGACAAATATTTTCTCACATTCGCCACTTCCATAGACAAAGAACTGTTCGCCTTTGTTAGAATTTACACTTTTGACAACAACCTCATACACTTCATTTTGCTCTCTATTCAACTTGATATAATTTTCATCATGTTGCCTTTTCATTTGCTCTGTATCGTAACCTATTTCTTCAGCAATTAAACCATTGCCACTGTTGTAAAGAAAGACTTCTGGAGGATAGGGCATTGTCGGGAAATCTTTTAAGCTCTTTCCAATATCGTTTAGAAGTTTTTCAATTTCTGTAAGAATAATTATAAAATAGTTTAACGTTTTTATTCAAATCATGTATTCAAAATCTGTAATTATGGAAAATACAGATGTTTTATTCTCCGCTCATCGCAAAAAAAAAGACTAAAGAGTGGAAAGATATATAAGTATTAAGATTGAAAGCTAAATTTAAAGATAGTCATACCCACAAGAGCAAAATTTTGAATGTCACAATCTGGGACTATTACAATATTCTTTACGTTTTAGCAGGATGATATCGTCAGACATACTTTTCTACTAAGCATTCCATAAAAACAACGGATCAAAGATTGAGGAATATGCCAAAATATTAACAAACATTTCACGGAGCTGTTTCGCAAGAGATCAGTGAGAATTCTCAACCATTACTTCATACCATTGACTATCATTCTGAAGAAGCCCCATAGCAGCACATGCTTCCTTGAAACTTTCAAAAACATGACCTTCAACCGTCCTTAGCTCATCAAATGAAGTAGAAACTTTTCTCCGTATAAGTAACATACGGAGATACAACAAATCACCGCCAGTAGCATGTACTTCTATTAATCTGCCAACTACATCACCTCCATTTACACTCTCGGGGTAGCCACGTAAAATGCGTAGGAAATTCAGCATAGGTAAAATCTCGAGCGACTGGAAATTCTTTATTAGCTTCGAACTAAGCCTCAAGTTTTGTCCTTTTACTATCAGCTTGTTGAACAACTTCGGATATTGTTGTACCTGTTCTAAAACTGACATACTTGTTGCCAGGTAAATGAATAGGTAATCTATCAACAGATGGCCACCGAGAATGTACATCAAAACCAAATATTCTCCATGCTGCTTCAGAGGCACAAACATAACGACCATCAAGATATTGCTTTACTTCAGTTAAACAGGATTGCTTCTTCGATACACTACTATCAGGCGTTGATTTGTTTTTATATGACCATAGTAGCAGTATCATGACCCTTAAGACAATACTTGAATAGATACTTAAGGGACCGAGTGCTGTTACATACCTCAAGATTTATATGACATTGAAAATGAATCAATAAGTCTCTATTAAATGCAACAACAAACCTATTGTCCAAAAAAATATCTTTCTTTTTTATACTTCTGCCAGCGTTGCGTCTGCGATAAATGGGAAAACCACAATCATCAATATATGTGTTACCATTGAACCTGCAATGAATGTACCGATATTTCCTGTTAAAAAATGATCCAATTATGTATATAATTACATGGCAATGATCCTAAATATAGTAATATGATGTTGGTTTAAAATTGATTCATTCAAACCATGTAAATATAAAAAATCTATGTTTATAACATTATATGATACCTCTTAGGAAAGTGTCTCATACATCTTCCTTTAACTATGCAAGGTGAATAGGTGTTGTCAACTCCACAGGGCCCATGAATCATGTAATTGCTGACAGCGGCATAACCAACAGGATCTGTATCTTTGTCAGGTATTTCAACACTGACCAGAGAATCTATTTGAGCAACTGTTTTGGGTCTAACATCCGGGTGTATCCAAATTAACATATGCATGTGTGGAAGACCCCGTTTCTGAAATTCTATTACATGCATAACTGTATAATGCGTTAGAGTTAAATTCTCAGAGTAAAGAGTTTCTAAACTGTCATAAGAGGAAAGGTTAATAAAAAAATACCTCTTATGCATTTTCCAAAGTAGTTTTTCTTCTTTATCAAATGCATTAGCCGATCCAACTTGAGTTAAAAAACTCTGGACACTATGTCATGTGCATCGCACACATCAACACCCGGTAAAGATTTCATCATCTCGGTTATTTCAGGCCACTTTTATTACATGTCATTGTCAGGAAAAGAGAAGGTTGTCCAATAGCCCTACATAATGCAAGTGCATCCTTAAAATGTTGTGATATATACCTTTGTGAACCTGCGAAAGATGCTGGTAATATAACAACTTTCCCAACATAATTGGGATCATGATCACCTTTACGCAAAGCATCTCGGATGGAAGTATACAGATCTGACTTATAGTTATTTGGTGAGTAGTAACCCAATCCAACCGATATTGTTCAATTACACAAAAAGCATCAACGACATACTGTTGCCACAAATGACTTCATAAATGCAGAGTCAACCCTAACACACAAAAAAATGATTTAGATAATGTGGTATATGACAAATTTTGATCAATTTCATGAAGCTAGTAAACATATCCTGGAAAAACTAAACATATGAGAGGTTACATTATACCTTCAGAAAGGTGAATCATCAACTTATAGAAATAATATTCTTTCATGGAAACATATTTCGATGCTTCTTTTTAAAATCATTATCATCGGGATTTATATCGGCTGATTTCGACATTTTTGTTTTATCAAATGGAATCTTTGTATGAAAACCTTCATCTACATGGGGGAAAAAGTGGATACTGGAGCTGCATAAAGAATGTCAGTTTCCCAAACCCTCTGAAGCGATTTTGTACGCGTCTTCATAATTGTATCCCGAAAATCTAATGAATCTCCATTAGTACTTACTATCAGACCTCCAACCTCATCTGTTGGTCCAATTATATTAGGACGACCACTCGCTGATTGATAAGATAAGAGAACCAATCTAAACTCATCATGTTCATTGTCTTTGAAGCGCTCACGTGCAATATGAAATTGCCTAACTAATTCATTATGCTGATTTAACATGTCCATCAAAGCTTCAACAATGATCTCATCAATTTCATCTCTCCATCCACCAATTAGATTTATCCTATTCTCCAGTTTATTTTTAGTATCATAGATGTATACTTGACAAAATTTGAGAGATTCACAATCTGCCGGAAGCATACTACCAAGAAGATGAAGATTTTGACCTTTGATCTTAAAGCAAAAGGGTGCTCCTCCTTTGTTAATTTTGTGCTCTACATTACCACCATTGGAACACATCACAAATAATGAATTGTAAATATGATGGTTTAACTTGAAGTGGATTGTC
The DNA here is from genome assembly GCF_009905375.1 of Apium graveolens. Classification (NCBI taxonomy): domain Eukaryota; kingdom Viridiplantae; phylum Streptophyta; class Magnoliopsida; order Apiales; family Apiaceae; genus Apium; species Apium graveolens. The sequence goes on from NC_133652.1 coordinate 55,115,230, forward strand.
CAGTCGTTTTCATATATTAATGATCTTAGTGGCTCAAGAGGTTGTTTCTCTGGTGAGAGTTGAACATGTCCGTTCTTGCAACATAGAGAGAAGATAGGAGAACTGTTTTTGTTGGATTTGTTATTCCATTCCATGTTCCACATACGGGCACCATACTTAACACATATTGAGGTTGGGGAACCAATATTAACATAACCATCCCAAAGATCAATCCCAGGAAAATCTACGTGTTCAGCTTCTGCAGTATTACCAAAATAAAAAGTGTATTAATTAAATTTATTTAATTACGTGCGATAAATCTGCATATTTTGAACAAAGTAATGATAAAAATACCTTCATCAAAAATTTGTTCTTCCACATGTGTTCCATCATATGCGTCATCAAAATTATTAATCAGGTTGGCAGCCACGGGAGAAGGTAATCGACTTTCGTTCATATCGGAGTTCTGCCTAGTATAACATCTGCAATTAAATTGGAAAATCAGAATATTGATAATGATGGCCTTTCTTGGAAATAAGATGAATCTGACAAAATTCAACTTCTCATACTCTGTGAAGCGGGATCAATATTCTCCTTAGTTTTTTCTTTATTACGTAGTATTGTAGATATGCTAGGGCCTCTATAACGTCTCTTCGATTCTATTGAAAAGACTTCAACATCTTATATAAATATATTCCAAAATATAATCTGTCATCATAATTCCTTATCTCATATATTGTGTTTAAAAATGGAAGAACACTATTACCTGATATGTCAGATGCAGCATGAGCCTTTAACGTTTGTTTTTTGGAATATATGATTTAACACTTGAAGGCGGAGTGGTACATAAAAAAAATCAATTCAATATTCAAATATGTAGAGCATAATAATGGAATGCTACTGTTAGGTCACACAACACTGTAGAAGGGGGTTGAATACAGTGTTTATACAACCAAATCGATTTAACACAAGTATGTAACAAAGATCACGTATATTGAATAAACTCTGTTACAATAAGAACTCATGTTCTCTCTCAGTGATGAACAAATATTACTAAGAGCTACTAGATTACAATGTATAATCTTCTCGATAGTGATAACGCATATAGTGTAAACCCTAAGTCTGTGTTTATATAGTACACAGTTACAAGATATCTTCTAATTGATATGGAATATAATTTTATCTCCTAAAATATATCAATCAGATATCTTCTACAAGACTTCTAGTCCTCTAACTCTTTCCATGCATATCTTCTATTGTTTTAGTCTCGATCTTCTCCAGTAAATCAGCTTCATTCCTTATTTGAAAGTCTTCCCGCACTTAAGTTCTGATATGACCTTAAGTTCTGATATTAAGTTCTGACTTCCAGTAAGTCCTGATTTGTCCTGTTGTTAAGTTCTGAAAACTAAACACAAATCATATTAGACATGACATCTCAAATATATCTAACAATCTCCCCCAACTTGTAAATTATGCAAAATATACAAGTTAATAGATTTGATGATGTCAAAAACACTTAAGTACAAATACAATAAGAGTTTACTAGATAACTAACTACAACTTATAGTACTTGTAGCTTTTACCAATCTCACTGAGTCAATCTGAATCCAAAATGATTCTTGACAAAGCTTGATATCAGCTTTTCTTCTTTATTTCTCAGGACTTGAGATAGTGTAGTCTTGACTTGCTTCATCTCTTCATTCTGACTTCTAATCTGGCAGATTGCAGTCTTTAAAGCAAATATATGGTTTCTTTCTAAACCATCACCCAGTTGTATTACCTTTGGATGAGAAGAATCTTTATTGTAGCATAGACATTTCTCATTCAGTATCACTTCAAGCTTAGCAAAATCCTTCTTCATTGGAATTTCACTTCCATCATCTTCAACTATATTAGGAATGAATTCTGTAACCCTTGAACCAGAAATTCTTGCTTTATCTCTTATGGTCTTCATTATGAAATTTGACCATCTCCTGGTAATATCAGACTTTACCTCTAAAAGGTAATGAAAGAATTGAAGTTCTTTCAGTAATTTGTTTAGCACATCTGATTCTGACATTTGATATGTCCTTCCATCTTCAAGAAATAGAATCAGATTTTCTTTGACATTATGCTTGCCATGAGCATCCAATACAACTTGAACAAAGATAACCTTATCAAGGTGTTCCTGTGTAACATCTTCAAGAGGTTTGTTAGTCAACAAAAATGGATCTCTTGTAAGCACTTCCACTCATGTTTTGATCTTAGCTTCATCAGAACCTAGTCCAGCTCTATCCCTTGTTTCTATGGCTTTCAATCCAACAGTCATGAAATCAGATAACAATTGGCTTTTCTTTGGATCTGATGGTTTGACATTCTTCCATAGAAGTTTCTTTTTGTCAGCTACTTTCATCTTGTCTAAATCAACTTGAGCTATGTCAGAGGTTGATATCTTGATGACTTTATCAGAACTTGTTATTTCTTCTGTAGCTTACTTTTCTTCACTCTAAACAACTTGAGCTCTGTCAGAGGTTGTCTTGGATTCTTCAGTTATCTTCCTTTTTTTCAGAGTTTGAACATCTTCATCTTCAACAAGAGTATCATCATGAACTTGAACCATTTTGCACACTGGTTTCATCAGGATTTGAGGAATTTTCATCTCCAGTGGCTTGGTTGGTTCATCAACTTTTCCCTTTCCTTTATCTTTGGGATCAATCTCAATCTGTGATCTTGTTTTGGGCTTTGATGCCTCAGTATTTGATTTCTCCTTGATCACAATGCCTTTTTTCTTAGGCCTTGGAGGTTTCTTTGCAACAGAAGCTTTTGGCTTTAGATTTGTCTTTTCAGCTTTAAATCTAGCTTCTTCCTCCTTGAGATTTTCTAAATCCATTCCAGGATTATGCTTCAGAAATAATCTTCTAGCAATCTCTTCATCAAGTGTCTGAATCTTGGGATCCTTGTAATAGACTGTAGTCTGCTTCCCCTTTAGCTTCAGAGTTTGCAAAAACTTTTGAGAGTCTTGACTGCCACCTTGAATCAGAACATCAGGCTTTGTCATCGGACTTTGCTCATCAGAACTTGATATCAGATTTTGATTATCAGCACTTGTAATCATACTTTGAGTTTGAGCAGCTTCAGAACTTATCTTCTTTTGAACAGAAGATTTGCTTGCATCAGTAATTAGTTTCCTAGAAGAAACCTTGTTGCTCTGCCCTTGATCTTTTCCATGACCTCTACTCTTATCAGAGTTTCCCTAATCATCACCTTTGTCATCCTTCTTCATCAGTATTTGAGTATGTGTGCATTTGGACTTAACTACCCCCTTTTTGGCATCATCAGATAGTAGGAGAGAGAGAAGAAGTTCTACTGAAGATTGAATTTCATCCAGTTGAGCCTTTTGAGAAGCTTGATTCTTCATGACCTCAGTGATTTGGGCCTGTTGCTTCTCTTGAGCTTTTTTAATTGCTTCAACTTTTTCAGAAATAGGTCTGATAAACCTCTTTTTATCAAGTTTGGTCTCTATATCCAGCTTTTCAGCTTTTTCAAGAAGTTTGTCAACCTTTTCATGAGTAGCAGAGTGTAGACCTTAAAGATTTTTGGTAGACATAACTGTGACTTTGAGTTGTATCTTGAAATCAGAATTTGTGAGCAACTCATCAGCTTTTCCAATATGGTCTATCAGTACTTTGGAGCTTGGAATGAAATCAGTTTCATTCCACTTCTTGGTCCACTCCACACCTCTGTGAGTATCTTCCCAAGGAATGAGGTGCATCCTGTTCAACAAATTTTTGGATCAATGCCTCCTTTCCAAGAATAGGAGCTGGAGTATGTACAAAAACACTGTCTTCAGAACCAGAAGAAGACTCATTATCCTCTGACAGTACAAGAGTATGTGAGGCAACTGGAGATTCTGGAACATCTTCATCTAAATTCTGATCATCGGAATTTATCTCCAGAATAGGAGTTGTTGGTATCTCAGCCTGTAGAATAGGAGAATTGACTGTAGATGGCTGAGCTGCTGTTGTTGAAGCTTCCAGATAAAGAACAATTGGTATATTCAGATTGTGAATATCTATTTCAGAACTTGCAGCTTGTTCTTCAACATTATCTGTAGCTTTGTCATGAATAGGAGAGACATGAGGTGTGAGCACAGTATCTTGAGCAGTGTCCTGAGCTTGAGTTGGAGATGGCAAAGCTTCAAGTATAATTGGCTGTAAGATCAGAGATTCCTGATCCCCTTCCTCAACTTCTTCAGGATTCTCTGATGGAGACTTAGCCATGTGCCTTCTTGCTCTCATTTTCTTTAATCTCCTAGATAGTGAAGGAGTTGCTTGATCAGCATCAGAACTTACAGTTCTCTTTCTCTTCAAAGTATCAGAACCTTCAGCTTCAGTATTTATCTGAGAAGTTTCCTTTTCAGCTGCTATCTCTTTCTGAAAATTCACATTTTCAGCTTCCACAATCATAGGTTCTGATGCATGAACCCGTGCTTCTTCATCATCTGACTCATCCCTTAGAATCATCTTCCTTCTCTTTGGTGGAGGTTGAGGAACAGACTTTGCCCTCTTATGCCTGGAAGATGAAGGTCTGATGGTAGGTGATGATGGTTGTTGTTGTGAGGATTGAGCTGGTTAGAAGTATGTTCTGATGGTAGGTTGAGTTGGTTGAGGTTGAGAGGTGGTTAGTTATGTAGGTGCTGATGGAGGTTGGGATAGTTGGACATCAGGATATATGGAGGTATAGGTGTTTGGGTCAGAGTTTACCAAAAACTGTTTGACCGATTGTGGAGTTTGGAGGGGTCTTAGAACAGTTTTCTTATTATCAGTAGATATAAGTCAGTAAATGCTCTCTTAGCAAGTTTAAATGGTGAAATCAACTCACTTGCTAGTTGGGGTGCATCAGAGTTACAAAAGCTGTAAATAAGTTGACAGAATCTAGCAAAATATACAGTATTTCTATCTTTTGTCATCCTATCCCCTATGAATCCTAGTACAGCAGTAGCATAATCAAAATGAGATTGAGTAATCAGAGCATACCCAATTTGCTGACTTAGGATAGGAATTGCATCAAAGTTTGAACATTTGTTTGCAAAAGTTCTGGTGATGCAGTTAAAGAAGAAACTCCATTCCCTCCTGATGTAGGAACTCTTCAACTGCCCAAGCTTTGACAAACTTTTCTCATAGCCCAGATTGACCATTAGCTGTTGAAGAGCTGGCTCCTCAACTGTTGAATAAGTGTAGTTTTCTAGCAGATGGAGTGCTTGTCGAACCGTGGCCAAAGTCACCACATGGGCATCCTCCCATGTTGTAAATATGATGCTTGGGGACCCATTAGCACCACCATCATCATAAACTCCTGACCTCCAGAACTCCAGCACCTGAGTCCCTGAGAGTGTGTCTGGTTGGGTCAGTGTATAGCCTGTTTCACTTCGAGACAAAAAGTCTTGGATGAAGTGAAATTCTGATGGAGCTTCATCCTTAGAGAGAATAGCTGAGTAGTTGTTAGGAACAAACTTAGCTCCATTGAAAACTATGTCTTTTGGTGCCATTTCTGTAAGAAATAAGTGAGAAAATAGAGTGTGCACAAGGTGTTTGATAAAAGTCCTGTAAGAAAAAAAGCTTCAGAGAATATTAGAGAGAGAGAGAGAGAGAATAAGAGAGATTAGAGAAAGAAAAGTAGGTAAAAGATTATAAAATCTTTTAACTCCCATATATATACTCTCTTTTTGACAACTGTTATGATTGAAGCAGAACATACTTTATATACCTGGCAGCATATCATTAGTCAAAACATTATTAGTGGGCACAGGTAATAAGCAGTAATAAATGTGCACATACAGTGTTTCAAGGAAAATACGCTTCCCACTTACAAAATGATTATGACTGTTTTTATCTCACCTAATTATATTCTGATAAAATATGACCGTTATATTATTTACCAAAAATAAGTCAAGTAAATAAATAATTTTACGTAAGCATCAGAGTTTGCATCAGGATTTAATATCAGAACTTGACTATAATCAGATTTTAATGGTCATCAGAACATGGCTTCTGTACTCAAAAAGTGAATGTTTGTATCTGTGATTCTTCATACAAATATTGACTTGTTTGTTCAGAGTTTACACATCAGAACTTCCATCAGAACTTGTCCTCAGAATTTATGCATATGACACTTAACTGTTTATCTAAAACAACTTAATCACCACAGTAATTTTCATCATTCATATGGAGTGTTAGTGTGTGCATTGGCAAAATATCAGATAAAGATTAAAGTCTGATAAACTTCAGTACATCTTAGAAATAAGGCATAACTAAGAAAAATGCTTAAAATATGTCATTAATTATGAAGTCTACTATAGAACAAATTTATGCAAGAATCCACATCAAATGTTTGTGCTTATTTTATGCATCTTTTAACATTCTTTTTACAGTGGCTTCTCAGTGTAAGTGAGTCACAACTGCTATTAGAATTTATGCTATTTTCAGAGTATTTCTCCAGTAATCAGAGAATGTGAAAAGTCACCAAGAAAAATTTATTTGCTTTTTTAATGCATATAACTTAATACCAGGCACTTGGATCTTCCCTTCCACATATTTACTCTAGATCTCAAAAGAGTACATGACTTTAATTTTCTTTTCTTTTCTTTAGATAAGTGAGGCTTATCAAGCATATGGTTCATCCTTAAGATTTACTGACATCAGAATTTGACGGATAAGAAGCAAGAATCTAGTTTGTGACTCAGTAATAAGATAATAAAGTAAATTTGACTAAGCTCAACATCAGAATTTGCTTGTGTTAATGAATTTCCACATAAACAACTAATTCAAACATGTGATTTCTAGTATGTTAAAGACTACTAGGTCAGCATCTAGTACAGTTATCCTCATTGGATTGAATAGTCACAGAACATTTAAAACACTATCAGAGTATGTAGAATCACATCAGATAACAATCAACATTTAATATATTACAATTTAAGCACATATTACATGGAGATAAGACAATCTGTAAACACTGATCATAAAGTCTGATGCATGAGAACAAAAACTAAGCGGATTTTGAGAAAGAACCTGAAACCATTCCAAGTTCATTTACCAGTCTTGTAAAAGTAGCTTCACATAGTGGTTTTGTGAAGATATCTGCTAGTTGTTGATCTGTTGGAACAAAATGCAATTCTATTGTACCTTCCATAACATGTTTCCTTATGAAATGGTACCTAATGCTGATGTGCTTTGTCATTGAGTGTTGGACTGGATAACCTGTCATAGCAATAGCACTTTGATTATCACAGTAAATATGTATTTTAGAAAATTCTAACCCATAATCCAGTAACTGATTCTTCATCCAAAGAATCTGTGCACAACAGCTTCCCGCAGCAATATATTCTGCTTCTGCAGTTGATATGGAAATTGATTTTTGTTTCTTGCTAAACCAAGAAACCAATCTGCCTCCAAGAAATTGGCAGCTTCCACTAGTGTTTTTCCTGTCTATTTTGCATACTGCAAAATCTGCATCTGAGTAACCTATTAGCTTAAAATCTGATTCTCTAGGATACCACAATCCTAGATCAGCTGTACCCTTGAGGTACTTGAAAATTCTTTTCACAACTATTAGATGAGGTTCTCTTAGATCAGCCTGAAATCTTGCACAAAGCCAGGTAGCATACATGATATCAAGTCTACTTGCAGTTAAATAGAGTAAAAAGCCAATCATACCTCTGTAGTTAGTAATATCTACTGATGAACCAGTATCTTTATCTAACTTGGTTGCAGTGGCCATGGGAGTGGATGCAGTTGAACTGTCTTGCATTTCAAATTTCTTCAGTAAATTTCTGGTGTACTTGGATTGATTTATGAAAGTACCTTCTTCATTTTGCTTGACTTGAAGTCCCAGAAAATAGCTAAGTTCTCCCATCATACTCATTTGATATCTTGACTTCATTAGCTTTGCAAACCTTTCACAGAGTTTGGCATTTGTAGAACCAAATATGAAATCATCAACATATATTTGTACCAAAAGTAAGTCCTTTCCATGGTTGAGGTAGAACAGTGTTTTATCAATTGTACCTCTGTGAAATCCACTTTCCAGAAGGAATTGAGCTAAAGTCTCATACCATGCTCTTGGAGCTTGCTTAAGGCCATAAAGTGCTTTATCTAATCTGTAGACATGATTTGGAAATTTTGAATCTACAAATCCTGGAGGTTGTTCAACATATACCTCTTCTTCCAATTCTCCATTAAGAAAATCACTTTTCACATCCATTTGAAAGACTTTAAACTTTTTGTGAGCAGCATAAGCCAAAAAGATTCTTATGGCTTCCAATCTAGCAACTGGTGCAAATGTTTCATCATAATCAATACCCTCATGTTGAGAGTAGCCTTTAGCAACCAGCCTTGCTTTGTTTCTTGTAATTATGCCATCGCTGTCAGTTTTATTTCTGAACACCCATTTTGTGCCAACAATAGATCTGTTCTTTGGTCTTGACACTAGGGTCCAGACTTTATTTCTTTCAAATTCATTTAACTCTTCCTGCATTGCTTGCACCCAATCAGCATCTTGAAGAGCTTCTTCTACTTTCTTTGGTTCATGAGATAGAAAGGAATGATAGAGACATTCATTTGATGTTGCAGTTCTAGTTCTGACACCTGCTTCAGGATCTCCAATTATTAAGTCAGGTGTATGTGCCTTAGTCCACTTCCTTGCAGATGGAAGTTGTTCTCTAGAACTGAATCCTCCCCCATGATCCATGTTGTCTCCATCAGCATTTTCTGATGCCCCCCTGTAGTTATGCTCTCTGAGACTTCAGAATTTGAGTTGGATTTTTCAGGATTTGAAGAATCAGAGTTTTCAGAATTATCAGAATTCGGCTCATCAGAACTTGATGAATCAGAACTTGATGAGCCAGTGACAGGTTCCGAAGCTTCTTTAGAGTCTTAAGTTGTGGTAGGATCTTCAGTTTGCTCCCCCTGAACAGGTGCATTTTCCCTTGGTGTAGTTACCACAGTTTCAATGACATCAGAATTTAATTCGTCAGAACTTACAGGATCAGGATTTAAGCCATCAGAATTTATAGTATCAGAATTTAAATCTTCATTTACAAATCTCAGCTGATCATGATCATTGAAATCTTCAAGTCCAGTAATCTTCTTATCATCAAAAGATACATTGATAGATTCCATGACAACCATTGTTCTTAAATTGTAGACTCTGAAGGCTTTTGTGGAAAGTGGATATCCAACAAAAATTCCTTCATCAGCTTTTAGATCAAATTTTGACAGCTGTTCAGGATGAGTCTTAAGAACAAAACACTTACATCTAAATACATGAAATTATATCAGATTTGGCTTCTTTTTCTTCACCATTTCATATGGTGTTTTTCCATGCTTGTTTATGAGTGTAGCATTCTGTGCAAAACAAGTAGTCTACACAGCTTCAACCCAAAAGTAGGTTGGTATCTTTGCTTCATCATGCATAGTTCGTGCAGCTTCAATGAGAGTCCTGTTATTTCTTTCTACAATTCCATTTTGTTGTGGAGTTCCAGGTATAAAAAATTCCTGCTTAATTCCATGCTCTTTGCAGAACTCTTCCATTATTGAATTCTTGAACTCAATGCCATTATCACTTCTTATAATTTTGACAGAATCTTTGACCAATTTATCCAGCTGTCTGACATGATCAGTTAGAGTAGATGCAGTTTCATTCTTCTTGTGCAAGAAATACACCCAAGTGTATCTTGTGAACTCATCCACTATAACCATAGCATATTTCTTCTTTGCAATTGACATGACATTGACTGGACCAAATAGATCAACATGCAGTAGGTGATAAGGCTCAAGAATTGAAGATTTAGTTTTGCTCTTGAATGAAGATTTTCTTTGTTTTTCCTTTTGACATGAATCACAAAGGCCATCAGGAGCAAATACTGATTTTGGCAGTTCTCTCACAAGATCTTTCTTTACTAGCTCATTTCTGTTGTTGAAATTTAAATGAGAGAGTCTTTTGTGCCAATTCTAGCTTTCTGCAATTGATGCTCTACTCAACAGACAGATTGCAGAACCATCAGAACTTGTTGAAAGTCTGGCTTCATATATGTTACCATGCATGTAACCTTTCAGAACCACTTTGCCTGTAGAATTACTTACAACTTCACAGTGTTCTTCAAAAAAATCCACATGATTACCTCTGTCACAGATTTGACTCACACTTAGCAGATTGTGTTTAAGTCATGAGACTAGAGCTACTGTTTCAATGATGACATTCCCAAGATTGATATTGCCATTGCCCAGAGTTTTTCCTATGTTGCCATCTCTATAAGAAACTCATGGGCCAGCTTTCTCCATAAAGTCTGATAACATGGATTTATTTCCATTCATATGTCCTGAACATCCACTGTCAAGAACTATAATATTTTTCCTGTTGCCCTTCAATTCAGCAGTCTCAGGGCTGCTATCAGCATTTTCCATCAAGGCATAGTTCACCTCATCTTCAGAATCTGAAGTGTCTGTCCAGCTTTTCTTCTTTGTGACAAGTGTCTTGCCTTTGTCACTTTTTCCTTTCTTGCAGTTAGGAGATATGTGGCCTCTTTCACTACAGTTGTCGTATTTGACATTTGAGTTGTCTCCTCTGTCAGACTTTCCTCCTTTGCCTTCAGACTTTCTGAATCCTTTCTTATCCGAACTTCCACCTTTCCTGGAAAACTTCCCGCCCTTTCTGAATTTTCCATAGGCTATCTTTGTGATACCCTTCACCATAAGAGCACACATTTGCATCATCTCTGCATCAACATCCATTTCAGGTAAACTTTCAGTTTCTGAATCATCATCATCAGAATATGATGACTCTGAATCAAACTTTATGATGAGAGCCTTTCCTTTGCCTCTCTTTGAGGCAACCACTTTAGGAGATTCCTCCTCAGCTTTAAGAGCAACTGTCCTTGACTTTCTTCCATGCCTCTTGCTCCTTTGATCCATCTCAAGTTCATAAGTCTTGAGCATACCATAAATTTCATCAAGAGTAGTTTCAGTAAGTTCATACTTATCTCTTATGGTAGTAGACTTCAAATCCCAATTTTCAAGAAGAGCTAAAAGGAATTTTAGATTTGAATCTTCAAGATCATATTCCTTGTCCACCAGTGACAGATCATTCAAGAGTTTGACAAACCTGTCATATAAGTCAGTTAATGACTCATCATCTTTTGAGTCAAAGTGCTCATACTCTTGAGTGAGTATAGTCCTCCTGTTCTTCTTGATTGCATCAGTTCCCTGACATCTTATCTCCAAAGCATTCCATATCTCCTTTGCAGTCTTGCAATGAATTACCCTGTTTGACATGACATTATCAATGGCACAGCAAATGCCTTACTTTTGCATCCTTGGCAATAAATGAGATGTCTTCAGCTGTGTAATCATCTTTCTCCTTTGGTATGGACTTTGCTGGTTGATCTGCAACTGCAACAGAGAGCTTGGTAGGCTTATATGGTCCTTCATTAATCCTATCAAGGTATTCTGGATCTGTAGCTTCCAGAAACATAGCCATCTTCACTTTCCATATGGGATACTCAGAAGGTCTCAGTATGGGAACCCTAATAGTCTCATATCGACTGTGGGTTTGAGTGTTTTGAGTTTCTTGAGTTTTGGCGGGCTTAGTTGGGGTTTGTGCTTCTTCAGACATGATTGTTGGATCTTTACTGTATGCGTGTTAACAGAAAAGCTCTGATACCACTTGTTAGGTCACACAACACTGTAGAAGGGGGTTGAATACAGTGTTTATACAATCAAATCGATTTAACACAAGTATGTAACAAAGATCAAGTATATTGAATAAACTCTGTTACAATAAGAACTGTTGTTCTCTCTCAGTGATGAACAAATATCACTAAGAGCTACTAGGTTACAATGTATAATCTTCTCGATAATGATAACACATATAGTGTAAACCCTAAGTCTGTGTTTATATAGTACACAGTTACAAGATATCTTCTAATTGATATGGAATATAATTCCGTCTCCTAAAATAAATCAATCAGACATCTTCTACAAGTCTTCTAGTCCTCTAACTCTTTTCATGCATATCTTCTATTGTTTTAGTCTCGATCTTCTCCTGTAAATCAACTTCATTCCTTATCTGAAAGTCTTCCCGCACTTAAGTTCTGATATTAAGTTCTGACTTCCAGTAAGTCCTAATTTCAGTAAGTCCTTATTTGTCATGTTGTTAAGTTCTGAAAACTAAACTCAAATCATATTAGACATGACATCTCATATATATATCTAACAGCTACTGATCACGTAATAAGAACTGAAAACTTACGATTAGATAAACATGATATGTTCGGGCTGTTATCGGAAAACGGTGTGTAATTCATTATCGCTTGACCATAGCCTAAGCAAAACAAAATCAATTAAAAATCTAATTAATTACAAAACCAAACACATAAATTATGATCTGTATCTTTATTTGCATACGACCACATAAGGTGTTATGCAAATATGGTTAAATCACGTATCTTAAATCGGGGGCAAAAAGTATGAATAAAGTTTGAAACTAACATACAGGTGCTGGCATTGTGAGATCTCGATGACATAATTGGTGTGTTATTTCTTGACATGGGATATGCTGAGATATTTTTGGTAGGAGTTGATCCTACAAATATCAATTCGTAAACCATAACAACAACTTAAGTATAATATATATATAAGTTATCTGGATTGAGAAAGGATTAACAATTGAACACTCACGATTAGTTATACGGGATAGTATTGGGTTGTTATTGGAATGTAGACTATAATTCAGTTGAGCTTTACCAGAGCCTGATAAAAAAATAAAGTAGAAACAAACATTATAAATCAATGTAAAATAATAAATGTTAACTACATGTTGTCTACATAACTTACGGTTACTGGTAAGGTGATATCTCGATGACATTATAGTAGAGGTCTTGCTAGATGTAGAATTTGTTCTTATATCACTTTGCTGAGAACCTGATAATTTAAGAATGATATAAGATCAAAGATTAGTTGCATTAATAATTTACAGAATATATATGATAACACAATGTCATCAAGAAACATACCCAATATATTTGAAGCAAAATTCTCTTTATCTGTAACTGCTGATTGAACTGCATAATAATAAATGGATATGGAAAATCCAACAAAAAAAGATGATATGCTACGTAATATGTTAAGATATGGTACAAATACAGAATACCTGGATTTTCCAGTCCAGTACAATTCATTTTGAGCAACCTATTAAGTAGAAGCCAGTCCAAAGCTGACTCACGACCTCGACAAACTGGGCTCACAAATTTAATTTATACATTATTAAACACAATCATTCTAAGCTACATTACAGATCTTCCAATTGTTGAAAAAAATATACATATTGTAGTCACCAGACATGACATATGCTTCGGTAGCCGTCACAGGCTGAGAGATATTTTGTCGGCTATCTGATCTGTTCTCATCCAGAGGTTGGAGAATCGGATCGCATATCTGTCCACGACCTCAGCGTTTAACAATTAAAACGAATACGAAATATGAAAACGATTACTACAAACTATCAATAACAGCGTTTAAAGAAAACAAAGAGATAGTATGATTATGCAGACTCATACCAGGACCGTTGTCATCAAAGGCAGTAAAACGTTTGCCCCCGTTCATAACTTATTTGGTATGTAATTAGTCCTATCAATATAAACGTTTAAGAAAACAGATAAGAAAATCCTTGATTATGCAGATTCATACTAGGTCTGAGGTCATTCATAGATAATAGATCGTTTGCTCCTGTTCAAAACTTTATCCTACGCGTCTGTCATTACGAGATGAGCCCAGCTTCTGTCATTACTACAAAACAAACAAAATAGGTTTCGTTAAACATTATCGGACAAAACCTTGAACAAAAGATAACAAAAAACGTGTAACACAAAATCGATAGCAGATGATGATGTATACAATTATTCATATTCATGTATATTGGTTGTAAAAAATAAAGAAGACGAAGATAATTATTATCAAGGAAAGTAGTAATGAATTTTGAATTTGAATAACTGAAGACATGATTTGTGGATCTGTAATTGATTGGGTATAAAAATAAATCAATTTTAATAATATGTTTGATCTTTTTAAAATTTAAAAGTGAATTTTTAATAATTATAAATACCATTTAAGATATGGATACTCCATGGATCTTTACATTTTTGTATAGAAATTAGTTGATTTAGGAATATGGGTCGACCCACTGGTCAAATTTTGAAAATATGGGTCAAAATAATTACAAAAGTGTCATTCTTACTACAAATTTTGAGGAGCCTTCACTAGTGCTCATTAAGATATAATAGATTCGCATTTATTGTTTGTGTGTATTAAAAACAGAATTTTTAATAAGTAATGTTATCGATCATGAATATGCATTCACTCCTTCAGTGATTAAGAGCACGCACGCATGACATGCATGCGTATATGCTTCAACAACATTACATACGAAATACATTTAGAATTATATAAGATGCATACGTATATGGATTATAATTTTATCCATGCCAATTATTTTTTGTTGTAATCCTACTACTAAACAAAAGCCTATTCAGTTATGGGACCTATTTATCAAATGTGTTGTTCTTGTCTTTCTTCTAAAAAGAAAAATGCCAATTTTGTTTTCGTTTTTTGGTATTTTGGACTTTCACTTGTCAAATGGTGATATTTAAGTCAATTTTTTATTATAGTCGATGTAAATAATTTATTTTTTAATATCATGATTAAAAAATTGATGTGTTAAACATATTTTCATCCAACATTTTTGATTTAATAATTTCGTAATTCATATTTAGTAATATGACAAATGCCGCATTCAATAAATTTAATGTATCGAGTATATATAATTGTATGTAATTATTAAATTTGTAATATATATATTGTTGGGTTTAAACCCAACAGGTAGTATGAGCTTGGTGATAGAAAACATAACTGGATTGAGTAATAATCGTATGGGTAGACAATTATTATCATAATTGAGTTGGGTGATAATTGTATGTGTTGACAATTATTATTATATTGGGAATGAGTAATAATTGCACGGGTAGACAATTATTATTGTAATCAGATTAAGTATGTCTTGTTGGCTAAGTTTGTGATGGCTATATATACATAGTCATGTTATTGTTTTGATGTGTGCTTGAGTATTGTTTGAATTAAGTATCGCTTGAGTGAATACCGTTTGGAGAGATTGATTATATTATAGAAATTGTTTGGATTAATAATATAAGTTAGTACATGGATTTTTTCCGCGTCATAATATATGTGTATTTTGCATTATTTATTTGCTTGTATATTTGTGTGTATTCCCCTCTTAACATATATAAACTTATGAATAAATAAAAATAAAAGTTAAACTACAAACTGATTTTATTTATTAATAGTTTGAATCAACTAAATCCGGACCGGGCGTCATTTTTACATGTACCTCCTCCTTAACTCACTTGTCACTCACACACCACTGATATTAATCACATCCAAATGAGGCATATATACTTACAAACTTGATGTACATAATCCTCTACGGTCATAAATTTTACCATCGATACTTTTAAATATTTCTGCAAAATGGTTCCAAAATGATATTAGAATTATCATATACCACCTCCCACTTTGTCTTTTATCTTTTTCATCCACACCCACAATCTCGATTAACTCTATTAGAATAATTCATGTAATCAATACATCTTTATTCGCTAAAACATATTATAAACAATATTTGTAACCCCCATTTGAAAGAAATTACAGATCTTTGAAACATGAGCATGTTTGGTGACTTTCGTAATGCATGCTCATGATTTTTGCAGTACACGTGAGTGATCTTTGTAGTATAATTTAATAATATGTCTTTGCAAAAAGTGATTTCCGTTGTACAAACTCGTGGTTGTTCAAACATATTAATTTATTATACTAATTTATAACTTGTACGATTTACGAATTTTATTAAAAATCACATTAATTTTTAATTTGATTTAAATTGAAATTAAATAAAATTGTTAGTATTATTTTAAAAAAAATAGTAAATTTGTAATTTAAAATATAAGGATAATTATTTTTTCATAAAAGTTAATTATGTAGTTATTAGTAATTATAATATTTTATTGACTTAAATTGCACGTAATATTTTTTAAAAATGAGGTGTTGTAGTAAAAAAAAAATAAAAAAAAATAACGTGTTTTAGTTGAAAAAAAGTAATTGATTTATATTTACTAATTAGAATAAAATAGGAGTTAGTAATTATAGTATTTGACAAAATAGAAATGACCGTGATATATTTGAAAAATGAGATATTTTATTTGGGAAATGAAAATACAGCTCTTGTTGGGAAACATGTCCGGAAATATATTAACAACGCAAAATTATTGATCTTTGTAGTTGTAAAAGTAAGATATTTTCCCGGTGGGCATATTATAAAAGTTGATAACGTACATGACTTTAGTTATATTTGGACGGAAATTTGAACTGCGAAATAGTCACTCAATAAAGATTTTCGATGGATCATTGGAGATTTTTTTTGTGGAATCGAGGCAGAGCTAGTTGATTGGGATTACTTACTGGTAAGAGGGAAAACTCGTCCTATCTATCTCATTAGATTCGATCCATTATTTTTTGACATATTTTTTAATATTTGTTTAAAATATAGTTTTATAATATATTTTTAAATTATTTTTTTTGAATTAAAATTTTATATTTAAACTTTTATTTAAAAACAAATTAAAAAAATATTATGAAACTATATTTTATATAAACCCTGAAATACGTGCAAACAGTGCACGTATATATTCCAATGGAACGGAGGTAGCACAGGAGCATATGGCAAAAGCAAAAGTAGTTATCCGGATACTGATAACTTTTGTATTCACGAAAGAAAAAACGAACATATTTTATCCTCATCTCTCATTCGAGTACTAAGAAGTGAGATGAATGAAAGATTAAAGACACGTTTGGTGTATTAGATATTTAGATGTGACTGTTATTTTGACAATTCATGTGCCACCACGTGAGGTTAGCGATGGAGTAGTTTGGTTCAGGTCTAAAAAAGGCTTATATAATGTCAAGACTACATATCACTTATGGCACGATTAATTTATTGGCCAAAATTTGGTGCCCCAATCAGGTGGTTGAGGACGACTATGAAAACTCAAATAAAGATCTTTATATGACATATTTGTATAAATATTCTCCCAATTTATATTTTTCCCAGAAATAAAATTATTTTATTATATCTGTTACATGTCTGACGTGCAATGCATATAGAATACCTGTGCATATAATTTTCGATTGCCATTTTACAGATGGATGTTAAAGAGCAATGGATTTAGTTTTTATCATGAGAAACCATCTTTCAGCTTCCGAGTCGCTTTTGCAATGTGTGATGAGATATCATACGACTTTGTAAAAAATATGTATAGTTTTATGAAAAATTTGGTAATGAAGAAATAAGATATTATGGAAACATACATCGATAACCCAAAATTAGTTATAGAAGGCCGTTTGAAAATAATAAAATAGTAAAAAAAGTCGTGTAATTACACTTTTTTTTTCTTCAAGCGGGTGTGCATGGGTGATATGTTTGTAAATAATATACAACTTAATTAAAAATTACCAAATCTGTCATTAAATACACCACGTACTTATCTAATTTCTCAGATTATATATTCATGGACATTTTTTTCAAAATAAATAAAGAAGAAAAAAGAATTGATAAAAATATACGGTATATCTTATTTATCCAGAAAATGATATATATATTAGTGATGCAAATTATATTATATTATATATTTTTTTGAGGGAATATAATATTATATTATATAACACTAATAAACCAATTTTTTATGAACTTTATTTTTTGTGTCGAAAGAAAAAAAACTCTAATTTGTTGTATTTTTCAACAATTTTCATTTTCTTTTTCGGTTCTAAGAGATAGGCTTACAGTCTCAGCTTTGCTCAAAGGCGATTCTTATTTTGCCACTATAATCCCATGTACAATGGTTGTAATATTACACACAAATACCCACATGGGTATTAAAAATATTGAATCTTTAGGCTCATTTCATGCTCCCCATTTGAAGTTTCCATCTGGGTTTTTGATTTCTAAAGGACCTATCTTTAGTTTTGGTTTCAAGAAAATCAAGAAATTTGAGCAAAAGCATCATGGGGTTTTAATAGGGTATAGAAATCCTGGGAAATTTAGTGTTGTGATGAAAGGAGGGTCGGGTGATGGTGGCGTTATTGAGAAAGAATTGGAGTTTAAGCCTTCATTTGATGAGTATTTGAAAGCTATGGAGAGTGTTCAAAGTGTTAGAGATAAGAGAAAGAAAGCTAAGAATAGGGTAGGAAAGAGTGGGGATGATAGTGGTTTAGGGGTTTTGGAAAAGAGGGAAGAAAAGGTGAGGATTGAGGATGGAAATGGTGGTGGTTTGGGGCGAAAAGATTCGGGGTTTGAGGGGAGTGGTGATGGTGTGAAAAGGTCGGAAATTTTGTCGTTGGAACGGAGGAATGATAAAGGTGGGGTGGTGAAGGGAGGAGGAAGGAAGGCGGGGTTTAAGGATAAGAGTAGTGTAGGGAATGTTGGTGGTTTGAGGTGTGGTGATTCGGGGTTTGAGGGAAGTAGGGTTGATGATGATGTTGAAAGGAGGGAACTTGGAATGTTAGAACAAGAGAATAAGAGGGGGATCGTGAAGGGAGGAGCGATGAAGATTGGTTTAAGAGAGAGGAGTATGAAGGGAAATGGCATTGGTTCGGTTCGAAATGAAGTGGAATTTAGAAGTAGTGGGAATGATAGTAAAGTTGAGAGGAAGTTAGGAGGAGAATCAAGGAAGGGGAGATGGGTGAATAATCAAAACGGTGGTCTTAGAGAAATGGAGTTTACAAGAAGTGGAGCTGATACTAGAGTTGAGAGGAAGTTAGGAGGAGAATCAAGGAACGGGAGATGGGTGAATAATCAGAACGGTGGTGTTAGAGAAACCCTACGAATTGATAAATCGAAAGGGGAAACATATGGAGAAAGTTATAGTTATCGGACAAGCGGAAGGGATCATTTTGAAGGTGGAAAGAATTATGCTCAAAGTGCACAGGGAATTGTGAGACGAGGCAGGGTTGGCAAGCGTGGTTACGAGGACAGTGGTGAGACTGATCGAGCAGCCTTTAGGTCATTAGAGGATTTTAACGATATTGATGACAAGCCACGGGTTTCCCGGGTAGATATGGAGGAAAGAATTCAGAAATTAGCAAAGAGGTAGTCTATTTGACTTTGATATATATTACTTACAGTTCGAACTCCTAAAGATCCCGTTTCTTTGTTATACAAAATTTTTGAATCAAAACTTCAAATTATCATTCACTGATTGCTAGTCTGTCCAAGCTGTGTATATTTGTCCCTAACAAGAAGTAATCTCCGGTTGAATTATCAAAAGTAGTCACCAGTATAACTATATTTGCTATACTATGCTATGTGTCCTAGTTTTGCCTCGCCTATTATTCCTTATGCATCTACTTTAGAGTATAACATTAGTCTAAGGTTACGCATATTTGTATGTTCATCTTATTTTCATCTTTTATATTTAATTAATTACAGATTTAGGGATAATTTTGTACAGACTACAGTCACATCACATGTATCAGCTATGCATTTTGGAAAAATCTTGCATGAGAAGTTTAATACTAGTACAATTCTTATAAATCTCTCTGGAATATAAATGTAATATTTTTTGGCCATATAATGTGTAAAATTTAAAGATTGACATCTGATTGCTCTGTTTGCTACAAGAAGAGGCTGTGTACATATATGTGTTCTCTAGGCCTGTCTGAAATTTTGATCCTCAAACACAAGAAGTTCTCTTGGCATTTCGAAGTTATGTTATAACTTCATTGTTAAATTCATGTTCACTCAGAATTCTCTTCACTTGCACAATATGCAAAAGTCACAGGAAAGTTATAATTGGGCATTTCAAAATGTTTCCTGTATCATGCTTGTAGACTTTTTAGCACTTTAGCTTTCTTTGAGCTGTTAAAGTGAAGGTGGATTGTTTTTTAGTAATCAGAAACATGTTCTTGACAGAGGAATTTATCTTGTCCGAGCACAGTCAATGGCCGGACAAAGTGAATAATTTTCTAGAGAATGTTTCAAGAGTAGAACTGTTATTAATATATAAAATATCAATGTCTTGATGATTGCAGTTCATGATTCCCTTACTTTGTTTATTCCTTCATAAATCTGATAATTTTTTTTATATTTGATAACGATGCCTCAGTTTATGCTTCATAACAGTAACTTTATATTTGCTTCTGATTTGTCATCCTTCTGCTGTGTACTGTCTTGGGCCTGACCAGCAGTGAAATCGGCACATAGGTTGGTAGTTGCTACCTGATTTGCGGGCATAGCATTAAATCACGTGGGCCTCCTCAATATGCTTTTCATCAATTGTATTTTTTGCATTCAAGTTTAGGTGCGTTGCTAGTGTATTTTTAGATAGAATTTGTTACATCAAGATGAGTCTTGGTTTAGAAGTTGAGATACTTTAGGTGATAAGTGTCAACTATGTAGTTGAGATAAATTTTGTTTTACTGGTATAGAAGGTATGACAGTGATATTATCTTCAGTTTTAAAAATAACTTTGTTTTGTTGGGTCACATAATCAAGATGGTTACTTTGACAGTTTGAATGGTGCAGACATTGGTATGCCGGAATGGATGTTCTCAAAGATCATGAGAAGTGCGAAGATCAGATTCGCAGATCACTCAATGCTGAGAGTCATCCAGATTTTAGGCAAATTTGGAAACTGGAGACGGGTGCTACAAGTCATTGAGTGGATCCAGTCTCGAGAACGCTTCAAATCTCACAAATTAAGGTACAATACTATCTTCTTTATTCTGTGATATACCTATCTTCTTTATTCTGTTTTTGTCAATCAAGGATTTAAATGTGGCACTGAAAGATGGTTGACAGGGTGCAGTACCTGCTGGGGTGTAGCCATTGTGGTGGGGAGGGCAATTGACCCCACCAAACATAAAACTATATACAGACACACACACACACACACTCACTCACACACACACTCACATATATATATATCAAGTATATTAAAACTACCCTCCTTAATAAGTTTTTCTAAAAAGAATTGTTTACATCCAGAGTACATGTACACATATATGTATGTATATATATGTTATAAAAATGATTAGGGTCAAGTTTTACTCAGAACCAATTTACGTTTTACCATAATATTGTATTTTGATATTATCTATACTATTATATTAAAGACGAAACATTAAAAGTTTGGTTGTTGGTCCTTGGTCACTCAATATAGAGCCGTCAGATCAAATTGATGAGAACCATTAGATATAATTTTAAAAATTATTATTCAAGTGATATAAGATCGAATCCTACAAGTAACATATTATTAAAATTATAATTTATAATATATAATGATAAAAGCGACCGTGCATTGCACGAGTTATATACTAGTATATATATATATTGCATAAATTATGTTTTTTAAACATGAAGTTAAGAATGAGAAGAAGTTTGTGCCATAAAAAATAACAAATACTTTTTGAAAACCTATTATGTAATTCAAAAAAAAACAATGTGTTCTACAGAAGAACTATAATTTTACATATTTTATAATTTACAAAAGATAAATATTGGACCCTGCAGTAGAACAAAACACATTTTGTTTTGGTATGCAAGGATTAAAATTTTTTGAGACTAATATTGGTTTCAAGTTCTAATTCTGATCAATGATTAAAGTTCTAAACTCGAGAAGTGGTCCTAAATTTCACATAATTAAAGTAAATGGCCCCAAATGATACAACCTAAAATAGAGGCCCTTTAAATCACAAAGAAACTACACTTCAACATGCGTTTCTTTAATCTATCCGAAATCAACCCACATGCTTAGCCAGTGGGTCCCAACTACAATAAAGCAATGGGTTTACAGGAAACGAATGATACAAATGCAATTTTGCCTATTTTTTCTTTCCTTTTTGTTTTTTGCTGAAAAATCAATCTGAGATATTTAAAATGAGTAAAGTTTTTTGTTTTTTTTAAAAGTGTGACAGAGAATTGTTTTTTTCTGTGATATAAATGACCATCTTTCTGATTTGTGCTATTTTGGGCATTTTAACTTTAATTGTGTCAGAAGGGTTCAGAAGGGGCCAGCACCCTTCTAATTCTGATCAATGATCAAAGTTCCAATATGATCTTGACCCGTAATAATTATTATCAAGAGGAATTATTATCAGGAGGACTTGGAATCTATAACTGTAGGTACCTGATCGCAAGTTTTAGCTACTTTTAAGAGGATAGGTAGGACAAAGGGAGGATCAGGGAAGAAGGAAATAAATGGTTAACAATATATTTCAAAATGAATCCACATATCATACACAACCAAACCTTTTTTCTAAAGGAATTCAAATTCCGAAAGATAGTTAAGATGATGATTTAAGAGACATAAGATTTAAAATGAATGGAACTAGAAGCCCAAAATTGTCTATCCAAATAGTTTTTTTTATCTGAGCTTTATAAGTTCAGACAAATTTGTCAAAATTCTGGAATCAAACCTGCATCATCCTATATTTACAACAATGTTTGCCTGAAATAGAAGTTTCACATTGAAACATCTGGCATGAATAATAATTTTATTAAGTCTCCAGTCTTTCCAAATATTGTACACGGATCTTTGCTAGGAAGTGTTATGCTTAATTTTCATGGAATGGAAAACGTTATTCTCCTACCTCTCTGTACTTCAGATTCTTTTATCGACTCCGGTAGTCCTATAGTGTTAACAACTTCACCCACAGTCTTAACTTGATTTTCCTCTTTGTATCCAGGTTCATTTACACAGCTGCCCTTGATGCGCTTGGTAAGGCCAGGCGGCCTGTGGAGGCTCTCAATTTATTTAACATGATGCAGGTAAAGTTTATTAAATTATAGATTAAAAATTTATTATACACGATGCAGGTAAAGGTTGTTAAAATTATAAATTATGGTTATAATAAAGCATGCTCCGTATATATTATCAATGGCTTAGAAGGAAAACTTTCGTATCTTTCAAGATCCATCCTGGCACAATATGCCCCCCAGGGTACTCGTTTGCCAGATAAAAAATGTAAGACCGAAGGAAACAATACATAACAATAGAAAGGACTTATTAAACCAGAAGCTAATACTGCTATTCTTATTATACCAATTAGCACTTCTATTGTATAATAAAAAAAGAACTTTGTGTCAGCATGTTTACCCAAAATTTTGGTGGAGATTTAAATTTCGTTGACTAACTATATTTGCCTGTGTTCATCTTTTATGTCTTCCAGAAACAGATGTCCACATATCCTGACCTTGTGGCCTATCACTGTATAGCTGTCACTCTCGGGCAAGCAGGACATTTAAAGGAACTGTTTGATGTGATTGATAGCATGCAGTCTTCTCCAAAAAAGAAATTTGAAACTGGGGTTATAGGGAAGTGGGACCCTCGACTTAAACCAGATATAGTTGTTTTTAATGCTGTAAGTACTCCTGCCCTGGTAGTTATTTATTATTATTATTATTGAAATATTCGTATGGTACTGCAACACAATGTAGCAGCCATGTAAGCTGTAGCACTTGAGGTCTTGCTCATCATTTTTTTTAATATTTTCTGGATTCTGTTAACCGAAACTAGCCTGATTGAGAGTATTTTGCCATCTTTTGATTGGTTTAATAAAGAAATGTTTTCCGCCACAGGGAAGTTTCTTTTATAAAAAGCATTTTAAAGATAGTTGGGAGCTTTTACTAGGACATTATTCAGAAAGATCAAAGGTTCTTTGCCATAGGAATTTGTTGCCTTTTAACTTTTCTAGCCTAGCGGTACTGATAGTTCTTCTTTGCAAACACATTTTGGACTAATTTCTGAAGGTTATCTTTTATTTTTACTTGTAATTTTTTAGGTCCTAAATGCATGTGTGCATCGGAAAAAATGGGAAGGTGCATTTTGGGTGCTGCAGCAGATGAAGGAAGTGGGCCAACAGCCTACTACCACGACTTATGGGCTCATCATGGAGGTACATCTGTTTACGTGCTTTGTTTTAGTACCTTTTGCATAAATAAGCGACATTTTCTTTTGTGAAACATGAGTTTCCTGTTGTTACTGTATCAGTAACAAACTAACAATTTTGCAAATATCTGACCTTGCAGTATGTTACTATTAACTTCCGTTCGCTATTGTGGCATAGAATTTTAGCAGAATAGCAGAAGAAGAACCCAAATAATATGTTTGTAGTTTGATGGATCATGCAATGACGTGCGCACTTCTGAAAACACGTCAACAGATGAAGAAACAAAGATCTTAATAGGAGTATTCATCCTAACTAGTTCCAGTATGTCATTAAGTACCTTTGACCTAGAATTTGACCCAAGGTTTTAGCTTGAGTATGCCCTGATAAACAAATCGGACCTGGCAGGGAATGAGGATGATAACATATAAGCCCCATTTTTTCATTTACCTGAATATTGATAATTTTAAGCTACTGCAACATCATACACGAAGCTGTTATCTTTATTAAAAAATTTAATTGTAGATTTCATGTCTGTTTTTCTTGTTGGCCTTGATGGGGAGGATAATTTTACAGTTACTAATATCTACATTTGCAGAACAATTAGATGCAATCAAAAATGAAGTTTCAAACTAGTTGTTTTAACCCATCAGTATCAATAATATATGGTTACCTCTATTTCAGTATCTCACAATTCCAATAATCTATTCAATATTTGGTAATAATTTACGCAGCATGAATTTTTTGAAAGTTTGAAATCAACAACATAGACCATTGATAGTTGCAGAATCTAACACTAGTATTTATCGTAAAATGGTATGTTCTATATGTACATATTGAACAAAAAAATGACTTCTAACTCGAGGCAACTCTATCTTAGCCTCTTAAAGTGTTGGTTTTCTGTCTTTTCATGATCAAGGATGAAGATATCTTTAAATGAGGATTAGATAGAGAGAGCTCAGGTAGAGGGTACTTGGGGAAAACAAAGTTGTTATTGACTTTCAGAACAGCTTGTGTTGGTCATATTAAGTTTCTATGTACTCGCATCATGACTCGTCAATTGCTCAAACAATTCATGTTACATAATTAGTCTGTATATTTTTATGAGTAGAAACTTGTTATTAAATTCTTGTGAATAATTGTGTTGGTGAGTGAAGGAGCTAGGTAATTACAATAAAAAATAAGCCCTGTTACAGCATACACTGTACAAAATAGTACACTGCCTTTTGTTAGTATGTTATATAAGTCACGGACAACTTGTACTGAAAGGGAACGAATTGGTGCAGGTAATGTTTGCATGTGGAAAGTACAACTTGGTACATGATTTTTTCAAGAAAGTTCATAAATCAGCTAATGCTTTGACATATAAAGGTAATCTGATGAACCTTCTTTCTTCAGATCTACTTTGCACAAATTTTTGACAGATAGCCTTTTTCATCTTCTTTTGTTATGCAGTTCTTGTGAATACGCACTGGAAAGAAGGAAACATAGATTTGGCCATAGGGGCTGTTAAAGAGATGGAAGGACGGGGGATAATCGGTTCCGGTGGCCTTTATTATGATCTTGCTCGAGGCCTTTGCAGTGCAGGGAGGTGCCAAGAGGCATTAGTGCAAGTAGGTCCATCTAAGATTAAAGCATGCTTGCATAATTTTGTAAAACAGTACTACTTGTAATGTGTTGCATTACTGGAGAGGTTATGCTTCTGGTTTGAAATCCTGAACTTGAAAAACCACATCAACAGCTAAACCACACCAACTTATTTCTACGAGGGTGGTGAAGAGGCAATGGCCTTGAGCAATATCCTCAAGGTTGCTGGTTTTAATCCTTGCCTCCTACCTCAGTAATCAAAAAGAGAGAAGAAAATGGAATCACGCCAACTTGGCCAAGTACATTAGATATGATTAAAATAATTTCTATGTTTTTTTTTGTTTTTGGCTGATTTTTTCCATGTAATACCTCCCGTCTCCCATTTTATTTTATTACAGCTAAGGAATTTCCTTAAGGGCTCAAAATTTTATTGCAGGTTGAAAAAGTATGTAGAGTTGCAACTAAGCCTCTAGTGGTAACATACACAGGCTTAGTACAGACTTGTTTAGATTCTGGAAATATTCAAAATGCAGTTTACATCTTCAAGCACATGCACAAGTTTTGCTCCCCGAATTTGGTGACATGTAATATTATGTTGAAAGCTTACCTGGATCATGAGATGTTTGAAGAAGCGAACGAGCTGTTCCAGAAATTACTTGAAAGTGGAAATTATATTAGCAGTAAATCTGATTACAAGGAAAGATTTATTCCCGATAATTATACATTCAACTTGATGTTAGATGCTTGTGCAGCTCAGCAGAGATGGGATGATCTAGAATTTATTTACAGAAGGATGCTACAACATGAGTATCACTTTAACACAAAACGTCATCTTCGAATCATACTGGACGCCTGCAGGGCTGGGAAGGTATTTTCAGTTTTCTCATGCTTTCTGCTATGTACACAGTTGTTTTTTCTTTTTCTGCTGCATGTCTACTAGCTTCAATATAAATCCTGAAGGAAAAACATGTTTTCTAATAAAACAAAGGTTCAAACTGCTCACCTCTTTATTTGAAGTCGTACCTTAGTCAATTTTAAGAGTGAAAACATAGATCTTACCAAATATGAGGGAGGAGAAAGCATGATTTAAAATACAGTTGCACCTTTCTATTTCCAGTTCTCGGTAGATATTGTTATCAAGCCTGCTATAAAATATTGATCATATGACTCTCCCTCCCGCCCCCCACCCGCCCTCCCTCCCTCCCTCCCTCCCCCCCCTCTCTCTCTCCCTCCCTCCCTCCCTCTCCCTCTCCCTCCCTCTCCCTCTCTCCCTCTCCCTCTCCCTCCCTCTCCCTCTCTTCCTCCCCCCTCCCTCCCTCCCCTAATCACTTGAAATCAGAGGAATCACTCCTACTATTTGTTTGATTTGTTTATTTATTTAACTTATAATGAAGGCAGTAGGATCAGTAAAAAAAAATGGATTACCATAATTCCTGTCCACTTGGCAAAAGCTTTTATCTTATAGGCAAAAGACATGACTATAAAGCGAAACCTCCCAAGTGTATTACAGTTTCTCCTCATTTGTTGATCCACTATCCAAGGCTCATGTTATGTGCGAATTTTTATTATCCATGCAACTTGCAACCAAGCCCTTTTTATGAACATACCTGATCCAGTTTTTAATGTGCCTATTTTTAGAATCACCCATATGTTGAAGTTCTCTTTTTTATGAAGAAATTCCAAGTGTACTTGCTCATAAACAAAAAACTTGAAGTAGAACAAAGATCTGTAGTGGACCGGGGCATGCCATCAGGAACACTTACTGTTTTATTGCTATGCTCGATTGGAGTAGGCTAGAATGGTGCTTGTGCTTTTCGTGAATGTGTTCGACTCTTTAGATATCAGTTCCTTGCCATTAAACACGTATAATCGGGAAATTATTACAAATCCAGTTGTAAATAGTACAGAATTTTCTGATTCTTTTTAATTTGTGGTCACCATATCTATCTGCTACTAATGACCACCATATCTATCTGCTACTAATTTTCTGCATGGAAATTAATTAGATGGAGCTGTTGGAAACAACTTGGAAGCACTTGAGTAAAGCTGATCGTCTTCCACCACCACTTCTTGTCAAGCAGATGTTCTGCTTGAAATTGGAGCAGAAAGACTACGCTGCTGCCTTCGCTTGTGTCACAAATCACCCCTCTTGCGATTTGCCGGAATTTTCCCACAAATCGTGGTTGCTGTTTTTCAAAGAAAATTCTCATCGTCTACAAGAGGAGAATCTTGTTGACTTGGTACATGAAATCAACAATGTATATACTAGAAGCGACTCCCCTAACCTAATACTTGAGAATCTAAAAATAGCTTGCAGAGAATTTCTAAGAACGTGCATGAAAGTAAATGATTTTGACCAATCATTAGAAGCTAGAATGACCTTAGTCTGAGGTAGTTTATTGATGATTGTATTTGAGCTCCCCTGTAAGATTTAATCATGTATTTGTAATTTACTGTATGTAATATAGGCAAGTTTATATGAATAAAAACTGAAAATTAGAATAGATATACTGGCTCATTTTATTTTAAGGAAATAACGTTTTTTAAATGTGATATTATTTTACTTAAGATTTGCCATTAGTTAACATTTTGATGGAAACTGTTTGCTAACCCCTGTATTCCCGGAATGTAAATCTGCCGATCCTCCAGTACTAAATTTTCTGAATACTCAAATTTCAGGAAAATTAATATTTTAATTAAAAATATTAAGTTGGTAGAATGATATTTCTATTACTATTCAGTCAGGGATTAAATAATAAATTAAAAACATTGAATTTATCGAAAGTAACTTTTTTATTCCAAAAAAAACAAATAAAATCGTCGAAAATGTTGCATTGAAAAATACATTCACAACCTTACGGTAAAGATAAGTAGCACCAAAAAATGAAAATATAGTAATGATAGGTTAAATAATAGATGCATGAGTTTTGGTTACTTTTGTCACGAATTTATTAAAAAATCCAAGCAGATATGAGAAAGCAAGGTAGGCACGTGTAGACTCAGGTGGCCCTAAAGAAAAAAGATAAAGTGAAAAATCCAAACCACAGTTATGTCATTTTCATCTAATACAAAAATTAATTAACTTAATATGGGAATAATCTCAATTTTTAATTTTAAACTAATAAAATAATAAATCTTGTACTCACAAACATAGTAAAAAATCCTTATACTAAAGTATGATTAGTCAGTGCTAAGCTGTCTGACCCCTGTCTTTCTTTTTCTCTCTCATAATCTCTCTCTCTCTCTCTCTCTCTCTCTCTCTCTCTCTCAAGGCCAAACAGACAACTCATACTCTGTTAACAACTAGCTGTGTACAAACATATCAACCTTGAACTCAAAACACCCATTGTTTTCAGATCCACTGCATTGATATTCGAGATTACTCTGTACACGAAATTTTACTGTTTTTAACTGTGTTTCTTTTGCTTCAAGTTTTACTGGGTTTGGAGCTAAGTTGATTGAGTTTTCCATGAAATAAGGCAAGTTGGGTTTTATTGATTTCTTGATATTTGATAAAGATTCAATCTTTTTTGTATAATCTTGATGGGTTTTCTGTTATTTATGGTGGGTAGTTTTTGTTTTAATTAAATTGTTTGTCAAATGAGATCTAACTTGGTGATCTTGTAGGGTTATTAAGATTATTTATTTATTTTATTTTTTATAATTTGGGGTTTTGTTGCTGTTTGCTTTCAGGAGTAAGGTAAAATGGCTGCTGAGTTAGTTAGTGCTGCAACTAGTGATAAACTGACTGAAGTTGATTGGACTAAAAGTATTGAGATTTGTGAATTGGTTGCCAAGGATCATAGGTATTATTCCTTGTTTTTTGTGGTGTTATGGGTGATCATGTGGTGAAAAATAGGTTTCTTGATATGTATTTGGTATTTGCCTGATATCATACTTGCTGATATATATCTGTATTTATGTGTTGTATGCTTGTTTCTTGATTAATTGCTTGATCATGTGTTATATGATGGTTTGGCTTGACCTTGTTGATTGATTGAAGTTATTTTAGACTATAATCGGACATTTAATAGCTTTGCATATATTGAGTATCTGTGTAATATCACTCAGAAATATGTATGACTGTGTAATCTGTGTGGTTGTGCGTGCATGTCTTTTTGTGTATTTGTGCGCTCGCCTGCCCGCCTGCCCGCCTGCGTGTGTGTTCAAACTAAGTATGGCCAACTTACGCAATCAGCAATGCCCATCTTGTTGGGTGATTATATATAGAAAGCGTTTATTGGTTCTTATTTTGATATGCTGCTTAAACTTTCAGAGTCAAAAAAAGGTGTTGCTGGTAGTTATAATTATTTCCTTGCTATGTCCATATCTAGGTTTGCCAATGTGCAGATAAGACAATCGAAGAAGTATAAAGTACTAAACTACACGTAAGATTAAGTATGTCGTTGGTCATTTGTATTTTCTAATCTTGTTTCCTTTCTTAAAAAAGACTTACGGTTGCACCTCTAGACTATATATCACGTAACCAGATAGACATTGCACATGTTCCTACCGACTAATCTGCCACCTTTTCATACTATTTATAAATAAATATAAACCAAGATTGACTGATTGGCTTCTTAAAATTGATATCTTGGGAAACTTGTCAACGAGCCATCTTTGAGCTCTTGTTTGATTGTTGTCCAGTACCTCTTTATGTTTTTGTTGGTGTAATTTCTAAAATCAATTTATTCTCTTTAACATTTACAGGCAAGCAAAAGATGTCATTAAAAGTATTAAAAAGCGTGTGGGAAGTAAGAATGCGAATACACAGTTATTTGCTGTTACAGTAAGTACACAACTACTTGATACTCTTCGACCCAGTTCTGTAAATTAATCTACTATGTTGCTATGTCTTGAAAACAATCCATCTTTGGCATCTATCCGTCTATACTCTACAACCTTCCTACAACATCATGAAATTCCTTCTGCTTATGTTGTCGTTGCATATACTTTTGAGTTTGCAGTTGCTGGAAGTCTTGATGAATAATATCGGAGAACCAATTCATAAGCAAGTGATTGACACGGGACTCCTTTCTGCACTTGTGAAAATAGTTAAGAAAAAGGTCCACCAATTCATAGTTATGAACTTATAATTGATTTCTATTGTCACATTTTTGTTTGGTAAAAATCTTGAATTCTTCTCTTTTCCTCTCTGATTTTATTTTTTTATGTAACAGTCGGACCAACCGGTACGAGAGAAAATATTTCTTCTTCTAGATGCCACACAGACATCTCTTGGTGGAGCAGCTGGAAAGTTCCCACAATATTATTCAGCATATTATGATTTAGTGGTAGGTACCAATGTATAGCTTTTCGGTTACATACTGTTCTCTGTATAGTAAGAAGCCCCACCAAAGGGATGATTTTTCTTTATTTCACAGTTGTACGGCATGTCCATGTATAAGCAAGAGTAACTATATTTGACTAGTAGATGCAAAAATATCTGTGTTCTACCTCCCTACTACATTTTTTACCCCTCATATTCTCTCCAGATTCCTCACATGTGTCAATTATGCCTGCAGTTTTGACTATTAAATAAAATCATATACAGATCCTGTATTGAGAAATTTTTTAACGAGATCCAAGACCATTAGAGTCTAGCTAATGAAGAAACTAAAAGCGAAAAAACATTAAGCCTTGGCCTCTTACTTTCTTCTCGTCTAGGCATCTGGCATCTGATTTTGATCGCCCCATCCTTCATGCTCAAAGTGGCATGATGCTTTGATGATAAAATCTTCTCTTGACTGAAAGCTTATAAAATACCACAGATACATTAATTAAGCAAATTAATATAAGTTCCTTGTATGCACTACATATGTTTCATTTTGTTGTATGCCCGTATATAATCCCTTATGTTTCAATATTAAACTCTTTTTAATTGCTAATTCTACGTTAATAAAATAAGTACATACTTGTTGTAAAGCTTTAAATTAATAGAATTACGTTGAACAGCAATATTAGTAAACATTGTATACTTCTATTTCTTGCTCCTACAATCAAAATCTCAATTTTTGTTTGCATCAATATTTATTTTTTAATTTCTGTTTCCCCCGTTTTTGACGACATTTAATGACATTAAAAGTCCTGTAGTCAATGTGAATGAGATAAATGTCATCAACCACTGACTTATGATTTTTCAGAGTGCAGGAGTACAGTTCCCTCAAAGGTCTACCGCAGCAAATAATCCTCCATCATCAAATGCAAATAAAAATAAGCCAATTAATGTTGAACATGCTTCATCAGGGCAAGAGAGAAATGTGCCACAGCCAGAGCCTCCGGTTATTCCTGAATCTAGGTAACTGATGCTTTACTTACACTGTACTTCTTGAAATTAATAACCACTGTTTTTTCATTAAAGGGGAGATTTCCAATATGTGATACCCCATGAAAAATAGGGGCCAGATTTTTTAGGTAGTTGTGCACTTCTCGCTGTATATTTTAGCTTTTTAATAGCTAGATTCTAGATGCGAAACACTTCTCAATACAGCTGTTCTTATCTTACATAACTGGCGCATTTCACACTATGCCCTTGGGTGTCTCTCTAAACACGTAGATAGCAATATCAATACATATATGCATGCGGAAAGTATTTTAATGTTGTGTTTTCATATATAAGATGCAAAACTTATGACAATTAACACTAACACTATCTCTCATCTTGCTGCCTTGTTTTTCTTGTTCCACAATATCATATTGTTTCCAGCTTGTTGCTACAACTACTATTTCAGGATGTAGTTATTCCTGACCATATCCCCGATTCTTTTTCCAGCACCACTAGTTTCTCTTTGCTAACTGATATTTTCATAATCATCACTTCACCACCAAATATATTCTCATATTTTCATAACTATTTTACGGATCTAGTTTTTTGTTGTGATGTCCCAAATTTTGCGAGAGCAAAACATTAAGGCAATATATTTTTCCTGACAATGACAACTGAGTTATGTGTTCAGCCCATGTATTTCACCTTTCTACTTGACCTCATTTAGAGGTGGTGAGTTGTATGGGTTTATGTTTTTTTTGTGTGTTTGTGTGTATTCCACTTGTCTCCCCTGCCTTTTCCTTTTTTTCTGGTGAGACTAAACCTCTTGAAATGCAGTTGTGATTACTCAAGAGTAGCAACTTACATTTCTTTTCCCCCTTCACTGTGAAAATCTGTTTTATTTGATTGTCTTTTTGTGGGAGGTTGTGCCTTCACAAATGATGAGTTTATATGTATATATTATTACATTACATGTGTGTGTGGTGGGGAGGCGGTTAGAAAGAAGGAAGTAAGGAGAGCCCTCTTTCCTCTAACCAGCCTCATTTGTGCTACATTTAACGTGAATTTCAACATCATTTGAAAATTGAAATGAAATTCACTCCAAATTCATTTCATTTATACTTAAATATAGAAACAGACAGATCTAGAGGTGTGGTGGGGATAAGTAGCTGTCGTCGCGAGGTCCTACAGAGAAAATCGACGTAACTCACGGAGTTCTGGGGTATATAGGCTGTATATGTATAAATACGTCGACTTGTTACTTAATTATTATTGCACATCTTATATTATGATTGTTCATACGTTAGATATATAAATTATCACTTTTATTAAACTTGTTATGAGTAAATTTTTGTTTAAATACTCAGGATGTGTTGTAGGAGGTCACACACCAGAGACCGTTGGACCAAATTTGAGGCAAATTATATAGATCACCCAGGTATAAAATCTTTTTCTTGAGCATAATACAGAGGAAGCATTAAGAAGTTGTAAATAATGCATTACTAAACATTAATACATGTGTGAGTGTGATACGGACTTAATTAGTGGGTTTGTGCTAGTATGAGACCGAGGGTGAAATTTGTATATGATTTGCTTGAATGACTCGTGCAACAGTTTTTTCAAGCTGGATTTGGACCTGTGAACATCCCTGATGGCTTGGTTGTCAGGATATTCGTGCAAAAATCTCATGGCCCAAAGATTCTCATCGGGATTTTGACAAAAGATGCACATGAAATGGATATGGAATTCTGTGAGGATATTTATTTCCGGTGCATCTTTTGTCAAAATCCCAATAAGAATCTTTGGGCCATGAGATTCTTGCACGAATATCCTGACAACCAAGCCATCATGGATGTCAGGGATGTTCCCGACCCGCCTGAAAAATATGTTGCACGAGTCATTCAAGCAAATCATATATAAATACTAGCACAAACCCATTAATTAAGTCCGTATTACACTAACACAATGTATTCATGTTTAGTCATGCATTGTTTAAAACTTCTTAATGCTTCCTCTTTATTACTCAAAGAAAAAGATTATATACATGGGTTCTCTCTTCTCTGTATAATTTGGTTCAACAGTCTTTTGTGTGTGAACTCCTACAACACATACAATACATCCCGAGTATTTAAACAAAACATTACTCATTACTAGTTTAATAAAAGTGAAAAATTATACATCTAATTTATGAACAATCATAATATGAGATGCAATAATAATTAATTAACAAGTTGACGTGTTTATACATATACAGCCTATATACCCTAGAACTCCATGAGTTACATTAATTCTCTCTGTACCTCCACATCCACGACGACAACTGCTTATCCCCACCACACCCTCTAGATCTGGCCGTTTCTAATTTAAAGTGAATTATTGAATTTCATTTCAATTTTCAAGTGGTGTTAAAATTCACATTGAATGTGGCACAAATGTATGGAGGCTGGACAGAGGAAAGGGGGGGGGGGGTTAGATATACTTGTTGTGTTGGATACTTTCAGAAGTTGTGTATCCCATGAATTATGAAAAATGTGTGTGCAAGTCGTATTTATGAAATTGTGCAGGTAGTCCAGGCTTAACCATTTGTTCTTTGAAATTTTACTCTAAAATTTTTCTTACAGTTGGTTTAAAAGGATATGGATATCCATTGAAATGGAAGATTTTGCTATCCATACTTTTTTTAATGTAACTTCTTCCTTCTTTTTTCCCATCAGTATTATGAAGAAGGCGGGTGCTGCACTAGAGATTTTGAAGGAGGTTCTTGATGCTGTCGACAAAAAAAATCCCGAGGTATGTCATTTCATTAATGTGTTTGTGAATTCACGGTCTTGACATAAATTATAGTGGGATTACTCGTAATCGTCTTCTTTTTTATGTGTCGAGGCCATCACCCTTGGCAAATCATTCGTGTCATGTATAATCGTGTCGTGTACTTTCGTGTTTTGTGTACTTGGGGAGTAAACACGAACACGACACGAATTGAAGTCGTGTACCTGTTTTGCTAACACGAACACGACACGAGTTCAAAATGGTTAGACACGACACGAACTGTAGTACAGGAAAATTTTCGTGTACTTTCCATGTACACGACAACAAAACGACACGAATTGGTACACGAAAAAAACCGAAAAACGAAATGTAAACGAAGTAAACACGAACCGGTACACGATAAAACGAATTCAGTACACGAAATTTTAAAGTTTTACAAACCTTGCTCAAATTTTGGTTAAACATAAATATAAAGAAAAAATTTGTGTGAATCCAGAACAGCTGAACAACAATAAACTCCACAATCTTTGGATCTGCATTCAGCAATTTCCACCTAGCATCTTTGGATCTGCATATTATTAATAGATCAGCCTTAATTTGATCATTCCTCTGTCAATTACTTTGCAAAAAATGTACATCAGAGAGAGACAGAAAGTGGAGATAGAAATTAGAAACAATAAATTATCAGTTGTTTAGATGAATTCGAACTAATTGAAGAACCACGAATCAAATTACTGTTTAGATGACTGAAAATAAGGAAGATTACCGGATTATTTGAATTCAGATGTTCATCTTCGTCCATGTTCTTCGATTTACAGAGAGATTGGGTTGCGGCGCCTTATTTGTTTCTAACCCTAAATTTCCTGCTGTCTGTTTTGTTGTAATATTTGACTCCTCTTTTACTTAGTTTACATGGAATCTTTTGTTTGACTGTACTCAGTCAAGTCACAAACGAAACAAGGGTTACAGCTTACAAGGCCCAACCTTATATTTTGAAAATAATAATTTTATTTTGTTATAAAATATATGTTCTAGAACTAAATTTTAAAGTATATATAATAAAATATATTTATATTTATTTATTTAATTATTTCGCGTACCTCGTGTCATGTTGTGTACCCGAGGGGTAAACACAAAACCGACACGAAATCTCTGTCGTATACTTTCGTGTTCGTATATTTTCATGTCGTGTACTTAAAATTCAAAACCAAAACACGAAATTTTCGTGTCGTTTTGTGTCGTGTTTTCGTGCCGTGTCAAAAATTGCCGGGTCTACATCTGCATCCTCATAAGGCATCAGCTTCGTGAACCTAACTTCTTACAATTTCAACATAGCTCCAAGTGATTTAAATGTCACAAATTTTATATTGCAGGGAGCAAAAGATGAGTTTACACTTGATCTTGTAGAGCAGTGTTCCTTCCAGAAGCAGCGAGTGATGCATCTTGCTATGACTTCTCGGTAAGCTTGCCTCATCTTTTCACTGGTCTAGTTAATGGTACCTTAAATTCGACTCACAAATCAACAAAATATGCAAGAACTTAATGTATTAATTTTTGTCTGTGCTCAAAGAGTAACTTATTTAATATGACTACATATAACATAAATATAATTGAGAAAGCTGCATAATTTGTTGACTTACAAACAAGCAATTCAATGTGCAATAGCTTAATTTTGTCTGCGTACAACTTCGAGCACAAAAATTAAAATTTAGAACTAATACAGACATCTTAGGATATTATATTTTATTTCCGTTCTTGGAGGTGTGTTACGACTTACGATCATATTTTTTGCTAAAAAGATTTTTTTCTTAAGATTAATATTGTTTCTCTTTCATATCTGTTAGAATAATAATTGTTTCTTAAGATTATAATTTCGGATTACGTACTTTAGCATTGCTTCATGTATAAACTTAATACTTGGAGGGATGAGAAAGAACCTTCATACTTGGGGATCTAATGCTGCATCTCCTAAACTGTGGTAAAAATTTTCAGCACATTTTAATATATTGACATCTAGATGCTCAAATCTTTACTTATGTCAAAGCAGTGACAGCAAGAGCCAAGAGTACTGTCCCTTAGTTGTAGGTTCCAAGGCACTAGGTTAGAACTCTAGCTTTGACAAGGTGGTGCCATTGAGGCTGAATTCTTTTTGCTGAAGGAAGATTTGTAGCATCTTTTAACCTCCAGGAGTTTGTGACATTAATAATCTAGTGCTAGAAGTGAGATGCTTCTTGTTATAGGCATATGTGCAGTGGCCAAGGAGTTCGTTAAAAATTGTTGTACTTCAATCTTATCTCGTCGCTCTTCAATGTCTTTTTCTAGGTCTAATTCTTCATCACTGATTCCAGTAGATTTTGATTATGTTATATTTGTCTAGCTATTTAACGTTTCAAATTTGAGCAAAGACGTGGTCTAAGTGTCTTGTATAGAGCTCATGGTTGACAGGTAGAGCAAAATAAACAAGAATAAATGTTGATATAAGACGACGTAGTATTATTAAGTATCTTATGATACCTAAGATATCTTACTTTCCCTATTCTCTTTATGTGTTTGACCCCCCCCCCCTTAAATTAATAATTTGACCCTGGTAATTTCATAGGAATGATGTTTTTATTATACATTTTGTTAATTTTTAATTTATATAGTGATATTATTGAAAATTAGTGAAATACTAATTATATGATAACCCTAAACGATTAGCACAACAACCTATTGTCTCGCAAGTGCATAAAATGGAGCAAATTTATCTTTTGGGAATATTGCCTAAAGTATATAAGTGTGAACTATTTTATCTTTATCTTTTTTACGTCAAGTCAAGACTGTTTCTTAATTTGTTAAATACTTTATAATCTCATAGGCCATACACATTATAATCCATGTAAAATCATCACTTAAGTGTGTTCAGATTTCAGTCTCTTTCGTCTCCTATATTTCTATATCATTAAATTTTTTGTGATTTTTTTCAGATATTTATCCGTTTTATTGATGTAACAGTCGTCATTATTTGTAAATTACTTGTTTATCAAGCTTTAATTATTTTAAAATTTTAAATTTACTGTTTCTAGTTTAATAATTATTATTTTTGACCCACTAACCCTATTTTCCTGGCTATGCCCCTGGTGATTTAAAAGAATATATCCCATTTGTTGTCCGAAAGACATACTGATCCAATCTTTTTTTTCTAGTGATGAGAAGGTGGTGTCGGAAGCAGTTGAGATAAATGACCAGCTACAGAAACTTCTTACCAGACATGATGCACTTATCTCTGATAGGCCGACCCCTACTATAAACCAATTTAATCAGGAAGAAGTGGAGGAAGAAGAGGAAGCAGAACAGCTTTTCCGGAGGTCTGTACAATTGATTTGGTTCTGACAAATTTAACCTAGTTTTTAGAAAATTTTCGATTTTGAATTGATACCATATAATTAGTAATGATTTAGTTCAGTACTTCGAAAGGAGTTTGTCACTAGCTTCTAGATCTCGTTTTTGAAATAGGAATAGTTGGCGACTTTAATATTTTTTAACTATGGGGCCTAACATGAACTGCTATACATGCATGACAGGATGAGGAAAGGAAAAGCTTGTGTGCAGCCTGAAGATGAGAATCGTCAAATAGACCGATCCATAGGTTTGCTCGGAGCTTCAGATAGACTTCATCGTCCACTAATACGGCCATTGAGTGTGGAGCCAAAGCAAGAACCCCTTGCATTTCGACCAGCTGTGCCAGCTGTTAGCATTCCACCACCACCTGCAAAACATGTTGAGAGAGAAAAGTTTTTCCAGGAGAACAAGTCTGATGGCTCTACTCTCGCAGGTCATGTCAGAGGTCTCTCCATACATAGTCGAAGCGCCAGCAGCTCTCACAGTGAAAGTTTAGATTCTAACGACTGAGAA
This sequence comes from Apium graveolens, assembly GCF_009905375.1. NCBI lineage: Eukaryota > Viridiplantae > Streptophyta > Magnoliopsida > Apiales > Apiaceae > Apium > Apium graveolens. Next base: position 55,153,765 of record NC_133652.1, read on the forward strand.
GTTGCAGATTCCAGATTAATAGGGGAGATGGGGTTTGGTTTGGTTTTCTATAGTGGTGGTGTTTCATTGCTGATGATACAGGTAAAGGTTTTAAATATAAAAAGTATTGGTGTTTTCTTTTCTGAATAGGTAGATAATGATTTACTGCAATATGATACTGGCATAAAGGTTCTTGGCTGCTGTTTTTGCTTATGTACTTTTGTTTTAGGGAGTCAAACTTTGGTATATACAGGACATACTAGTTGTGGGATTTTACTTGTCTATGTAATAGCAGTTTTTGCTTATGTACTTTCGTCATCTAATGTTTATCCTGGGATTATAGTCCGTTGAACCAATTTTTAAAACAAACAGGGGATTTTTTTTAGGGGACTATATATCCATTCCCATGAGCCTGGAAAACGAAGATGGCCTTAATGCTTTGGCCTTTTAGTCTGGGTCTTGTGACTTGATAAAGAGAGTATGTTACATTTCTGTTAGTACTTGAACTGTTTTTATCCTTCCCGGGTGTTAGAATCATTTGTACTGCATTTTCAATTTCTGAAAAGTTTTCCAAAACATTCAAACAGATGGCCCATTTTGACACATGGGAATGGGATCACATTCCCAGGATGTGTATCATCTTCTTCAGGTATACGCTTATGGTTTTCAGGTATATGAACGATATTTTTTAATTTTACTGAATTTACTCAATACACGTTCTATTCTGCATCAAAGATGCGCAATTCTACATGGGTATTACATAAACAAAACATAATCAAATTTAAGTTCAAGATTTTTAACATCCTCGACTCTTTTTTAACTTATTGAATTGAGACTCAACTACTAAAACCTTGACTGAAAAGTTTATTCTTTCAATTTTTATATTTATTTTATTTTCTTTATTATACTAAATTATATGAAACACGACAAGAAAAGTACATGATATTGATATAAAGGCGTGTGAATTTTGACGTGTTGTGTTTGGTTTAACACTCGGGTACTTGAAACATGAACATTATATTAAACAAAAGAAAATATGCTAAATAAACGAATTGACCGGTCCATCGTCCAAGTAATTTTTTTTAATAAAATCAACTGGGTTGTGGTAAGGTAATGTTATTTTGTTAATCGGGTCAAGATATTTCGCCCGTTATGTAGATCAAATTATTAGCTTTACTTAGTAAGTACTTCGCTATCTTAGACAAAAAAATATGTACTTCATTATCGACCATTCGATCTATTGAAAAGTATGCAAAATTTCCAAAATTATGTGGACCCATAAGTGGGGACAAGACACTTGGAAGTCTACGTATGTTAGGTGAAGCGTGACCAAGTATATAGTGGAAAATGAACTTCATTTTAGAATGCGACACATGTATGAACCTTTCAATATGTGCAAAATTCTACCAGTGGACCGGGTTTATAAATTTTAATCACCAAATTTACAAATACTTTTACATCATTTTTATATTTTGTCCAAATTAGGTAACATTTATACGTTTAGCATTGTTATAACTAATTTTCTGCTGACTCAGTCAGATGATCTCCGATTCACGTACGATGTGAGAATAAGTTAACAGATTTAAGGTATAGATAATTCAAAATACGAGATAGTATTTGTAATTTGTGTGTGCCAATAAGTTTTTCTCATCATATATAAAATCTGGATGTTAACGTTATGCTCCGGAGTTATCGTTCAGTTTCACCGAAAAAGGAACGTGGACATTGTGGCTGACAGATTATGTCTTCGCCTGGATTGAGCCGGTCCATCTTTACTTTAATCAGGACAAATACACTTTGGCCCATTTAATAATATTAATCTTCATCGGCCCAGACTGACTTAATGGACCTAAAGAGATGGGTTTCCAACATGTCCCTGGGCTTCGGTTTGGGGAAGCCTGGGCGAAATCCAACCTTTTCAGCCCAACGACCATTTACCGGAGGAACCCTAGTCTTCGGGATTCCCAAGATCTTTGGATAGGAGAGTTGTTTGGGGAGTCGCGACCGCCTTAATGATGACAACTGTCCCATCTCGAGATTATAACCACCATCCCACCGTTAAATCTTAAAAGTCTATAATCTCAACCGTTGGTTTTAAATCTAACGTTTCCCAAACTAAACGACTCAAACGTCACTTCCTTGAGACAATATATATATACCCCTCCTCTTTTCTTACAATATTTTCCTCTTTATCATATTTCCCCCAATCCTCAAACACTCTCTGCAAAAATTTCCTTTCCATCATCCAATCAAGGACAACATAAGATCCAGGCTCCACCCACAACCATATCGCGTTTCCAGTCTTCTTCATAACAATAAGTTCTTTATCTAATATCCCTTTTTATTTTGCATGCAAGTTTGTGTTTCCGTATTGTTTCTTTTCCGTGGAACGTGGTTTGGGGGGGGGGGGGTTGTAGTAGTTGGAATCTGTACAGGATTTTTAGGCATTCCCGTCTCTTTCTTCTTTTCATTTTTTTATTTTTAGTCTAGGGGGTTTAGAGAGTTTAAGAGAGACTGTTTCTGGGCTTGAACATGCTTTGACATGTTCAAGTCTTGGAACAGTCTTTGGGAACTGTCCCTCAAACACCCTTTTTCGCTCTTTTTTCTTCTATTTATTGTGTGAAGACTTGTCAGGATTTAAAGATGGCATGCAGGTATGTTGTAAGCCTTGAATGTTCTTCGGAATGTCCAATCCTTAGAACATACTTCGGGAGCCAATTCCCTGAGTCCACAAAATTCTGTCCCTGCGTCGGACCGATCCAAGCCTACTGTACTTGGTCCCCCTTTTATAGTCTTTTTTCCCTTAGTCATGTAATTCGAGTATACGGCTAACCTTTACTCATTTTCGGATGCATGATTATGGATCGGCTCCATGCAGGAGGGCCTTCGATACCAAATATCCGGCCTATTTTAGCTATATCGCTGCTTTCTCGGCTGCTAACAACCCTACGCAGCTGAGGACTTCGGACATCGAAACATTCTATGATAAATACCAAATTCCAAGAGGGGCTTACCATCTCTATCAACCCAAGGCTTTAGACAGAATTTTCAATACCCCTTCGGTCCCTTTGAACTGTGGGGATTACGCCGTCAGAATTTACGAAGCTGCCTTCAAGTGCGGTTTCTGTGTCCCTCTCATATAAAGCTGCTGAAACATCTGTTCAGGAATATGAAAATTGTTTTTTTGAAATGGATCCGAATGGATTCATCCATATCAACAGCTTCCAATGCCGATGCTTGGAGGTGAAGATTAAACCTTCAACCCGTTTGTTCTGGTTTTATTATAATTTCTGGAGGAACGAAAAAAGCCCCGGTTTCTATACAATCGGTCTAAGAGATGGCCGAGGGGACTGATGTTTCACCAATTCCAGCAACAAGCAAAGCCACACGCATTGGTGTTTCCTTTCCGAAATTTACCTAGCCAAGTTCAGAGTTTGGCGTGAGGCTGAACCGACTCGGCTGAAAATGCCCAACCTCGATCGCGAGGAGGCTATTGATTACGGGAAGCCGGTGTCCTTGAACGTACCCAAGGTTCCGTTAACCGATAGCTGGGATAGGGATTGGTTGTTCGTGCTATGGGGTAGTGGTAACACTTTTCTATCCTCTTCGCATGCTTTAGTTGTTTTCTTCCTCTGCTTTTTACTTGTATAAATCCCCTATTTCTCCTGACTTCAGCATCTAAAATTTTCCTTGTTTGTTTCATCTAACATTTTTGCAGTGTCTTCCCACCAAGCTGCGTTGGAAAGGAAGCGGTGCAAGGCCGAAGAAAAGCTTGCCTTGGAGAGGGCTACTAACAGAAGTTCTCATCCTAAGACTGCAGACGTCTGAACACCCATCTCTTCTCTTGCTCACTCACCTACTCCTTTCTTAGAGCTTACTGGTGATAACAGGTCCGAACCGTCGAACTTGGAGGCCGAAACTAGGAAGAGGCTCCGGGCGCCGGGTGGTGATGTGATCGAGACGTACGCTCCGAAATGGGGTGTATTATCGTCAGATTCTATAGTTTTTGAAAAGTTTTTACTTCTTCGGCCTCCATTGAGGCCTTAGTAAAATTTTGAAAAGTGTTACGTTTCGGCCTTATTTGGGCCTTAGTAAAATCTGGAAACAATATGCATGCCTTCGGTTGGACAACTGCCCGTGTCTGAAGGTCTATATCTCTAGTTTTAAAAGATATATAACTAGAAACTTATCATTCACCATAAAATAAAAATGGAAACATGAAACATGTAATTACATTGAGAAATAACGGTTCATACAATCATCATACATGTCTCTCATTTAGGAAATTTCAATTTCAAGTTGCAATGCTGAATTTAATGACATAATTAAATAAACTGAAACAAACTAGCAAGGCTTCAAATGGGCTTACTGGAAGAATTTTCGGAGCCTAAGCGTGCCAAGTGTTTTTGATAGATTCTCCAGCCATGGTCTTTAGTTTGAATGTTCCTGGTCTGATCATCTCAGAGACCGAATAAGGGTCTTCCCAATTAGGCTGAAGCTTACCTTGTTTAGTAGGATGGAGGTAGCTAATTCCCTTAGCACTAAATCACTGATGAAGAAGTTACGTTTCATTACGCTCGAGTCGTAGTATTGGACGGCTGTAGTTAGTATTTCAGATTTCTTTGATGAGCCATTTCCCTTTCTTCCTCTTGGAGATCAATGTTGGCTCGTAGACCGTCCTCATTGCTTTCAACGTTGAATACTTCTGTTCAGTTAGGATTCTAAACATACTTCGACGGGTAGTAGAGCATCTGTTCTATAGGCTAGTCTGAAGGGAGTTTCTCTCGTGGATGATCTAGGTGTCGTCCGGTAAGCCCATAACACCCATTACAACTCTTAATCCCAAAGACCTTTAGCCTCCCCTAGTCATTTCTTGATACCGTCAAAGATGATTTTATTTACGGCCTCAATTGCCCCATTTCCTTGAGGATGCCCCACGGAACTGAACTTCCGTTGAATTCCAAAGTGGTACAAGAAAGTTTCGAACTTGTTTCCGATGAACTGAGTGTCATCGTCAGATTTGCACACCTTGGGGATTCCAAACCTCAGTATGACTTGCTCCAGCATAAACCTCTTCATTGTGTCTTCGGTTATGATGGTTAGGGGCGGGCTTCGACCCACTTGGTCATATAGTCGATGGCCACAATATAGTATTTCGCTTGTCTGGTACTAGTCGGCAGGATTCCCACGTTGTCGTCTACCCACATGACAAAGGGGATGGGGCTTAATACTGAAGCCATCTCCTCGGAGGGGGGGTTGCTTTGGGATAGGACTAAATAACTGACATTATCGGCACTTCTTTGCATAATGATGTGCATCAGCTCTTAAGGTTGACCAGTAGAAACCTTGTCGGAGAATCTTGAAAGCCAAAGCCCTTCCGACGAGGTGCTCCCCACAGATGCCTTCGTGGACCGTCTCCAGGGAAAACTTCTGCTCTTCCATATTCAGGCATCGGAGAAGTGCGGAAGAGGCCGACCTTCTATAGAATTTTTTGTTTATAATTGTGTAGCTCGCTGCTCTATATCTGACCTTTTGCGCCTCATTTTTACTTAGAGGGAGTGTCCCTTTTCCAGAAAAGCGACAATCGATGTCATCCAATTTATCGCTTAATGAATTTTCAGACATTGGTTCTTGTCGATTGAGGGTGTTTTTTCTTCGGTAAGATAGATCGAGCCAGTAAGATTCTAAGTCTCGGCCGATGGTAAACGGTATTATGCGTCGGCCCTGTTATTATTTTCCCTGGCAATTTGACTTAGCTCAAAAGACTGAAAACACGGAGATAATTTTCGTACCTTGGCAACATAGGCTCGAGTCCGGGGGTCTCTCTGCTTATATTCTCCCAAAAAATGTTTCACCACCGGCATGGAGTCACTGAACACCCTCAAATGCTTTGCTTCAAGATTGTTTGCCAAGTTCATCCCAGCTAGTAGGGATTCATATTTGGCCTCATTATTGGCGATGGGAAAAGTGAACCGAATGGCCTGCCATATCTCAAACCCATCGGGAGATGACAGGATGAGGCCTGCTCCGCACTTCGACCCTGCTACTGACCCGTCGACAAAGAGTTTCCATTTTCCTGGTTGTCGAAGTAATTGTTCTTCGGGTGTCAAGTCTTATTATCCCGTAAAGGTACATTCTACCATGAAGTCGGTTAGGGCTTGTGCCTTTATGGATGTTCTCAGAACGTACTCCAAATCATATTCGCCCAACTCGATCGATCAGGCGACTATTCTACCATAGGCTTCGGGTCTCTTCAGAATTTTTTTTAGTGGCTGGTCGGTCACAATTTGCACTGTTCTCCCTTGAAAATAATTTCACAATTTTTGGGTGGCCATGGCCAAAGCATATGTGAACTTCTCAGCATTTGGGAAGAGAAGAATGCGTCTTCATCCTAGTAGGTTGACTTCGGCCTGAAAAGAGAAGAATGCCAGGGATGATCCCCCGATTCACCTCCGGTGTGAGAATAAGTTAACAGGTTTAAGGTATGGTTAATTCGAAATATGAGATAGTGTTGTAATTTGTGTGTGTCGATGAGGTTTTCTCATCTTGTATATAATTTGGATGTTAACGTTATGCTCCGGAGTTATCGGTCAGTTCCGCCGAAGAAGGAACGTGGACGTTGTGGCTGATAGACCATGTCTTCGCCTAGATTGGGTCGGTCCATCTTCACTTTAATCAATACAAATACACTTCAGCCCATAAATAATTTTAATCTTCATCGGCCCAGACTGACTTAATGGCCTAAAGAGATGGGCTTCCAACAAGAATGTATGTGTTAATTAAAGGTAAATTAACATGACAATGAACAAATTAATATCTTATACGTAAATGGTCATGTTAATGTTACATAATGGATTAACATTAATTTTAGGTCAATTCATTATTTTTCTCCACTATTGTATTTAGTAGAAAGGACTGATATAAAGAAGACCAACATTCCAACAATACGTATCTTCAAATTTGTATTTGGTAATTCAATAATGCATAATCCTTAACTCTTCAGTCATCCTCTATTTTTCTTATCCAGAGATATATCTTCTATCAGATTTATGCAAAACGATATCATAGAGAGGTGTAGATTTTGTGGTAACCCTGACATGGAGGATTAGGACGTGCTTTAAAAAATATAAGAAAGAGAGAGTACTTATATATATATATAAGAGTGAGCACATAAAATAGATAGCCCTTGTTTATTTATTAGCTAAGAATACGGATTTGGGATGTTATCTAGAAATATTGGCGGAGTTAAATTTAGGATAGTGGGAACGATAACCCTACTAAATTTAATGTAAACTACCAGAACAAAATATTTGTAGAAAAATATGGGACTTGCTTCGTAATTAGTAAGGGACCCTAACCTCCCAGGTTACACTATTGGAGACTTGAATAATGTCACCTCACAACAGGATAAACATGGAGGGAAATTGTATCCTACATGATTGATTGATGATTTTAATAAAGCTTTAACATATGTTGGGCTTATTAATATGGAGTTAGCGGGTCATCAATTTACGTGGGAGAGAGGAAGGGGCAAACCAGAATGGACAGAGGTGAGACTTAATAGAGCATTGGTTACTCAAGACTGGCTGAATTTATTCCCGATATTGAACTTATATAATCTGGAAGGATCAAACTCGGATTATAACCCAATTTTTCTGGTGCCAAAGAAATGAGAAGGTAGTACAGGGCCAAGTACGTTTGAATTTGAGAACGCATGGTTGTTAGAGTCGACGTGTCAATAATTAGTCCGTGCATACTGTCAGGAGGATGAAGGAGTAGATATACAAAGTAAAGTAAAAGCTTGTAGTGATATTTTAGCAGTGTGGAGAAAAGAAATAATAAGTAATTTTAGCAACGTCATCAAAGAATGCAAGCAAAAATTGAAGAAATTGAGGAATTAAAAGATGATCAATCATTACAGTTGTTCTTGAAGTAAAAAAGAAGTTGCACTTGACATTAGACCAACGTGAGATCTTTTGAAGACAACCTTCAAAATAACTTTGGCTAAAATAAGGGGGATAAAGTTAGTAGGTACGTTCACACTGTTGCAACAACTCGTAAGAAAACTAATCAAATTACAAAACTGCAGAACTCAAAGGGAATCTGGAAGGAGTGGGACATTGGCCTGAAGGAACTAATAACTGACTACTATAGTGAATTATTCTATGCCTCGCAAACACAATGGGAAGAAGTGATTAGAAATGTGCCAACAAGTATAACACAAAACCACAATGAAAGTTTGTTGAAGTCAGTTAGAGAATGAGGTTAAAAACACCTTATTTTCAATGCACCCGGACAAGACTCCCGGCCTGGACGGTATGACACTTGCTTTCTTTCAGAAACATTGGCAAAAAGTACGCAATGATGTTGTTGGTTTGGTGAGTAGTACTATGCCTCAGGGTTTGAATGACACAAATATAGTACTTATCCCTAAAAAGAAATGTCTGATCAATACAAGAGATTTATGACCTATATCTCTTTATAACGTGCTAGTAAAAGTAATTACTAAAGTCATGACAAACTTTATGAAGAACTTTCTACAAGGAGTAGTTTCAGAAAATTTTAGCCCATTTATACCAGGTCATTTAATATCAGACAACATTATGATGAGTTATAAAGTGATGCATCATTTGAAAAGGAAAAAGCGAGAAAAAATTGTCTTCATGGCATTGAAAATTAGATTTAAGTAAGGCATATGACAGAGTTGAGTGGGCATATGTGCAAGAAATTATGTATAAGATGGGTTTTCATGAGAAATGAGTGCAGTTGAGCATGAAATGTGGGAGCACAGTTAGGTATCAGGTTGCACATGAAAGGAGAAAGTTGGGGTCTATTTGTCCAGGGAGGGGCATAAGGCAAGGGGTCCCTTGTCGCCTTACTTATTCATTCTATGCAGAGGGCCTCTCAGCTACTATTTAGAATTTTGAACTGAATAAATAAATAGATGGGGTCAAGATTTGTAAACGAGCACCTACAATCACACACATATGTTATTTGCAGATGATAGCTATGTGTATTTTAAAGCAAACATGGAAGAGGCAGATAATGTGAAGAAACTGTCCAGTACTTTTAAAAAATACAACAGGACAAAAGGTGAATTATGGAAAGTCATCTATATTCTTCATTTCAAATGTTGCAAATTCTCATAAAATGGAGCTATGTATGCGGTTGCAGATGCAAAAACTGGCCAAAGATCAACATATTTGGGACTTCTAATAATTTTGGGACGAAATAAGTCTGCTCTATTGGGGTACTTGAAGAAGAGAATTGATAATAAAGTGAGAAGCTAGGATAAAGGGTACATCTTTTGATCAGGAAAGGAAGTTTTAATGAAGAATGTGGCATAGGCGCTCCCTAGCTACGCAGTGCGTATTTTTCTCTTGCCACAAAGGATTACAAAAGATGTGGAGAGGATGCTAGCTAGATATTGATGGAAGTCGAAACCAAAACAATAATCAGGCATCAGTTGGATGAGCTATTCATGTCTGAGCAAGCATAACTCGGCGGGAGGAATGGGTTTCCGAGATTTTTTATGATTTCAACTTAGCTATGTTAGTAAACTAGGGTTGGAGGTTTCGTAGTAAACCAGAAAGCATGGCGAGTAAGTTTTTCAAAGCTCAATACTTCCCAGATCATAATATCTTGTTAGCAAATCTATGACATAATCCTAACTATATGTGGAGGAGTATTTAGGAGTCTATTCCTCAATTGAAGAGTGGTATTAGATGGATGATTGGTGCAGGAGACAAGATCAACATTAAGCATCAACCATGGTTAAACGCGGATGATCCTTATGTTTTGACATAATCTCTGAGCTTCGAACTGAGTAAAGTTATATCACTGATGAGGTTAAATAGTCGACAATGGGAAAATATATTGTCTTTGATTTATTTATATCAGCAGTGCATCTTAAATACCAACATTAGATCGAGAGTCACGGAAGATCGGATTTACTGGAGTGAAAAGGTGTCTGGGGAATACTCGGTTCATAGTGTTTATCATCTTTTACAAGCTCAAAAAGCAAGATGGATAGTAGACGATAATGGCAGCTTATGATGGAAAATGTGGCAAGTGAAAGCTCATCCTAAGGTTCTAAATCTTATTTGAAGAGCTCTTTCCGATTGTCTATAAATGATGGTAATATTGGCTCAAAAACTTGTCTTTAAATGATGGTAATATTGGCTCAAAAACAGGTAATAGTTCTACAAATGTGTCCGATTTGTAATGCTGAGGATGAAACTAGTATTCACGCGTTGGTTACATGCCCTTTCGCAAGTCAGTGTTGGCATATGGCGATTTCGTATGTGCAATAGGAGATGGAGAGAGGTTTTGAAATTAAGTGTGGTTGTGTATCACCCGCAGAGTAATGGACAAACTGAAGTTGTCAACAAGATCATAAAATATACTCTCATGGCCAAGATGGAGGAACGTAAAGGAAATTGGTATGAAGAACTTCCAAAGGTCCTATGGTCTTACAACACGACTCTGAGGTCCACCACAGGAGAATCTCCTTTTATGCTCACTTACGGATATGAGGCTTTGGTTTCCGTAGAAGTTGGTTCGGGAGCATTCCGTAGGGATCATTATGCAGACGGAGATGCAGAGGTTAATCAAAGGCTTCACTTGGATCTCTTGGAGGAAGCAAGGAACAACACTTAGTTAACTCAGCAGCATCAGAACTGCTATCAGCATTTGCCATCAAGGCATAGGTCTCCTCACTTTCAGAATCTGAAGTGTCTGTCCAGCTTTTCTTCTTTGTGACAAGAGCCTTGCCTTTGTCACTCTTCACTTTCTTGCAATCAGGAGATATGTGCATTTCTCACCACAGTTGTAGCATTTGATATTTGTGTAATCTCCTCTGTTAGACTTTCCTCCTTTGCCTTCAGATTTTTTGAAACACTTCTTATCAGAATTTGCACCTTTCCTGGAAAATTTCTTTCCCTTCCTGAATTTTCTGTATGCAATCCTTGTGATTCCTTTCACCATAAGAGCACACAGCTTTATCATCTCTTCATCAGCATCCATCTCAGGCAAGCTTTCAGTTTCTGAGTCATCATCACTATCAGAACTTGATGACTCAGTATCAGAATTTGTGATGAGAGCTTTTCCCTTGCCTTTCCTTGAGGTAGCTGCTTTGGGAGATTCTTCCTCAGCCTTAAGAGCAACTATCCTTTACTTTCCTCCTTTTCTCTTGCTTCTTTATTCCATCTCAAGTTCATGAGTCTTGAGCATCCCATAAATTTCATCAAGAGTTGTTTCTTCAAGATTATAGTTGTCTCTTATAGTGGTGACATTCAAATCCCATCTTTCAGGAAGTGCTAACAGGAATTTAAGATTTGAATCCTCAAGATCATATTCCTTGTCAACTAGTGACAAATCATTCAAGAGCTTGACAAATCTGTCATATAAACCAGTTAATGACTCATCAGGCTTTGAGTCAAAGTGTTCATACTCTTGAGTAAGTATAGTCTTCTTGTTCTTCTTAATTGATTCGGTTCCCTGGCATCTTATCTCCAAAGCATCCCATATCTCATTTGCAGTCTTGCAGTTGATTACCCTGTTTGACATTACATTATCAATAGCACTATACAGCAAGTGTCGTACCTTAGCATCCTTAGCAATTGATGAAATATCTTCAGCAGTATAATCACTCTTCTCCTTTGGTACAAACTTTGCTGGTTGACCTGCAACTACAACAGAGAGTTTGGTTGGCTTGTGTGATCCTTCATTGATTCTGTCAAGGTATTCCGGATCAGTAGCTTCCAGAAACATAGACATCCTCACCTTCCATATGGAATATTCAGATGGTTTCAGTATGGGAACTCTAATAGTCTCATATCGACTATGGATTTGAGTCTTTGGAGGTTCTTCAGTTTTGGTGGGCTTGGTTGGAGTTTCTTCTTCAGACATGATTGTTTTTGGATCTTAAACTGTTTGTGTGTTAACAGATCTGCTCTGATACCACTTGTTAGGTCACATACACTGTAGAAGGGGCTTGAATACAGTGTTTATCACAATCAAATCGAATTAAAATAACACAAGTAACAGAAAACAAACTTTATTAAACTCTGTTACAATATAGAACTGTCCTCTCTCAGTGATGAACAAATATCACGAGAGCTGCTAGGGTTACAATGAATATTATTCTCGATAATGATAACACATATAGTGTAAACCCTATGTCTGTGTTTATATACTACACAGTTACAAGATAATCTCTAATTGATATGGAATATAATTCTGCTTCCTAAAATATATCAATCAGTTATCTTTTCTTCCAAGTATTCTATTCTTCATAGAATTCCTTCTTCATGCATATCTCTTCTTGCATTTGTCTTGATCTTCTTTCCTTTCAATCAGCCGCCTTCCTTATCTGAAAGTCTCCTTAAGTCCTGATATTATCTTCTGATAAATATCTCCTGATAACTTAAGTTCTGACAACTTAAGTTCTGACTTCAGTATAAGTGCTGATTTCCAGTTAAGTACTGATTTGTCCTGTTTAAGTAAGATCTGAAAACTAAACACAAATCATATTAGACATGACATTATCAAATATATCTAACAAACAGATATATACACATATACATACAATGCTAAAAAAAGAACAACCACATAAAGAACAAAGAACATGAAGGATTTAATGCTTATTATAGTCGAATTACTTAATGAAATGAAGAGATAAGAGTAAATTTACATACCTTGTGAGTTATAGGATCGATTGAGCACAAAAGGTGGAGAAATAGGCGGTGAAATGGCCGGATTCTTGAACTTCGGCTTCTTATTACGGTGGTAGCGACAGCGATTTAATAGAGAGAAGGGAGTAAAGTGGTTTTGTTACTTTATGAAGGGTATTTAAAGGCAAGGAGGGAAAAGGGAAATGATGACGTGTATGACAGCGATAGTGCAATGGATAGAAACGATATAAATCCTGATGATCAATCGTACAAAAGATGACGCGTCTATGGTGGAGGACGCGTTTAAGAGAGAGTAGTCCAAACTTTTGCCAATGTTTCTAAGATTAAAATTCCAATTTTTTTTTCAACTGCATATGGAATTTGGGGGTAATTGTTATAGCCAAAATTGGGTATTAAATCATTTCGGGTCAAGAACGGGTCAACTGGACCCAATTGAGGCAAAAGGGTGAAAGAATAGGTTGTATGTCGTGTATAAAGGAAGGAAGCAAAGAGTAGGTACTCTTTGAAAAATTCCCTCCTTGAGTCGGTCAAGGAGGGGGATGTCCGTAAAAAGCTAGAAGGCCTTTAGGGGTATTCCTGATGATTGAAGTCCTCCTCCTGTATTCAACGGGTGTCCTCCTTGGGGATACGGGGTTAACCTTGGTGTGTGTTTTGGAAGCTTTGTTCTTGTATTCAACGGGTGTCCTCGTTGGAGAACTTTTGAGTCATCCTGCACTTTGCACCCAAGGGATTGGGATCACCTGTCCTGCTATTTGGTGGATTATCCTCATTCTAGGGACATGAATGCGACCGACATTTGGGGTGAATCGTGTTTATACCTGCATTTGCAAATCAAGGGAGATCGCTGTAGCAGAGTGTTATCCTTGCGCAGGAAGATGCATTATTCGTGAAGTCCTACGATTATAAACGAGTCTTAGGCCTTTGCAGTTGGGCCTCATAGTTGGACATTCCCAAAGCTAGCGGAAGATGGATTCTAGAAGGACTTATACCGGTCCTAGGAATAAGAAGTCTAAGCCCATTAGATTTCTTGTTTCCCAAGAACTACGTCAGGATTGATCCCTATATAAAAGGCATGTAGTCACATTGAAAAGGGGTAAGAAGTTGAGAGCTGATAAGGAGCCACCACTAACCCTAATCAATCTTAGCCACCAATTAACATACAAAGACCACACATCGCTTGATTTTCCGGCGAAGAACCACCGTCACAGATCTTGATTCCGGCGAGAAACCTTGAACTTTTTTGTTACCAGATTACTCCGTCAACCCATAGTTTTTTCGGCAGTGACCATAATTGAATTGAGTAATTTAGAGACAAAAGTTAAGTTTTTCATCTGGCGGTTACAGAATATCAGGAAAAAAATGGAGACAGTTACTCATCTATTCCTCCCAAATCCCATCAGCACAAGCCAAGTCTCTCTGGTAAAAAAATTTATGGCCTCTTTATGAATACGTATAGGTATGTCTTATTTGAATACTATTATGGGATCAGGTTTATCTTTTCTATTTTTATTACATTTTTTATTGTAATAGTATTTAACATTTTAGTTATCATTTATTTTTATCATACACTTTTTTATCGTGCACTAAGTCGGGGATATTTACGAAAATAACATCCATATTCTTCGAAATAGGGATAAGATCTACATACATCTTACTTCTCTTAAACATTGCACTAAACAGAATTAACTAGGGATAATTTAATTTGATTTTTTCGAAGGAATAATGAAGTTGACGTTGGTACTTCTTACGTAAACTGAATATGTTTCTCATTATTTCAAGATTAAAGGCTCTAGACTTTACTCAACTGAATTAGACTTTACTCAACCAAATTAAAATAGGCAATTCTTAACTTCCCAATTCCCATAGAGTCAGTTGCATTTCGGTGGCTATACTTACCACCGATTTACAAACTAGTGGTCACGCTTCCTTTTTTACATAATGGTGGCTAGACATAAATACACTAATGCAACATGACTGAACATTATTTGGTTTGTTTTATCAACTAACTTCACTCTAAAATTGTTCATACTTTACACAAACTTAAATAATTTAATAGTTGCAACTAAATTAACAATACAATAACTACAAGTGCGTTTAAAATAGATTAAACATTAAATTCTAGAATTTTCAAGTAATTTAAAATAAATAGAAAATTGAATAAGATAGCTCAGACAAACATTTTGCATATTACAATCCTTGGCAAATGCAAATTTAGTTCCAACAAGAGAGCTTATAAAGATAGAGTGCCTAATACTTGACATGTGGAATTATTTAGTTTTACAATAAAAAGATAGTTAAGTAGCCCAGCTACTTTTGGGTTGCTCTAAAAAAAATTTCCCTTCCAAACTCTTTTATAAGAGTCACTTTTCTTTCCTTGTATAGAAAATATCTAGGTTCTGCACCCAGGGAGTTAGTATTATAAAAGGCATGTTAAAAACTCCACCTTGCATTTGTCTTGTGACTGCTAATCGTCTTATAATTGAGGGCCTCACGTTTAATGGGATTTCAGTTGAGGGCCTTGCAATTGATTATGTAGGGTCTTGACTTTATAATAAATTTTTAAAAGGCTGTGAAGCACGTGGGTTTACTTCAACCTATTCATTATTTGTACTAGCCTGATTAATGCCACCAGTATCCACAACAACTTCTCATTCATTAACCTTATCATCACTTTTCTGCATTTTTAACTAGTCAGTACTCTATCAAACAAATCTCAAAATATTTGAATTAACTTACCAAACATACATGATGTATCACCTTTGCAGGACATGTCCTCTTATTGTATCCATACTCTCTACAATGAACGTATCTTAATGAAGAATTCTATCTCTTCAATTTTATAAAATCCACCATAGGAATATCATTTTTTCTTGATCTTTTCACGGGACATCCTGGAGCAGTCCTTATATTTGGAAGCAAGGATTTTGGATATGGTGTCAACTCGACAACTCCGAAAATTCTTCTCCGTTAATTGGCTATAGAATGTGTTCATACACCTTGACCATATTGCAAAAAATGTTAAACAAACCATTGTAGACAATAGTAGCTAAAAAGAGTTAAAAGTATAATTATTAATATTACCTTTTAATACATTTCTTTATTATAACATGGGTGTATGCCTTGTACAAGGTCCATATTTTTAAAATGGTAGCAAGCCACAACATGAAAACACGGTATTTCAGATAATTTCCATTTGTTACATACACATGTCTTCTCGAAAATATCCACAACCATTTTATAGCCTCCACAAGTAGTATTGACAAGAAAATTTAGGTCCTCCTGACCATTCTGCTAGTGCATTTACAGATTTTGCTATTTCCTTGCATAAATTAATGATGTTGAAAAGTTATGATGTACAAAAATGGATTACACTATTATATATTAATCAAATCTTTCACTAACTTGCTTGTTTAGTTTTTTCATTGTTGTAGTGCAGATTCTACCTTCTCTAGGTAACATCTTATCTCATTTTTTTATGTACCTTTATCATTAATTTTTTGTGAATTTCCTTAAGCATGGTGATGATTGGCAAATGTCTATACTTTGTGATGGAAGAATTAAAAACTTCATAATGATTATTTACATATCACTAAGACAATTACTTCGAAACGCGGATCTGGTCCATTGAAATTTTGGCTTATCCATTAGCCCATCGTTATATTTTTTGAAACCTATAAGTTACAAATAAATTTTTCAATTATAATAACAAATGCTTAACTACTCTCAAAACAATTAACAAAAATGTCAAAGTAACCAACACTTAGTTTCTAGTAAAAGAAAGGTAAAAATGCATAACTCACTTTTTTAGCTCGTTTATAGTTTTTTTAACAAGGTAATTGGTGGTGGACCTTGCAGCTTTCCACAGTAATGTTCTTAGTCCTATGCCTTTAAAGTCCTTCCACATATTTCTATAAAGATGCATGATACAAAAAATGTGTTCTGCATCCAGAAATATTATCTCAATTGCATTAATCAACCCCTAAAAATATGAAGATAAGCGTTAAATATACTATAGAACAGTGAGTTGCAATATACGACATGATAATATAAATATAGTATACCTTATGTTTGTCCAAGATAAATGTCCACATTGCATCATTTTTAATTTTAATGTCACCTTTCATCAAGTTTATAAACCACATCCAGTTGTCATAATTTTCAGCTTGTACAATTGCCCAGGAAATTGGGTACATTTTTCCGTTAGGATCGACCCCAACCACGGCCAATGGCCTGCATCCCTCCATAAATCCCTTCTTTATTGGCCCAATACATATGTTTATCTAGTTAAACCTTCCTATGTCATGTCCTAGTTCCTTTTCATCCATCTCAAGTACAACAATAGAATCTGGCATCACTCTTCTTAGTTCATGACCATAGTCCCAAAGTAACTCATACTATTTTTCATGTATGTCATGTATAACATTTAGTGCCATGGGTTGGCCTTATAAATCATTGACTTCTTCAGGTCACACTTTAGATCATTCACCAGATTTTGATGAAAAGCATCAATATCCCATGTTGGATTCATCTGAATCTCATCTTCATTAGCCTTAACAATCTAACCAACTGAAATCTACTTTCGATAAAATATTTGTTGACAAGTGTGTGTAGGGTTGTAAGTTATTATCTGATAAGTATCAGATCTTTGACATTTTCTAGCTTAGATATTCCAATCGCAACCATTACTATTCACATATTATATCTTGGATCCCGTATTATTTGATCTCATGATCGGTCTTCTATGTCTTATGGCATAAGTCCTTACACCTGTCCAGCTGTCCTTAATAATGAACCATTAGCAAATAACATTCCGAATCGGAACTCTGGATTTTCTATGACAACACTTTCATCAAACTCTACAAAAGCATTTTTGTTTTCCTCATTTTCACTACTCATCACCATCCTTTAATCTGAACTACTTCCAAAATCAGTACTAACATCGTCATGACCATTGTCATCCTGACCTCCCTCATTTTCATCAACATAAGCCTCAAAATGTATCTCATCATCAGCCTCGTCCAAATTGGAACTATCTCCATGCCGTCTAACATCATTTTTGTCTCCATTTTCTTCACTTGTATTTTCTGCTCCGACCTCTTCATTTACAATAAGTTCTGCAACACCTATATTCACATTTATTCAAATTTATTGTCACCATTATCACCAAAACTTTTCTTCTTTGGTAGATTTTTCGCACTGTTGTTAGGCCTTTTTTTCTTGACTTGCGCCTTTGATCATGAGCTTTTCTACTTTCGATTTCTTCTAAAGACATTGCCTGATGTTCAAGGTCCACAAAAGGGGTAAAAGCTGATTGAATAGATAACCCTTCAACATTCAGCGGCTTGCAAACTGTTACATACCCCTCCATGATACCAAATTTTTGATCAATTAACTCAGTCATTTTTATAACAGCTACATCATTGAGTAAATCAGCTAAGCCATTTATTACAGTTGTGGTCGGAGTTTTATACCAACAACTGATATGCCCTCATTTATATTCACAACATTTTGTGTGCATAGCTTGTATTTCAATCAAACTTATTTTGTCAACATTGCAGCAATCAAAGTAGTCTATCTTTACCAAATTTATAAACACTCATATGCTCATCCCACTCGCAACTATGATTACATTTTAATCGTAAAGTAATCAGCATCTGCAATACAAAATACCACATAATGAGTCTATTACAAAGAAATATAAACCCATGATTTGGATATAAATATATATTTTTAGTGATGATATACATATAAACAAGCCCATAAATATAAAAAACACATACAACTTTAGCAATACATAGCATAAATGAAAAATCCATGGCATAAAATACACATGAATATCTATACACTACAAGAAATAGGCCTTCAGATGACACGGAATAGACGACGCTTGATGATAAATGTGTTGTCCAATTTTTTCACACAACAGTTACTTTACACCCCAAAAAATATATTATCTCACTCAAGTCACTACAACGATTTTAAAACTGTTGTCTTTTAAATCCAATCAGACAACTGTTCTAAAAAGCTGTATTGTGTGAATCAACAGATTTGAGCTTTACAACTACGGTTTCAGAATCATTGTCTACTCAATCGAATCAGACAAGTGTTTCTAAAAGCTGAGTTGTGAAAATTAGAAGGTTTGTATAACGGGTTTTGAAGGTGTTGTCCTATTACTTATCACACAACGGGGTAAAAAATGTTGTCTAAAGTAGTTTTTTTAAAATTTCATAAGGCACCACAGATGATATGGCACCACAGATGATATGGCACCACATGATTGGAGGAAAAACTTTCATTTGGATTCGTGAGCTGGTGTAAAGAGACCATTGATTGAAAAGAGTTTTAATATTAGCGGTTAGATTAAAACACGTTGATCTCAGGCAACAATTATTTGTCAAAGTAAATGTTGTTATAGTTGATCTTAGACAAGGTTTTTTTCTAGAAAACCATTAAATTTTAAGACTCGTTCTAGAACTTCCTAAAATCATAGTTATAATAAAATAATTAATGATTCGACGGTTTTGGAGGGGTTCAGACAACGGTTAATATCAGTCGTGTGTTTCGATTTTTCTTGTAGTGATATAAAAACCCCAAAAAGTGAAAACCCTAAGTTTTACTGTACTACATGCAAAGAAGCATATACTCGAATCAATTTATACAATCAAAACTTGATTAGACATACTTTTGTAATTTGGGCATTCTCTTCGACCATAAATTTGTAGATATTCTCGTTTTCTCATAAACCAATCCATGATTATATGAAAAAGAATGGAGGGATGAGAAGTTTGTATTGAACCCTAATTAAAAGATGAGATATTAGATTCGAGGGAAAAATGAGATCGGCTTAGGCATATAGAATGAAATTACATTGTTACCCTCATCAATATCGATTTATTATAATTAAATACGTAACACTGTGAAGCTCGTTAAAGCTCGTTGGTGAATTTAAGTTCTAGCCACCAAAGTGATGTTTAAAATAAAACTGTAGCCACTGATATGTAAGATACGAAGGGTGACCTATTTTTTGTAAACCAATGGTAAGTATAGCCACCAAAATGCAATTGACTCCCATATGACATTTTTGAATAAATGTCAAGGTCAAAGGTTTTAGACTTCTATCTTCGGGTATGCACATAATTTTGAACTAATGTATCTCTTCTATATATAATAGGAGAACATGGTTATAAAATTCATGAGATTTTTTATTCTCATAAAATGACTATTTTACCCTTGTATGTGTTATTTTTTGAAAAATTATTTTTTCAGGGAATCGAACCTAGGACTTACAATTGCTTTGCAAGAGTTTTAACCAATATGCTACTTAAAACATATGTGTCTTTAATCATACAGATATTAGGTATGCTTGTGTGTCTTTAAACGAATAAATATTTGATATTTCAATTATTGAGACTTACTAATAACGTATACTCATGTTTTTTTTTGAATTTGCTACTTTTTATTATATTATTATATAATATTTTTTAATTAAGATATATGTAATATTTTCTTAAATACACATGATATGAAACAAAGTTAATCAAATTGAAATCAAGTATTATACATTTATGATGAAATGTATACAATAGTTCAATAGATATATTTTATCCCAATTTATTATTGATAACATAAATTTAATTTAAATTAATTATTATATATAACTAAATCATATTATTTGATTAGATCCATTATATAATATTTATAGAAATATAATAATATTAATCACGACAAATGTCATAGAATTGCTGTATAAAATTTTAAAGAATTTATGAATTTAAACAAATAGGTATGACAACTGAATCAAATTTATAAAAATACTTTTAAAAAAATAAATAAATATTATTGTTAAATTAGTATATATAGTAAAAATTTGAAATTATTCACGAATAAGAGTTGTCAACGATTAAAATAACGATATATTAATAACTATATACTATAAAATAATCCATGTATGTCCTATATCAACACGGACATCACTATAACATTTTCTCAAATACATATCTCATGCGACAGATATATATTGTTAACCACGCGTCATCGCCATGAATATAACCATCTTGTACAGACACTTTAATATGATATCAATGAAGTTAGATGAAGACATTGTCGATTCCAAATACAACAAGTTTAAATTACAATACACCCATAAATATTGAACCTACACAAACTACAATTGGTATCGACAAATCTTTAAATCAAATATTACATCTACCCAAAATATCTATCATAACCAGAATCATCAAAGACGGAAAAGAAAAAAAAATAAAACACCAATAGATATTTCATCACTAAAAAGTCTAAACAATCATTGGGTATAAACTGGTTCGAGTGATATTTTTACTACAATTCAAATAAATTATTAAGTTCTATACATTTTGATATATTAGAAAATATATCTTAAAGACACATTAAATATCACATTAATTACACTTGGGCTTCTTGTCCTAAGCCCAACATAGACCAGTCTGGTCTAAACTCGTGACAGACTCAAGACAACCCAAGTAGTCATGGCCCACTAGTAGAGGTCGTCAAGACCCACGAACATGAGTTGTTCATGGGGAAGGTCCGATACGGCTAAAAGAGCAGAGACGTGAGTCCAAAATGAACACACACTCCTATAAGGAAGGTTCTGGAATTCCTTCCCTTACAGGATTCCTAATTACCATCTAAGTTAGAGACTTGTCCACCAAGTCTCCCAACACAAGTCTAACCCAAGACTTATCTCTATATAAAGGGCTCTACCCCTCAACCTAGAACTACATTTTTGGCTTGATTCTCTACAACACAGAGATACGTAGGCTTCTTTTGAGGACAGACAGTCCCAAACGTGAGAACAACCATTAAATCTTGAAGATCACAACCCTTAATATTAATTACTAACACACCCTAGTTTTTATTCAATAACATTTGACGCCATCTGTGGGAAGACTACAACAACCATGGTGAACATACGGAGCATAAATAATAGTAAAACAGACAATACTGTCCCATCACGAACAATCGCATCAATGGTAGAGATACCACCGCAGCCAACCTATGCCTCCACCCAAGGAGGAACACCGGTAGGGGCATCTGGGGCTCAGCCTCAAGGGACGAATACCCCAATCCAAGATCCGCAACTATAAGACGAATCCCTTGACTCCACAAGGGACGGATCCCCAATTCCAGAAGTTACATGCAACAGTGAACCTTCAACCCGTTGGGTATGAGTACTCCACGATAGTGACCACTAACCCCCCTTACGGGATGACTCTATACCCCGAGGTTGGAGTAAGTGGACACTCTAATCTGAGTAAAGTACAAGAGCAGACGCCCCAATACATCTGTGCCTTGGCTCCCATCCCTAAGGACCGAGAATTATATGGACCCTACTCTACTGGAAACTTCGAATCATCGAACGAGGAGGTTGCTTCAAGGAGGAGGCGTGCTGGTAAGGAGCTAATTCCTAGTGGCCACCAACAGCCCAGGATCACTCAATGGATGATTCCCCAAGATGTACAGGAGAGGATCAAGGCTCATGAAGCTGGGATCCAAAGGTTGAAGCATGATCTGGAGGTGTACTTGACCCCGAGACCTCCACTTGCAGCAAGGAAAAGGAATTTTCCTCTAATCATAGACCTGGATGGTCCAACACCAAGAAGGGTTGCTGCCTCTAGGGCTGATCCTAGTGATCTTATGACCTTAGGAGATCTTGACGATCCGAACCCCCCATTCACTGAAGAGATAATGAATGCCCATATCTTGAGGAAGTTTAAGATGCCCATCATCAAAGTGTATGATGGTACTGGTGACCCAGCTAACCATGTCAGGACATTCTCTAACGCCTTGTTGCTATAGCCCGTGAACGACGCTATCAAGTTTCAGGTCTTTCCTCAAACTCTGTCAGGCATGGCTCAAAGATGGTATGGTCGTCTACCCCCAAACTCGATTGGATCCTTCAGATATTTGAGCCAAGCCTTCATCAAGCAATTTATTAGTGATAGAGTACATGAGAAGAGTTCATCTCTCTCATGGGCATAGTCCAAGGAGCAAAGGAGTCTCTTAGAGATTACCTGAACCGATTCACCAAGGAGTCCCTAAAGGTCCAAGATCTTGACGACAAGGTAGCTATGATAACCCTACAACGAGGGACAATAGACGAGTTCTTTAAGATGTCCCTGTCCAAACGCCCTCCTGAAAGTATGTTGCAGCTCCAAGATAGGGCTGAAAAGTATATCAAGGTGGAAGAAAGCATGAAGAATACAGTGGTGAGTAATGAGCCTGCAGGAAATAAGAAGCGGAAGACAGATCAAGAGTATGATATCAAGGACAAGTATCCTCGAACTGGAAAAATCTTTGACTCCTCTTCTAAGAAGAATCAGCCACCAAGGTTCACTGAATATGCGAGTTTGAACGCTCCAAGGAGCCAAATCCTTAGATGTTGCAACCCTTCATGGCGGGGTTGGAAAGAAAAGTGTAATAGTATCCTTCTAAACAAATGTCTATCGCAACTCCTCCTTTTTGATGTTGCAATATAGTTATAATGTGTTACCAAAATGACACACACACATATATATATAAATTAAAGATGATTTTTTTTAATTTAACTAATTAATAATTATTTATATAGAAATGAGTTAATAATTGAAATACATATTTTATTTATTTATTAAAGTTTAATATTAATAGAGTGATTTATAGTATATTGATCAATTGAAAGTTCTATAACTTAACAAGTCATTAGTGGAGTAATTTACAACATATATTGTTGAATTTATTTAGTTTTTTATAATTAGGTGTTAAAAAGAATATTTATTAAAAGAAAAAAGAATTTAATAATTTAAAGTTGAACAAAAAAAAAGTTGGGTCGGGTGTTTATTTTAAATAAAACTTGGGTCGATCGATATTTGAACAAAACTAGGTCATCTATCTCGCTCCTTCCCTGTCTCTGTCTCTCACTTCTCTCTCCGTCTCTCTCTCGCCCTCTCTCTATATTTGCCATTTCCGGCCAAATAATTCAACCTCGATAAAAAATGTAGCCATCTTTGTGTTCTTTGGCCGCAATTTCATTTATTTCAATCCTCAAATCATCTATTCTAGTCCCAGATTGAAAAATTCATGAACCCTAGTTCTTTAATCACTTCGATTCTAAATTAATCGATGATTTTTGGATCGATTGGCATTTTTTTGTTTTGTAGATGATGTTATATGTATAATATGTTAAAAGCCCCTTGATTGAGCTTATTCCTTGAAACTCTAGATCTTAAAGTTTAATTCAAATCGATTTCTTGACTGTTTGGGTATTATAATGATAATTTTAGTATTTGTATTTCAGTTACTTTCCAAGTAAACACGCATAGATTCACATTAATATTCATGTTCTTTGCACCATCTCGATGATCTTATGTGTGACATTTACCCCAAATTGCTTGTAGAGAATTGTGTAAGATAATTAAGTTGTGAATTGGTTATAATTATGGATTCTCTACACGCAAGATGGTGGCATTTGTGCTTATATTGATTCCTTGATCCTATTTACTTATATATGTGCTAATGTCTTTTTAAGTATAATTTCTACATTGCTTTCTATTTTGTTCACAACACTCCTTGCATTTGTCTATCAAGCTACTCTGAACAAGGGCCTCCATGGAAGTTATATTGATTCTTCAAGATGTAACAGTATTTTGCAAATAATGTTCTCTGCTTGTTTGCCTTGTGCATCTATTTACTTGACAATGAACTCTAGAATGTTATCAAACAATATCGTTCTTAATTAATTGCTTCCAAGTTCCAACTATTTTGCGTAACTGGTTGTTATATATCTCTTTATATGGAAAGCCTTTTGAGTTTATATTCTGGGAACAATGTTCGTTCTGCTGAACAGAAAAATTGGTTGAAGAACAGAGGGAGTTTGATGCGGTGCTTGCTTTAGAGGTATATATGTTTACAAGTTCCATTTATAGTTTTATATTAGTAGATGTTCGTTCCATTCTTTTATTTAAAAAACAACAGAGATGTATGTTTTATATAGGATACATTTAATTATGCATGTTCAAGGTTTCAACATCCGATTGTTAGACTCTAGAACATTGGACTTAAAATGAAAGACAGTCAACAAACCCTATTTAATCACATATTGTAAATAAATTGTAACCAAAGACATGCTTCTTTATCACATATTGTTATGTTTAGCATAAGTGAGAATCCCTATTTAATCTGTGTATTTGATTAGGTCATTGAACATGTAGCAGATCCTACTGCATGAATTCTGCAAATCTCTTTAAGCAGTGACTGTTACTCAGGGAGCTACTGTGATCTCAACTATCAATCGTTCTATGAGAGCTTATGAAACGGCTATAGTTTCAGCAGAGTAACTCCTCCAATGGGTAAAAAATTCCATTGCTCCTACTCATTTCTTTGTGTATATTACTTACCTTCAAGGTGACAAAACTTGTTTCTGCTTATTTATATTATTTGGTTATGCAAATACTTAATTTCTATCTACATGTGTATGAGCTGTAATTTCTTCCCTTCGGCATTTTCATTTTTCTTGTAGGATGTACATATTAATGCCCAAAACCACCTGATGACATGAATTCTGTCAGAGAGCACCCGGAAAAGAAGATAAAAAGGCCTAATTTCTGGTTTCTGTCATGAATTACTTTGAAACATCATTGCATATCTGACGTTTTATTTGCATGCTGTAAAACTTCAGGCAAACAGGAAAGCAAAAAAGGCAGAGAAGGCTTTACGAAAAGTGCAGGATTATCTGGAACCAGCTTCGCTCCCTAATGATCTGGAAACCTTAAGTGACGAGGAGAGGTTTCTATTTCGTAAGATTGGCCTGAGTATAAAGCCTTTTTTGCTTCTAGGTAATCCCTCCCACTTTAGTAGTAATGTAGTATCCTTCTGAATTTGTTACGAGAGCTGAGATTAGTATTATATGGTTGTTTAAGGATTGAGAGGAATTTTTTATGGAACCATTGAAAATATGCACTTGCATTGGAAGTACCATGAGCTGGTAAAGATAATAGTTGACGGGAAAATATTTGCTCAAGTCAGGCATATTGGCAGAAAGTGGTGGAGTATTAGTATCTGTAGACAAAACTACTAAAGGTTACGCAATCATAGTTTATCGTGGAAAAAACTATAGGCAGCCTATTTCCATGAGACCCAAAAATCATCTTGTTAGATATATTTGTGATGCCATGTCTAATAATGATTTGTGTTTAGTTTTCAGATCTTGACTAACAGGACAAATCAGGACTTAACTAGAAATCAGTACTTATACTGAAGTCAGAACTTAAGATATCAGAACTTAAGTTATCAGAACTTAAGATATCAGAAGATATTCATCAGGAGATAATATCAGGACTTAAGAAGACTTTCAGATAAGGAAGGTGGCTGATTGAAGGGAAAAGAAG
This sequence comes from Apium graveolens, assembly GCF_009905375.1. Classification (NCBI taxonomy): domain Eukaryota; kingdom Viridiplantae; phylum Streptophyta; class Magnoliopsida; order Apiales; family Apiaceae; genus Apium; species Apium graveolens. The sequence continues at coordinate 55,179,839 of NC_133652.1, forward strand.
ATTAAGACTAACACAAGAAGAGATATGCATGGAGAAGAATTCTATGAAGAATAGAAGACTTGGAGGAAAAGATAACTAATTGATATATGTTAGGATGCAGAATTATATTCGATATCAATTATAGATTATCTTGTAACTGTGTGATATATAAACACATAATAGGGTTTACACTATAAGTGTTATCATTATCGAGAATATTATTCATTCTAACCCTAGCAGCTCTCGTGATATTTGTTCATCACTGAGAGAGAATGATTCCATTGCAATACTGTTTTATTAATAAGATTATTCTGTGTTACATACTTGTGTTCTTAATTCAATTTAATTGTATTGTACACTGTATTCAACCCCCTTCTACAGTGTGTATGACCTAACAAGTGGTATCAGAGCCAATCTGTTAACACATATACAATAAAGATCCAAAACAATCATGTCTGAAGAAGAACAAACTCCAACCAAGCCCACCAAATCTGAAGAGACTCCAAATACTCAAATCCACAGTCAATATGAGACTATTAGGGTTCCCATGCTGAGACCTTCTGAGTATCCCATATGGAAAGTGAGGATGGCTATGTTTCTGGAAGCTACAAATTTAGAATACCTTGACAGAATTAATGAAGGACCACATAAGCCAACCAAGCTCTCTGTTGTAGTTGCAGATCAGGCAGCAAAGACTGTACCAAAGGAGAAAAGTGAGTATACAGTTGAAGATATCTCATCTATTGCCAAGGATGCAAAGGTAAGGCATTTGATGCATAGTGCCATTGATAATGTCATGTCATACAGGGTAATTAATGCAAGACTGCAAAGGAGATATGGGATGCCTTGGAAACAAGATGATAGGGAACTGATGCAATTAAGAAGAACAGGAGGACTATACTCACTCAAGAGTATGAGAACTTTGACTCAAAACCTGATGAGTAATTAACTGGTTTATATGACAGATTTGTCAAACTCTTGAATGATCTGTCGCTGGTGGATAAGGAATATGATCTTGAAGATTCCAATATTAAATTCTTTTTAGCTCTTCCTGAAAGTTGGGATTTGAAGGCAACTACTATAAGAGACAACTATGCTCTTGATGAAACTACTCTTGATGAAATTTATGGTATGCTCAAAACTAATGAACTTGATTGCCTCAAAGAAGGAACAGTTGCTCTTAAGACTGAGAAGGAATCCCCCAAAGTGGTTGCCTCAAAGAAAGGCAAAGGAAAGGCTCTCATCATAAAGTCTGATTTAGATTCATCAAGTTCTGATAATGATGAGGATTCAGAAACTGAAATTCTATCTGAGATGGATGCTGATGAAGAGATGATGAGATTGTGTGCTCTTATGGTGAAGGGTATCACAAAGATAGCTTACAGGAAATTCAGAAGGGGAAAGAAGTTTTCCAAGAAAAGTGGAAGTTCTGATAAAAAGGGATTCAGAAAATCTGAAGGCAAAGCAGGAAAGTCTGACAGAGGAGATTACTCAAATGTTAAATGCTACAATTATGGTGAGAAAGGCCACATATCTCCTGATTGAAAGAAAGGAAAAGGTGACAAAGGCAAGGCACTTGTCACAAAGAAGAAAAGCTGGACAGACACTTCAGATTCTGAAGATGAGGTGAACTATGCCTTGATGGCAAATGCTGATAGCAGTTCTGATGCTGCTGAGTTAAAGGTACCTCAAACAACTTATGCTTTTCATACTGATGATATTACTGAGTTGAGATCTTATCTTAAAACCATATTCATTAGTTATAGAGATCAGACTTTAACATGTGATAGGTTAACTTCTGAAAATCTGGCTTTTAAGAAAAGGAATGACTATTTAGAAAAGGAGTTAGTTATGTTCCATCAAACTCAGAAAGAAAGAGATGATGCTTTTTATGTTAGATATGAAGTGTTAAAATTGAATCAATCTCTAAAAACTGAGTTAGAAAAGAAAAGAGAGATTATCAGGACTTGGACTAACTCTTGCAGAACAACTCATAATTTGCTAAGTAGTGGAAACTGGAAAGAGGGCTTAGGTTATGGAGATGATAAAAGCGAAATAGGAACTGATCAAATTAAGCCAATTGTTGTTAAACAGACTGTTAAGCCAAAGGTAAATCCTGTTAAGTTTGTAGCTAAAACTGAAAAGTCTGATTTTGAAAAGATGAAATATACTGAGACAGAAGTTAAGGCAGAGTCAACTTCTAACAAATTAAAACAGGATAAGCCAATTGAAGTCAGCAAAGGCTTAATGACAAAGAAGCCGCTTAAGTATAAGCTGAAAGAGATTAAGAATGTAAACAAGGTAAAGCCACCTAAGAAAAATAGGAATGGAAAGGAAGGTGTGAATAAATGCAATGATTATAAGCCTGTTCCTAATGCTCCTAGAAAAACATGTCATAACTGTGGAAAATCTAACCATCTGGCTTCTTTTTGCTGGAAAAATAAGAACATAAACTCCTTACCTTCAAAGTCAGGAGTTAAGAGTCAGTCTGTTAGATATAAGCCACAAAATCCTTGTTTTCATTGTGGTAGTTTATGGCATTTCATTTATACTTGTAAGGAATATCATAGTTTGTACTATGATTATTATTAAATAAAACTTTATGTAAATAAATTTAGCATTATTCCTTCTAGTATAAGTTCTGATGCAAAGTCTGATATTGAAAATTCTGATAAGAAAACTATTAACATAAACTCTGATGTTAAATCCGCTGCAAATGTTAACAAACTTAAAAAGGCCAAAGGATCCAAGCAAGTCTGGGTCCTTAAAACTAATCATTAGTGGTCTTTGTGATTGCAGGGCAACAGGAAGAACATCCTAGTTCTGGACAGTGGATGTTCAGGACATATGACTGGAAATAAAGCCCTGCTATCAGACTTTGTGGAGAAAGTTGTCCCAGGTGTTTCTTATGGAGATGACAACATTGGAAACACTCTGGGATATGGCAATATCAATCTTGGGAATGTCATCATTGAAAAAGTAGCTCTAGTCTTAGGACTTAAACACAATATGCTGAGTGTTAGTCAAATCTGTGACAGAGGTTATCATGTGGATTTCTTTGAAGAACACTGTGAAGTTATAAGTAAATCTACAGGCAAAATTGTTCTGAAGGGATACAGGCATGGTAACATTTATGAAGCCAAGCTTTCAACAAGTTCTGATGGTTCTGCAATCTATCTGTTAAGCAGATCATCAATTGAAGAAAGCTGGGATTGGAACAAGAAACTCTCTCATTTAAATTTTAAAAATATAAATGAACTAGTCAAGAAAGATCTTGTGAGAGGACTGCCAAAATTAGTATTTGCTCCTGATGGCCTTTGTGATTCATGTCAAAAGGCAAAACAAAGAAAATCTTCATTCAAGAGCAAGACTGAATCTTCAATTCTTGAGCCTTATCACCTACTACATGTTGATCTATTTGGTCCAGTGAATGTCATGTCTGTTGCAAAGAAGAAATATGCTATGGTCATAGTAGATGAGTTTACCTGATACACATGGGTGTATTTTTTGCACACAAAAAGTGAAACTGCATATATCTTGATTGATCATGTCAAACAACTGGATAAATTGGTCAAAGACTTTGTGAAAATCATAAGACTGTTCAAGTGCATCTACTCCTATGGCCACTGCAACAAAATTAGATAAGGATACTGGTACATCAGTAGATATTACTAATTACAGAGGTATGATTGGCTCACTAATCTATCTAACTGCAAGTAGACCTGATATCATATATGCTACCTGTCTTTGTGCAAGATTTCAAGCAGATCCAAGAGAACCTCACTTAACAGCTGTGAAAAGAATTTTCAAGTACCTTAAGGGTACATCTGATCTAGGATTGTGGTATCTTAGGGAATCAGACTTTAAGCTAATAGGTTACTCAGATGCAGATTTTGCAGGGTACAAAATTGACAGGAAAAGCACAAGTGGAAGCTGCCAATTTCTTGGAGGCAGATTAGTTTCTTGGTTTAGCAAGAAACAAAAGTCAATTTCCACATTAACTGCAGAGGCAGAGTACATTGCTACAGGAAGCTGTTGTGCATAAATTCTTTGGATGAAGAATCAGTTACTGGATTATGGGTTAGAATTTTCTAAAATCCCTATTTACTGTGATAATCAAAGTGCTATTGCTATGACAGGTAATCCAGTTCAGTACTCAATGATAAAGCACATCAGCATTAGGTACCACTTCATAAGGGAACATGTGATGGAAGGTACAGTGGAATTGCATTTTGTTCCAACAGATCAACAACTAGCAGATATCTTCACAAAACCACTGTATGAAGCTACTTTTACAAGATTGGTAAATGAACTTGGAATGGTTTTAGGTTCTTTCTCTAAATCTGTTTAGTTCATGTTCAGATACATCAGACCTTATAATCAGTATTTACAGATATTACTATGTAATCTGTGCTTAAATTGAAATTTACCTAAGTGCTGATTGTTGTCTGATGTGAATTTCTAAACTCTGATAGTAATATGAATGTTTCTGTGACTATTCAATCCAATGAGGATAACTGTGCTAGATGCTGACCTAGTAGTGTCTAATATACTAAAGATCCCATGTTTGAAGTAATTGTTTATGTGGAAATCTTTTGACACAGGCAAATTCTGATATTGAGCTTGGTTAGGTTTACTTTGTGTATCTTATTACTAAGTTAAAAACTAGAATAGTGCTTCTTATCTGTTAAGTTCTGATGTTGGTAAATCTTATGGATGTACTAAGTGCTGATAAGCCTCACTTATCAAAAGAAATAGTAAAGAAAAGAAAAAATATCAGGTACTCCTTTGAGATCTAGAGAAAAATATATGTGGAAGGGAAGACCCAAGTGCATTGCTGGTATTAAGTAATATGCATTAGAAAAGCAAAATAAAATTTTCTTGGTGACTTTTCACATTCTCTGATTACTGGAGAAATACTCTGATAACAGCATAAATTCTGATAAGCAGTCGTGACTCACTTACACTGAGAAGCCACTATAAAAAGGAATTTCAAAAGATGCATAAAATGAGCACAAAACAGTTGAGGTGGACTCATGCATGAACTCATTCTATAGTAGACTTCAGACTAATGACAGATTTTGAGCAAAGTTCTTAGTTATGCCTTATTTCTAAGATGTACTGAAGTGAATCTTAAAGCACACACTTACACACCATATGAATGATGAAAATTACTGTGGTGATCAATGTTGTTTTAGATGAATAGTTTAAGTGTTAGTTGCATAAATTCTGAGGATAAGTTCTAATGGAAGTTCTGGTGATTAAATTCTGCTGAAACCATATCAGTATTTGTGTGAAGAATTACAGAAATAAACATTCACTTTTTGAGTACGGGAGCCATATTCTGATGACCTTTAAATTCTGATAACAATCAAGTTCTGATGCTTACGTGGCAGTATTTATTTCCTTAATTTGTTTTTGGTCAATACTTGAACGGTTATATATTATCAGAATATTGGTTTAAGTGAGATAAAGACAGTATTAATCATTTGTTTAGCGGGAACAGTTTTTTTTTGAAAAACTGCATGTGCATAGTAATCATTACTTATTTCTCGTGCCCATTAACTTTTGTCTTAACTACTGCATGGCTGACAGGTGTAACGTCTGTTCCACTTCTCAATAAATGCTGTCAAGTGGAGCGTATAAGTAAAAGAGATAAAAGATTTTAAAATCTTTTAATTACATTTCTTTCTATACTCTCTCTCTCTCTCTTTCTTATTTTTTCATATTCTCTGACGGTTTTCTATCCAGACATTTTATCAAACACCTTTCAGGCACTCTAAATTTTCATTCTTTTTCAATGGCACCCAAGGATATAATCTTTAATGGAGCAAAGTTCGTCCCCAACAACTACGCTACCATTCTCACTAAGAGTGAAGCTCCTTCGGAACTTCATTTTATTTAGGATTTCTTATCTCATACTGAAATTGGGTTCGCTTTGACGCAGCCATCCAGTTTATCTGGAACTCAAGTTCTGACATTCTGGCGTACGGGACTTTATGATGATGGTGGTAAGAATGGGACTCCAAACATCGTGTTTACAGCAAAGGAGGTTGAGTATGTTATTACTCCGTCAACAGTTCGAAAAGCTCTACACCTACCTGAAACTGTCAATTCAGTTCTGCTGTGGAGGAGCCCTTGCTACAATAAATGATGGCTAATTTAGGGTATGAGGAGAGTTTGGCAAAGTTGGGTCAACTCAAACGTCCACATATTCGAAGGGAATGGAGCTTCTTCTTCGATTGCATCACGAAGACGTTTGCCAACAAGTGCTCAAATTTTGATGTCAATCATATTCTGACACAACAAATTGGGTATGCACTTTTAAACCAGACTCATTTTGATTATGCAAAGATTGTGTTATGTTTTATAGGAGATTGAATGAAAGAGGACAGGAATGTAGTTTACTTTGCTAGGTTCTGTCAGTTAATTTACAGTTACTGTACATCAGATGAACCACAACTAGCAAGTGAACTCATAGAACCTTTTAGGTTAGAAAAAAGGGCTTTTACTGATCTCTTAACCGCTGACAACAAGAAGGAGGTTTTGAGACCCCTTAGAATTCCTTTATCAGTAAAGCAAGCTCTGGTAAATGCTAGTTCTGATACCTATTCATTGATATATCCTGATGTCCAACCCACCAACACACAACAACCATCAGAACCTACCATTAACCAAACACAGCAACCACAACCATCAGCACATAATCAGGTGAAGCCTTCTTCTTCTAGAGCAAAGAGGACTAAGATAGTACCTCAGTCACAGCAGAAAAGAAGGAAGATGATTTTAAGAGATGAGTCTGATGATGAGGTACAGGTTCAACCATCGGAACCTGTTGCTGAAGTTGCTGAGAAGGTCTCTTCTCAGAAAGCTCAAGAAACTGGAAGTTCTAAGCCCCTAAAAAGGCTTAGAAAACTAAATTCTGATGATCAAGCTCCCAGAGTCTCTCCACTAACTAAGAGACTTAAAACGCAAAAAGCAAGGAGGGTTGTAGAAGAATCAACCTCTGAAGAAGGAATGGAAGCAGCAGCTATGGAAGGGGGTCAGGAATCTCTGATCGCACAAGAACCTACTGTAGTTGAATCTCTTCCAAGTGCTGAGCCAGAACTTCATGAAGCTCACAAAACTCCAATACCTACACCTCCTGTGTCTCCAATACACTCTCCAGTACATGCTGATAACCCAGGCACAAGTGCTGAAATTGATATCAACAACTTGGATGTGCCTATGGTCTTGTATCTGGAAGCTCCACTTACTCAGCAAACTCCACCAGCAACTCCATTGCTAGATGCTGATGTTTATGCAGATGAATCTTCTATTGCTTCACATACAATTATTCTATCACAAGATGCTGATACTGGAGATTCTGAAAGTTCTGTTGAAGTAAATGCTGCCAATACTGGTGAAGCTGCTACAAATGTAAATGCTGATGCAGCTGGTCCTTCAGGACATGCACCTCTGCAAACAATTGATAAAGCTGATTTGATTAAGAAGTTTGTGAGAGAGGATGCACCAGTACCTTGGAGTGAAACCTCCAGAGGAAGAGAGTGGATCAAGGAGTGGAACAAACTTGATTTTGTTCCTACTGCAAATGTTCTTGCTGAACACCTGGCTAAAGCTGATGGGATGCTAATGAATGATGATTTCAAAGCACAGCTCAGAGTTACTGCATTGAGTACCAGGAACCTTCAAGGTCAACACTGAATAACTCAAGCCAAGGTGGACAAACTTCAAGAAACATTGATTAAGCAAGACATGAATGTCACATTGGACAAGAAAAGGTTTTTGAAGCCAGCCTTTGACCGCATTGAGTATATAGAAAAGACTCAAGAAAAGCAGCAAGCTCAACTATCTGATATTTTAAAGAATTAAGATGATCAACAAGACCAACTCAATGAAATCCAAAACTCTGTGGAATTGCTTGTCTCCCTGCTTCTACCGGATGATGCCAAAAAGGGGGAGAAAGTAATTAAGTCCAAATGCAAAACTGATCAACCACTGAAGGGTAAGGATGATGATAATGAAGACCAGGGAAACTTTAAAAGGAGTAGAGGTCTAAGTCAAGGCAGGGGTTCTTTATCAAGCAAATCCAGAACTACAAGTCAAAGAACAAGTTCTGATGCTAGGAGAAGAACAAGTTATGATACTGGTAAAATGATAAGTTCTAATGAACAAACTCTGAAACTTGATGAAGAGATCTCCAAAAGGTTGTTCCTAAAGGATAATCCAGGCATGGATTTTGAAAGCCTGAAGGAAGAAGAGATTAGACTGAAAGCTGAAAATGACAAATCTAAGTCAAAGTCTAAAGCTCAAATCATAGCAAAAAAAACCACCTAAGCCTAAGGGCATTGTGATCAAAGAAAGGACAAATACTGGGGCATCTAAGGCTAAATCCAAATCACAGGTGGAAGTTGATCCTAGATTCAAGGGTAAGGCAAAAGTTGATGAACCTGTAAAGATATATATGCCAACAATGGATCTGGAAGCAAAATCTGATAAAGATACAAGTCTGATTTTGAAGAAGAAAAACAATATTCAAGCAACCTCTAACATAGCTCAAATTGTCTTGACATCAGACAACTGGAATCTGTACAGATGGTTTACAATTCCAAGCAGAAAGAAGACATAATGCTTTATTTTATGACGGATGGGAGAGTATTCCAGATAAGAAATGATGCAATTTGGTTGAAGTATTATGAAGAACTGCAACATGTTTTATTTCTACTTCAAGTGAAGAACAGGTCAACAGATGGTGCTGCCAGTTATTTAAAATCTGATATTCAAAGACAGAAGAAACTTTACTCTGTAAAGTCTGATATACCATACTATCCAAAGTACAGAGCTCACAATGGTGAATTAGTTGAGATGAAGCCTAATACCGCCAAGATCACTACTTTTCTGGGTATTAAGGGTGTTGAATTTAATCTGGAGTCTGACAAAGCTTATCTGATCAGATTGGATCAGGAAATAAGGAAAGCAAAGATTAATGATCTCAGGGCTGATATCTTTCAGACAGGAGAAGATATACTTGAACTTAAAGATGCTAAAAGAAGGATGATAAATGAACTTGAATATGCTGAGAGAACTCTTTTGAAGAACTATCTCAGAACAACTCCTGACATTCAAGAGATCAAAACTGAAGCCGGGTCAAGGACTACAACTTTTAAATTTTGAAGGATATATAGGCTAAAACTGACATCAGACTTTAAGGATGGTAAAAGCTACAAGGACTGTGAGTTGTAGTTATCTAGTCAAATTCTCATATGCATTTGTACTTAATGTTTTTGACATCATCAAATATCTATTGAACATGTATATTATGCTAATTTACAAGTTGGGGGAGATTGTTAGATATATTTGTGATGTCATGTCTAATAATGATTTGTGTTTAGTTTTCAGATCTTGACTAACAGGACAAATCAGGACTTAACTGGAAATCAGTACTTATACTGAAGTCAGAATTTAAGATATCAGAACTTAAGATATCAGAAGATATTCATCAGGAGATAATATCAGGACTTAAGAAGACTTTCAGATAAGGAAGGCGGCTGATTGAAGGGAAAAGAAGATTAAGACTAACACAAGAAGAGATATGCATGGAGAAGAATTTTATGAAGAATAGAAGACTTGGAGGAAAAGATAACTAATTGATATATGTTAGGATGCAGAATTATATTCGATATCAATTAGAGATTATCTTGTAATTGTGTGATATATAAACACAGAATAGGGTTTACACTATATGTATTATCATTATCGAGAATATTATTCATTGTAACCCTAGTAGCTCTCGTGATATTTGTTCATCACTGAGAGAGAACGGTTCCATTGCAATACTGTTTTATTAATAAGATTATTATGTGTTACATACTTGTGTTCTTAATTCGATTTGATTGTATTGTACACTGTATTCAACCCCCTTCTACAGTGTGTGTGACCTAACACATCTTACCAGAAGGCAGGCTTTAGCTCGATCAATTGAACGTCAGAGACGTGAGGTAATAGTGTAGCTCTATATCCCATGTCCAACAGGAAGATTCTTCCTCTTAAAGAACAGGATAAAGAATGTTAACTTAATTTTAGCATAATTTTTATAGACTTTTGTTTTAAAATTTACAGGAAGATATGACAACTGTAGACAGGGTTAGTGAGGATACCTTTTACTCGAGGATAGATGATGCTTCTGACAGTGATAAAGATGACGATGATAGTGTGGATGAGGTAGATATACATAATATTTTGCTTGCTTAAACATATTTTTTGTACTGCTAGATAATTAGTGATTGATAACTAACCATGTGGATCATATAACTACCATTTGTTAATAGCCTCCCAATCTTTAAACTTCCTATCTCATGTTACCGTCTTTCATATATTCCTGATCTCTCATGCTCTACTTATTTCATGCACCATCTAAACATCGTTCAAGAATAGTTAATATCACTTATGGTGATTTTAGAATTTAAAAGCTCAAAAAATAAAGTAAAAATCTACTGGATCAACCCCGATCAACATGATGATGTTTTTCTGTATATTGTGCAGGAAAATGATGAAGAAGCGTATCTTGAAGTGTATGAAAGCGGAGATGAGGATGGTAATACTAGTCTAGGAAGGCATTTTAACATCAATAAGACAATAAAAAGATGCAATCTCGTAGATATTCATAATGTAGTGGGAGAATCCTTGTGGCCATTTTATGGTTAGTCATTTAAGCGTATCTACCATTGCTTGGCATGCATATTGTTGTGATTATTCTTTTTATTATGTAAATTTAAGGAAACTCTAATTGTACTTGAAATTATGTTAAGTCTCAAGCTTGTGAAGAAAAATAGCAGCAGTAGTGATATATCTTCTTTGGTGCAAGTTAGCGTGTTTCAAGTTGATAGGAAACAAGTGAATAACATAATTTGCTCTGTTAGTGCAGTTGGTGAAAATACATAAATTCCCTATGTACAAGTTCTGTTAAGTTAATGCCATTTACGTTAAAGACCTACCAAATAGTATAATATTTTTTGGGGCAAAGAGAACACAAATCACATACTATTTCAGAGATGATTGCAAAGGCACATACAAGGACCGTTTAGGGTATTTTTTTGCAAGGATTGTGATCTCTTTGCTATATGTAACTTGTACTCATTTTTATCACATTTAGTCCCTTGAAATAGTCTTGTGGTTATGACCAACTTTTGGTTACTTTCTACTACATTTTGGAGGGTTATCACTTATCGTAGTACCACATTTCACAGTGTATCATAATCCCAAAGAAATGAACCAAAAATGATTGGAATGTTGTCTTCATAAATTTTCATATCTTATAATTTGAGATGTCTCCCTTTAATTTCACTTGAGTATAACAACAAAAATATCGAGCATCTATGTATTATCGTCGTTTAATAGGTTTATGTATTAGAACTTGGGAAGATAATATATAATCAATAATATGTACATGGACACCTAAGTGCAATATAAATATGAAAAAATAAGGGTTTACGTGGCCCAGATCGATGCAACGCGAAACAACACTAAATCGGTTTCTGGCATATTGCCTCAATACTTCAAGACGAGGGTTTTGTTACCCAGAGCTCAGAAAATTAAGCAATGTTATCAAATATGCTGAATAAAGTTCTATTTTCTTTGTAGGAATTTGACCCAGAGGCAGCGTGAATTGATCGAGGAGTTCTCAAAAGAAGAGCATGGCGAAGATGATAAAACAGATGAGAAAAGGAATGCAGCTGGTGCATCTGGTTAACAAAGCTTTATACATTGCTCTGCCTCATTGTGGTACCTAGCTGAAGCAGAAGTAAATGAATTTTTTGGGGATATTGGGAGCAAATATAAACAGCTGCATGAGAATGTTCATATAGCATTGTAATAATCCTATCAAAAGGCAAAATGTAGTCTTATTGGTTCAAGTTTATTTATATAAGGATGGTAGTATGGTGATGGTGAAGGTAGTGGTATTATGGGGTAACTGATGTTATGGTTGGTGGATTGATGTTATGGTTTGTGGATTGTGTTGGTTTTAAGACAATGTCTTATTTATGGGCATGTTAATTTACAAACAGTTCCTAGCATTTTTTTGTAAAAGCGTTGCAATATGTCTTTATAGTGTTGCTAATAATCAGTGTAAAATGTTGCAAAAACACTAAAAATGTTGCAAAAATACTAAAAAGTGTTGCAAAAAGGTTGCATCAATACCCCACATGCGGGCCCCATTGTGGGCCCACAAATATTGTACTGATAGCCCAAACCCTACTTTGACACTTTTCAAGACCTATTGCAACCCCATTGGTGTTACAATAGCACGTTTCTGTAACGGATAACCAAGGGTTGCAATAGAGTGTCAAGGGGTTGCAAAAAACTCTATTGCAACCCCGAAAAAGAGTCGCCATAGCCTTTTTTTGGCCTTTAGCAACGCTTTTTTGGCCTTTAGTAACGGATTCTTGGGGTTGCAGAATCCAATCTATGGCGTAGTGAATTGAGAAGGAAAAAAGTTCAAATGGCCAAAGCCACTAAGGGGGGACCCCGAGAAAAGAGATAAGAGTTGATACTGCAGGTACCACAAAGATGTTGGTCATGATACTGATGATTATAGGAAACTCAAGAATGAGATGAGTATTGGATCCGAAGAGGAAAGTTCGGACGTTTCACCAAGGGTGAAGAGGCTGGAGGCCCAAAAAGAGATAATGATGAAAGAGATGACGATCAAAGGGGTAAGGACAGAGATCACAACCCACAGCCACGGGGTCCAGTAATCAACATGATCTCAGGAGGTCCTATAGCCTTTGGAACTACAAGGAACTCTCGCAAAGCTTATGCGAGAGAGGTAATGAGTATAGTCGGAGAATCATCTAAGCGTTCCAAGTCGGAGATGGCGCTTGAGTTCGATAACCCAGACCTTGAAAGTTTGAAATTTTCTCGGGACGATCCTTTGGTTATCATACCAATTATTGGAAATTATCCTATCATGAGGGTCCTGGTGGACAATGGAGCTTCCATGGATATTCTTTTCCATGACACGTTCCTAAGGTTGAGATACAATGATTCTCAACTAACTCCAGCTGTCACACCCATATACGAGTTCAATCAAGTAGAGTGACAGGTCGAAGGAGCGATTCAACTTCTCGTGACTATTAGGGAGGAGCCTAGGGAGGCCATACAGATGTTAAACTTTTAGGTTGTTAAGGTAGCCTCAAGTTATAACGCTATCATGAGTAGAATAGGAATCCATGCGTTTAAAGCCATGCCCTCAACTACCACATGGTACTGAAGTTCCCAACTAGGAACGGTGTTGGAGAGGCAAAAGAAGATCAGAAAATGGCCTGCAGTTGCTATATTGCAACAGTTAGGCCCGATGGGACTGGGGGCAGGTCCTCCCCACAGAAGACATGGATGTCCATGAGAATGAAGAACTTCGAGGGAAGCCAACAGAGGACTTAGTCCCAATTCCCCTAGACTCCTTAGACCCGGAGAATGTCACGTATTTTGGAACATCTTTGGAAAAGCCCTTGAAAGGCCAATTGACAACCTTTTTACAAAAGAACAGTGATGTATTTTCCTAGACGGTAGCTGACATGCCTGGGATTAACCCCAATGTTAGTTGCTAAACACGAGCTAATAATACACAAAAGTATACGCGTTCGCAAGTAGTATAAGATATAAATCAGATTCGTTCCCACAGGGACTGGTTTAGGTTAACTTTATAATTTATACACTTAAGCAACAATGTATGATTATGATTCAATGCTAAGACGAATAACAATTTGAGGTTGTTTATAACTAAGAATTAAACTAGCAATTATAACTAAGAGAATAAGAATGGTTGAATTAATATATATATGACAAACATGGGATTCTAACTTCATTAAATACTTCATTCAATAGCCTTTTCGTTCTTAACCTTAGCATGTAATGGTGATGACACTAATCAGATAACACGAAACTGATAAACGCCAACTTTCGTTGCACGAGTACCATACTACCAGACATCCACAAAAGAGATAGAAGCTGAATAGACACCAATTATATTGAGACCCTATATGTCTATAGAATTCAACAACATAACGGTTTAAACACAAGTTATCTATCTTGATTACATAGGGCAAGTAAGATGGTTAAAATTACCCACGAATCATGCATAACAAATACATGAACCTATGCTAGCATGACAAGTTCTAAACCCTTAAATTCACTTTTGCTTCATTAAAGATTAACGCGCTATCTTATAAGTTCGCGATGCTCATAAGATGAATAAGCACAACCAATACTAGGTTATCATACAATTACCACACACTAAGGTATCGAAACAAATCAACTAAAGAAATTCATAAATAAATCCGCTAGAACCCCACGATAACGATTAGCCTATAATCGGACTCATCATCAACGTGGGTTCCGATGAAAGCATGGTATAATAAACGTAGTCTTTATAACGAATAATAAAACAAAGTTAACACAAGAGTATAGGTTCAACAAAATAAGAAACGAGCATCCAAGATTACAACTCAAAACAGAGTTTCACAAGAATAAACTAGATCGTCTTCGCCTTTGTTGAATTGTGCTATATGTCTCTTGTCGTCTTCTCCTTAGCTCTGATATGTCTCTAACTTGATATCTCCTAAAAAATGAGCTTTAAATTGTTTATATAGCAGCCCCATGCAAAGTAGAAGTCTCTCTCTCAAAAGCCAAGTAGAATCAGGATTCTTCTATCCCGACACGACGCGGCTGCACGCTTGATCAGCGCGGGCGCGCTGGGTTTCTGATGTTTGGGCGCGGGCGCGCGCTTTGACAGTGCGGGTGCGCTGGCTCACCAAAACTTTGACGACTTCTTTTTCCTAGCCGATTGAGCTGGTTTTCCAAGAGCTTTTATTCCAACACCTTCCGGACACCAAATTAGCACCAAAACAATGCTAATTCACTTGATTACCTGGAGAATGCCTGAAAATGCAAAAACACTAGAAAACACATTAAAACACCAATAAATTGAGTACAAATACACCAATTCAAAGCTTTACGGAGTGTAATAAAGAGTCATAAATTCCACTCAACACCCAACCTCATAACTCATAAGCTGAATGTCGATCCAACTCGGAAGGTCATGAAATAGAAGAAAAAACTTATGCCCCTGACAGGCTAGAAGCCATTAGGAGGTCGAAAAGCTCCTAGAAGCCGGATTCATTGAGGAAGTGCAATTGCCTGAGTGGTTGGCCAACCCCGTAATGGTCAATAAGGACAATGGGAAGTGGAGGATGTGCATCGACTTTACTGACATGAATGATATTTTTCCTAAGGACTGCCACCCTCTACCAAGAATCGATAACCTGATCAATGCCACCGCTCGACACGAGATGCTAATATTCATGGATGGTTTTAGCAGTTATAATCAGATCAAAATGCACTAAGATGACCCCCAACGTATCTTTCATAATTAACTTTGATGTCTTTTGTTATCTTGTTATGGCTTTAGGACTTAAGAATGCAGAAGCTACTTACCAAAGGTTGGTAAATAAGATATTTGCCCATCTAATTGGGAAGACCATGGAGGTCTATGTTGATGACATGTTAGTCAAAATCCTTGCTAAGAACGATCATATTAATCACCTCAGAGAGGTATTTGAAATGCTAAGGCACCACAAGATGATGTTAAACCCCACCAAGTGTACTTTTGGTGTTGGGTCTGGAAAATTTTTGGGTCACATGGTCTCAAAGAGGGGAATCGAGTCCAACCCTGATAAGATCAAAGCCATCCTAGACATGGAGCCACCACACTCTATCAAGGACGTTTAGAAGTTGACAGGAAGAATTGCAGCTCTAGGGAGGTGCATCTCCAAGTCTGGAGACATATGCCTGCCCTTTTTCAAAACCCTTAAGAAGGTGAAGAATTTTGAATGGACAGCTGAGAGCCATGAGGCCTTTGAAAAATTGAAGAAGTACATGACTGAGGCCCCGTTGTTGGCCAAACCTAGTCCGGAGGACACTCTTTATTTATACTTCGCAGTATCTGAACAAGCCATGAGTGCAGTCCTGATAAAGGAAGAACAAAAACTCCAGAAGCCTGTATATTATGTAAGTAAGATGCTCTACGGAGTGGAGTTGAATTACTCCACCACAAAGAAATTTGCACTTACCCTCATCACAGCCTCAAGGAAGTTGAGACCATACTTTCAGGCTCACAAGATCGAAACGGACCAGCCTTTGAGAAACATTCTTCATAGCTCGAAGGCCAGTGGAAGGCTTATCAAGTGGGAGATTGAGTTAGGAGAATTTGACATCAACTTACAAGCCTCGAACAACCATCAGGGCTCAGATCTTAGCAGACTTCGTGGTCGAATGCACCATTAGCGACCAATAAGTTGGGGGCAAGAGATAGTAACCCCAGAAGGAGGAGAGAAAGAGAAAGATAAAAGTATGACTCTGAAAGAATATTGGGTTCTCCATTTTGACGGAGCATCCAAAATAAAATCTAATGGTGCATGCGTAGTCTTAAAAAGCCCCGAAGGGTTCATAAATGAGTATGCTTTGAAGTTGGACTTCCCAACTACAAATAACCAAGCAGAATACGAAGCCCTAATAGCCGGCTTAGGCTTGGCTAGAGCCGTGAGGGCCAAAAACCTTAAGATATGCGGAGACTCAAGACTTGTAGTTGCTCAAGTCAATGAAGAATTTAAGGCCAAGGATGATGAAAGGCATATGTCATAGCCTACTCATTTATTCGAGTATTTAACTCAACTCAAATAAGAATGTAATAAGTAAATAGTGGATCAATCATCAGAGAGATCTCACAATGTAACATCTGTCAAAGAATAAAGAAACATTGTTCATCTGCAGACTTGAAGATTCACTGGAAGAAGTTCAAGAATTTGATCATGCCTCAGTGATATAAATCAAGATCGTGGATTTAATCAAGTGACAGAGATCTCGTCAAGGTATCATTTATTACAAGGATTCAATCAGAATATCAAAGTCAAGACATGAAGAAACGTCACGGAAGTTAGTCACTCATGAACCAGACAGTACATCGAGTGTCAGCATTGAAGTGGCGGAATTGATTCATAAGTCTCAGTGACTTTCAGAAGATTGTCAGAAGAATGGATGCTGCTCAGCGTTAGTATTAATTCTCTATTAATTAATTAAGTCATATAATTTAATTAAGAAAATAAATTATATCTGCAAAGATTAATTTATTGATTAATTAAATTAAATTGATTAATTAATTTAGAATTAATATTAAGGATTTACAAGATTTTAATTGGTTTAAAATCTGCTTAAATTCAGCAAGACAATTCATTTGAACTAGTATGACAATCGGTATGACAATTGATAGTCATACCGAAAGTCATGCCAATACATTTAATTGTCTTATTAGAATTTCTGTTTAGATTAAAATCTGTTATTAATTCAGCAAGACAATTTATTTGAACTAATATGACAATCGGTATGACAATCAATAGTCATACCGAAAGTCTTGCTAGCTCATTTTAATTGTCTTGCTAGTAGTAAATTTTGTCATACCGAAAGTCTTGCTGACCAAAGAAGATTGTCATGCCAGTACATTTTTACATTCGGCTGTTTGATAAAAAGGAGCAGAAGTCTGTTATTACAAAATCAATAAAACAGAACACAAACTCAAGAACAAAAGAAAAAGGAGCAGAAAAATATTTCATCTCATCTGCAACTTCAAGATCAATTTCTAGATTGTAAAGTTAAATCCAATCAACTAGAAATACTTATCTTGTTCTTGTGTATCAATCTAGCGGATTAAAATCCCTAGAACTTAATCTCAAATCGCATTTAGCATTTGATCTTTTAATTACAAAAATAGAAAAAGTTCATGTCGAATTTATTCTAGATTTGTAATAATTGATTTGAGATTAATCCCTTGTAACCGATACCGTAGTTGTAACACCTTTCAAGTTTAATAAAAGTTTTATTTAACTTGAATTTTGTTTCACAATTTTATTCCGCATTTTATTCGATTAAACGGTATTGTTTGCATTCAACCCCCCTTCTACAAACAAATTGGGACCTAACAATTGGTATCAGAGCCTTCTGATTAACGTACAAATCTAGATCCTAGACTTTTGTGTTTCTTTCACTTCTTGAATTTTTTATTCACTTAAAAAATTCATAATGACTACACAAAAAGTTGGAACCGTTAAAATTCCACTTTTCGATAAAGAAAATTATGTTATGTGGAAGAAGAAGATGCTACTATTTTTACAGGTTGCTAATCCCAAATATTTGCAAGTGTTGAAGAAGGGTCCAAAAATTCCTATGGTTATGGAACCAGAGGTAATAGAAAATAATGTGGTGATCACCAAAGCGAGAACTTATGTGAAGGATCCTGAGGACTTCTCTCCTGCTGAAATAGAAGAAGCTTCCCTGGATGCTAGCCTTCAATTAATCTTAGTAGATTCCCTTAATCCCCTGATGAATAGACATGTGATGAATTGTAAAGATTCCAAACATATCTGGGAAACTATTGAGATTATTAATGAAGGCACAGAGGAAGTTAGGGAGAACAAACTAGAAATCCTAACCTCTGAGTATGAATACTTTAAATCCAATCCAGGAGAAGGAATCACTGAAGTGTTTGAGAGGTACAATGCATTGATCAACAACCTGAACATTAATGGTAAATACTATTCCATCAGGGAGGTCAACAAAAAGTTCCTTTTAACACTGCCAACTCATCTCGAACATAGAATCACTGCCATAAGAGAAGCAAGAGATCTGAGTGAGATTTCTTTGGAAAGGCTCTATGGTGTGTTAAAGACTTATGAGTTGGAGCAGATTCAGCAGAAGGAAGTTTACGGGAAAGGAAGAGTGGTCAGCACGTCTACTGCTCTAGTAGCTGATGAACAACAACAACAACCACAATATCAACAACAATCTCAACAGTCAGAAAGAATGGTACAGTCTTCCAAGGTTGAAGATAATGTGATAGTAGCAGAATTTGATTCTCCTACTACAAATCAATCAGGAGATGATTATTATTCCTTGGAAGAACTGGAGCAATTGGAGGATGAGTCAATGGCCCTGATTGTCAAGAGATTCTCAAATGTCAGATTCAAAAGGAATCTCAAGTTCAAGTACAAGTCCAACTACAACAGATTCCAGAAAGGTGGATCTTCATCCTCTAACACCAGCAGTCGTGGGTATAAAACAGGGATGGTTGATCGAAGCACCATTCGATGCTTCAACTGTAATGAGTTGGGACACTTTGCCACAGAATGCAGGAAGCCAAAACAAGCTAGGAAGAACTCTTACGATTCTAATCAGAAGAGTAAATCTGAAAGGGCGTACCTGGCAAAGGGAAGAAGCTGGGATGATACTGACAGTGAAGATGAAGAAGTTGGGAATCTTGCTCTCATGGCTAGTAATGCAAGCACCTCATCGTCAAGAAAAGAGGTAAAATTTACTGATGCTAAATTAGTTTATCATCTAAGAGGTTCCTTAGATTGTGCTCGTCGTGATAATGAATTGTTAAATCAACAAATCAAAGACCTTGAGAAAGAGGTCAATGAATTAAGACTTGTGCACATTAATCAAAATAAACTAAAAGAACAAGTATCTTTTCTAGAGAATAGAGTTGACTGTTATAGACAACTCGAAACTATTCTCAAAGACAAGATCACCGGTCTTGAGGCTAAGGTTAAAGCTTACTTTAATTCTTGTTCGAAGTCCAAAGAGTTTTACAATAAGCAAGCTGTTAATCAAACACATGGAATAGGTTATGATTACAATGCTGCTATTGGAAAATTAGGCATAAACTCCCCTCCTCATGTATGTGCTAAAGGCAGGGAAGTACCACATGTGCTTAAGGGTGTTGATGAACCCCTCTATAAAGAATCAATTGCTGAACCATTTGATGAGACCTCTTTTATTATTCAAGAAGAAATCCGTGCTGAAGATAATGCTAATGGGAAAGATGTCTCCAAGTCAAGTGTGTCAAAAGTTCCAGTCAAGGTTGTGAAAGCAACTGAGACTAACTCAGACACACATGAGTTGGATAACACAAATGCCATGTCTACCATGCATAAGTTGCCTATTGTTAATCCTTCTCATAAAGCATGTGGTGTTCCTGATTGTATGTCTTGTGCTTTTAATCTGTTGTTTGCTTATTTTAATGGTAAGCATGTTTCTAATGATAAGACTACTCCTCGTCAGCATGTGAATAATAGAAAGCATGATAGGTCTATGACTGCTAGTCCTCCTAAAGCTAGAAAGGAGACATTTGTACCTAAGCCTAACCAGAAATTTGTCAAGGCTGTTCACAAGGTCAAATGTTCAGTCATTGAGAACGTTGAGAATATTGAAATTAAGAATGTTGTTTTGCTTGATAAAGGCCAATTTTACAAGTATGTCGGACCCATCCAAGCTTGGGTTCCGAAGAAGTCCTAATCCATTTGTATTGCAGGGCATTAAACAGGTACAACCGGTAGTGTGGATTCTTGACAGCGGATCGTCAAGACATATGACCGGAGATAGAGCCCTGCTATCAAATGTGGTTGAGAAAGCTGGCCCAGTGGTTACCTTTGGAGATAACAGCAAAGGTTTAACGGAGGGATATGGCTGTTTGCTAGCTGGAAATGTTATCATTGAAAATGTATATGTTGTGCAAGGACTTGAACACAATCTGCTTAGCATTAGTCAGTTCTGTGACAACGGCTACAATGTTTTATTCGACAAGCTGAAGTGTCAGATTCTGCACAAGAAAAGTGAAAAACCCTCCTTAATGGGAATCCGGAAAGGAAATCTGTTCGTAGCTGACATGAACTCTGGAAGCAATCTTGAAGTCAATTGTTTCTATGCAAAGGCATCGTCAGATGAGAGTTGGCTATGGCACAAGAGACTTTCCCATCTCAATTTCAAAACAATGAATTCTCTTGTCAAAAGAGAATTGGTAAGAGGTCTGCCTCAGCTGGAATTCTCTCCAGGAGGACTATGTGAGGCTTTCCAGAAAGGAAAGTCAAAGAAAGCAAGTCACAAAGGTACTGACACATCTTCCATAACTGGTGTTCTGCAATTATTGCACATGGATTTATTTGGTCCAGTTAATATCCTTTCTATGTCAAAGAAGTGTTACTGTCTTGTGATAGTTGATGACTATTCCAAGTATACGTGGGTTTTATTTCTTCACTCTAAGGATGAAACACCACAAGTTGTGATTGATCATATCAAGATGATTGAGTTAGATTCTAACGTCCCTGTTAGAGCAATAAGGTCAGATAATGGGACAGAATTCAAGAATGCACTTCTCAATGGATTCTGTACAGACAAAGGGATTACCAGACAATTTTCAGCTCCTAGAACCCCTCAGCAAAATGGAGTGGTAGAAAGGAAGAATCGTACATTGATTGAAGCTGCAAGAACGATGTTAAGTGAATCAGGTCTTCCAATGTACTTTTGGGCTGAAGCTGTCAATACTGCATGTTATACTCAGAATCGAACTCTAATCAACAAAGACTTCATGAAAACTCCTTATGAGATTTTGAATGAACAGAAACCTTCTATCAAATACTTTCATGTATTTGGTGCCAGATGCTTCGTGCTCAAGGATGGAGATGATCGTCGTGGTAAGTTCGAGGCAAAGGCATATGAGGGTATTTTTGTTGGATATGGAAGAAGATCATATAGAGTGTATATCATTGATCAACACAAAGTAACTGAAAGTGTCAATGTTACATTTGATGACACTAAACTCCCTAGTATCCAAACTGAAGATCCTTCTGAGAAACTGAAGTTTGATGATACGTCAGATTCAGAATCAGAACATGGTCAAAAACCTGAGGTTGTTGCTGGTGAAGAACCTGTTAATCCTGATGATACTCAAGGTAATAGTGATGGAAACTTTGGCAACAATGGAGATACCACTGCTACTGACGGAGAATCTTCAAGTCAACATGGCAACAACTCAGGGGGAGATGCTGAAGGATCATCTAGTAGGACACAACATCACAATGAATTTCAAGGCGAATCATCAAGATCAAATCTTCCAAGACAGACTGTCTGGAATAAAGCTCACCCTTTTGAGTTGATTATTGGTGATCCAGATGTTGGAGTAAGAACTAGACGTGCTACTCAAAATGAGTGTCTGTTCTCAGGATTTCTTTCTGAGATGGAACCTAAGAAAATTGAAGAAGCACTGACTGATCCAGATTGGGTGATTGCTATGCAAGATGAACTCAATCAGTTTGAAAGTCAACAAGTCTGGAAACTGGTACCTAGGCCTGTACACAAGAAAGCTGTTGGTACTAGGTGGGTATTCAGGAATAAACTAGATGAAGATGGTGTGGTTACAAGAAACAAGGCAAGACTGGTAGCTAAAGGGTATTCTCAAGCTGAAGGCATTGATTATGATGAAACCTATGCTCCAGTGGCTATACTTGAGGCCATCAGGATATTTCTGGCATTCGCAGCATTTTCAAACTTTAAAGTTTATCAAATGGATGTCAAGAGCGCCTTTCTGAATGGAAAGCTGGATGAAGAGGTATATGTAGAGCAACCTCCTGGTTTTGAAGATCCAGATCATTTGGATTTTGTCTTCTTTCTTTTCAAGGCTATCTATGGGCTAAAACAGTCTCCAAGAAAATGGTATGACACTCTCTCTGAATTTCTTATTGAAAATAGCTTTATTAGAGGTGTCATAGACAAAACTCTCTTTTCTAAAACACATAAGAAGGATACTATATTAGTCCAAGTCTATGTGGATGATATAATATTTGGGTCTACTAATGATAATCTCTGTAAGAGATTTGCTAAGTTAATGCACAGCAAGTTTGAAATGAGCATGATGGGAGAGCTGAAGTTCTTTCTTGGATTACAAGTAAATCAAAGGTTAGATGGAACATTTATTTGTCAATCCAAGTATCTCAAGGAACTCCTCAAAAAGTACAATCTAGAGGATTCTGCATCAGCAAGGACTCCGTCAACTACAGCTGTCAAGCTTGGACCATGTGAAAACTCCATTAAGGTAGATGTCACAAGCTACAGAGGTATGATTGGCTCGTTACTCTATCTTACTGCAAGTAGACCAGATATTATGTATGCTACATGTTTATGTGCAAGGTTCCAAGCGGATCCTAGAGATATTCATCTCGTTGCTGTTAAACGAATCTTAAGATATCTTAAGGGAACACCAAATCTAGGTATTTGGTACCCTAAAGAATCTGGTTTTAACCTTGTCGGATATACAGATTCAGATTATGCAGGAAGTGTTGTTGATAGGAAAAGCACCTCAGGAAGTTGTCAATTCCTAGGAAGCAGGCTAGTCTCATGGTACAGCAAGAAACAACAAACAGTTTCCAACTCAACGGCCGAGGCTGAATATATTGCTGCTGGAAGCTGCTGTGCTCAGATCTTGTGGATTAGGAACCAACTACGAGACTATGGCTCTGTATTGAACAAGATTCCTATTTTATGTGACAATACAAGTGCAATAGCCATCACCAACAACCCTGTGCAGCACTCGAGGACAAAGCACATTGACATCAGGTATCATTTCATTAGAGAGCACGTCATGAATGGTACTGTTGAACTATTTTTTGTTCCAACAGAAGAACAAATAGCAGATATTTTCACTAAACCACTTGACGAATCCATATTTACCAGATTAGTTGGTAAATTGGGCATGTTGAATAGTTTTAGTGATTAATTTAGTTAATATCTGGGATCTGTTCTTGAATGAATTTTCAAATGAATTTTTCATAAATGAAAAATTTATTTGCAAATTTATTTTATCATTTTATCATATTTCTTGCTTAGTTCTATGAAATATATATTATCTTATCTATTTTTATTTTCCCTACTTGTTAATTTAAAATATCTCAGAATATTTTATTTTCTCTAAAAATATTTTTCTATGAATTTTATTTGCTAAAATTCAATAGAAATCTATTTTTGGAATAAAAATAATAAATTCTGATATATTGTCTTTGATTCTGTAAATATTATAGGTCTGTATTTCAGTTTTACTATTTTGTAAATATTTTCTGATATTTTTACTAAGTTATATGTGTCTTTATAAATTTATATATGTATGTGTTTCTGTGTTTAAAGCTGATATGACAATCGGCAAGATAATTGAAATTGTCTTGCTGAAAGTCATTTCAGTTTAAATTTTATTTATTATATTATTCAGTTCAGTTTTATACTGGCAAGACAATCGGTATGACTATCAATTGTCTTGCCAGTTATAAACCATATATATAATTATTTTCCTTCTATTATTATACTGGTATGACAATCGGTATGACTATCAGATTGTCATACCAGTTATAATTTTAGTATTTATTCTATTGTTTCTTTTCCTTCTTTTGCCTGGTATGACAATCGGTATGACAATCTCGGATTGCCATACCAGCTGTAATATAAAGGCATGTGTTTGTTGTTTTTTTAACCATTTTCAGCAGTTCAGTTCTTTTCAAAAAAAAATCGAACAGTTTTTTTTCTCTTCAGTTTCTCTCTTCTCTCTCTTCGAATTGCTTCTTTCCTTGCTCGAGTTTTTACTCAGCACACAAATTCATCACTTTGTGATATATACATACAAGTATATATATACAGAGGTGCTGTTGGATTTTTATTAAAAAAAAAAACACACGCAAAAACAAATAAAAATCAGTTTGCCCCTTCAAATTCAATTTGTGTTTGTTGATTTTGAACTTTTTTATTTTTAATTTTAATTTCTGATTTGTGTCTTTTGGCTTTTCAAAACTGCGTTTGTGAGTTAAGAATTTTAACGAGATACATTTCTGTCTAAATTTTTCGATTATAATTAATTTAATTCGAATTATTAAATTAATTTAATTAATTCGAATTTTCTTAATATTATTCTTAAAATTCTGAAAAGCGTGTGTCTTATTATTATTTTAAATGGCTCTCAATTTCCAAATTGTCGCGCAAAATCAGGTTGGTTATTTTAATCCGGAAAAATGTGATGTTGAAAAATTTAAGCCATGGATTAGATTTTTAAATGACCATTCGATTGTTAGCTCTGCTATTAAATCAAATGTAATTTTAAACGTCGATCTACTTAGACTGATTTGCACAACCTCTACTGTGGCCGATGATTCAAAATCTTTTTCATTCACCGTCGCAAACACACAGTATGTAGTTGATGAAACAGTCGTCAATCGAGCGTTAAATTTTCCACTAGACAATTTCTGTAATTTACCCTCTGAAAATGATATCACAAATTTTTTCAATGCTATTCACTATCAGGGGGTGATCAATTTAACCAAACTTTCTAAATCCAATTTGGTGTCTGAATGGGATATTTTCTTCGATACACTTTCCAAAGTGTTTGTCAACTGCACAAAATCCAATTTTCATAACATCACTTCCACTCTGCAGTATATTGGTCTTGCGGTTGTTTACAATCAAAGGATCAATTTTGGCAAACTACTTTTTCCCATTTTCTTGAGACGTCTAACTTCTGCTTTACGTGATCATTCTACAAATCGTAGGGTATCATGTTACTATGCTCGTTTTCTCATGCTTATAGCAGATCATCTTCTCACACCTGAACACAAAGCCCTTTTTGCTAACTCTGCAGTAACCAAACCCCCTCCAGTTAGCAAAAAGATTTACACTCGCCAAGACACAACCTTCAAATTCATGCAAGTTCCAGTACTTGTATCTGCTTTCATGGCCACTTATATTCCTTTACCTATTTTCAATCTTCCCGGCCATGAACAGCAACCTCAACCTCCAGTGGTTCAAGCCACCCAGGCTCTTCCATTACAGGTAGTAATTCCTCACTCTCACTCTCTTCCTACTTCTGTTGAAAGACCCCCAGTGGTTGATAGGGCTGACCATGAAGTTGTAGAACCACAGCTTCAATCCCAGGTCATAGAGCCAAACGCAGAGTCACATTCTATCTCAACCTCTCCCCCACTGTCTAAAATGTTACCCAGGAGATTACTAGGAAGTAGTAAATTGTTAAATATGAGTGAACCCTCAGCTCTGCCTCCTCCTAAGAAAAGAAGAACATATTCTGAGGCATCTGAAAGCCCATCCTTGTCCTCCCAACAGGACATGGACTTTGAAATGGCCAATGAACAGTTACTAGAGGCATTCTCTCAACAGGATGCATCTATTGAAATTCGCCATAGGGCCATGGCATCTTGTACTGAGTCAAGCACAATTCCATTACTCACAATGGAACCATACACTTCCCCAGATCATACTCAGGACACACAGCGAGGAGTGCACGTAGAGTCGGTTACAGTGCCTGCCATAGTTACGGCAGAAGAGCAGTCACATGCTTCAGAGGGAAAATCTGACTCTCCGCCATCTTTAATAGAGTCATTTTCTCCCCTCCCAGATCCAACACCTCTGGCTCCCTTATGGGATTCTCCACTCGCAGATTTATCTGGAGAAAGTGGAGGGCAACTCGGTCAATCTATCCCTGAAGCAATTCAGACATCTATTCCAAAAGATTTGATAGTATTGACTGAGGATCGGGACTCGCGAATTCCCATTGCATCACCACTGACCTCTCTTGAAGAGGCTAGGGTGATTTTTAATGCAGGTACAGAAGAACAGCAACATGAAGACTCCTCACGAGCAATTATATTGAGAGAAACACATGCACGTGAGGTGAGTGAACCAAACACGAGTGAAATTCAGGTGAGAGCACACACAGACACTGATACTGTAAACCTGTTAGCTCAGATTGCTGCCCTAAAAGAAGAACTTGCTAAAAGCCAAGCTGAAGCTCAAGCATTCAAAGCACAAGTGGTTGAACGGTCTTCTTCTTCCACCTCTGTCAACAATCAGCTTGCAATAATAAGGAATGACATCTCAGATCTAAAGACCACTGTAATACCAAAGCTCAATTCTATTCAGGACACTCCAACTTTATCAGCTGATGACATATCCAACTTCTGCTCTCTACACACAAGAATGACTTCTCTTGAAGACCTCGTTGAGATGAATCATTCACTGGACTCCTCAAGATTTCTAAAGATAGAGACGGGCATGTAACATCTCAATGAAGGGATGAAGCACCTATATTTCATGATCAAGAATTCTCATTGCCCTAATAAAGAACAAAGAACTTATTTTGAAGGACCGTTGGTGGAGGATCAGGCTCTGGAGGTGATGGAGGTTCCAAAGGAAAGTCAGTAGAGGATCCCTCAACTAAGGGGGAGAAGAAAGGGAGTAGTGCCAAAGGGAAAGAAAAAGATACCTCTGCTGGAAACAAAGGAAAGGTTGATGATGTCTACTACAGTGGAGAACAGGATGACTTTGATATTTTTGACATTCCCACTGAACCAGTTCAGGAAGATAAAGATGGGTTATTTGAAGCTGAAGAGGAAAGTGATTTTGAAGAATGGGAAGAAGCTCAAGTGGATCCTATGTTTGAGAAAGAATTTTAGAAGGAGCAGTCAGAGATGAAAAGAAAAGAAGTTGAACTCAAGAAGGTCTCTCAGATCATTGACATGAGAAAAGACATTCAAAGAACAGAAACTCTTCAAAAGCAACGTCTTCATGACATTAAGGCTCAAGAAAGGAGAAGAGATGTCAGACTAAAGATTGGTGAAAAATGGGATGAAGTTAGGAGAGTACTTGATATGCCTCAGCTGAGCACTAACAATGATAGGCAGTTCTTACATCTTCTTGACAAGCTGGAAATCTCAAATCCTAACAATGACATGTACATGAATGCTATCAAGACTGAAGTCTCAAGGATCACAACTGCTTTTGATAGATCCCTAAATGAGATGAGCATTTTTGTATATTGTCAGAGTGAAGGATCATTCAAGGTGTCACTTCATCTATTTGAGAATCGTTCTTTGTCAGAGATTTGGGTTCTTTTAAACAAAGTCAAAAGAAGCTCAGAATTGAATAAAGTTCTTCGAGAAAGGCTTAAAGAGTTTGCCAGCAGGGCTAGTCCTCAAGTGGTCAACAATCCTCATCAGATGAGATTCTTTAAGTCTGATTGTCTTCAAATCTGTCAGCTAGATGTACAATCTCTTAAAGACTACTCAGCTAAGCATCTGGTCTGGATGGAACATCATTTGAGAACTGCTGGATATTCATCCATGTTGAAGACTTAAGCTGCTGACTTGATTCAAGCTTATTGTGAAAAGAATGTTAAAAGATACAATCAACTCAAGAATAAGCTGAAGTCAGTTGGAGTTCAACCAGTCAGACCAGCAAGCTTCACTTCAGAAAAGGATCGTGTCTTTGACAAGGAATTGCTTCAAGATTTAGAAGAAGGTGAAGTCAGAAGAGAAGACAACTGAAGTCAATTAGCTCAAAACTCAATGTAATATGATTAGAGCTTTATGAATCAAGATAGTCTAATGTAGTTATATGTTCAGGCTAGAGGAACATCTATCTTGTATTCACTTGTAAATTTTATTTGGAATCTGGAAAATGTTAAATATAATCCAGAACTTTTCTGCTATTTACTTTACATTACTGTTTATATCTTTTTCTTATTTGTTAGTTGAGTTATCCTCTAGGTATTTGTTGTTATTGTCTAACAAGCAAATAGGGGGAGATTGAAAGGCATATGTCATAGCCTACTCGTTTATTCGAGTATTTAACTCAACTCAAATAAGAATGTAATAAGTAAATAGTGGATCAATCATCAGAGAGATCTCACAATGTAACATCTGTCAAAGAATAAAGAAACATTGTTCATCTGCAGACTTGAAGATTCACTGGAAGAAGTTCAAGAATTTGATCATGCCTCAGTGATATAAATCAAGATCGTGGATTTAATCAAGTGACAGAGATCTCGTCAAGGTATCATTTATTATAAGGATTCAATCAGAATATCAAAGTCAAGACATGAAGAAACGTCACGGAAGTTAGTCACTCATGAACCAGACAGTACATCGAGTGTCAGCATTGAAGTGGCGGAATTGATTCATAAGTCTCAGTGACTTTCAGAAGATTGTCAGAAGAATGGATGCTGCTCAGCGTTAGTATTAATTCTCTATTAATTAATTAAGTCATATAATTTAATTAAGAAAATAAATTATATCTGCAAAGATTAATTTATTGATTAATTGAATTAAATTGATTAATTAATTTAGAATTAATATTAAGGATTTACAAGATTTTAATTGGTTTAAAATCTGCTTAAATTCAGCAAGACAATTCATTTGAACTAGTATGACAATCGGTATGACAATTGATAGTCATACCGAAAGTCATGCCAATACATTTAATTGTCTTATTAGAATTTCTGTTTAGATTAAAATCTGTTATTAATTCAGCAAGACAATTTATTTGAACTAATATGACAATCGGTATGACAATCAATAGTCATACCGAAAGTCTTGCTAGCTCATTTTAATTGTCTTGCTAGTAGTAAATTTTGTCATACCGAAAGTCTTGCTGACCAAAGAAGATTGTCATGCCAGTACATTTTTACATTCGGCTGTTTGATAAAAAGGAGCAGAAGTCTGTTATTACAAAATCAATAAAACAGAACACAAACTCAAGAACAAAAGAAAAAGGAGCAGAAAAATATTTCATCTCATCTGCAACTTCAAGATCAATTTCTAGATTGTAAAGTTAAATCCAATCAACTAGAAATACTTATCTTGTTCTTGTGTATCAATCTAGCGGATTAAAATCCCTAGAACTTAATCTCAAATCGCATTTAGCATTTGATCTTTTAATTACAAAAATAGAAAAAGTTCATGTCGAATTTATTCTAGATTTGTAATAATTGATTTGAGATTAATCCCTTGTAACCGATACCGTAGTTGTAACACCTTTCAAGTTTAATAAAAGTTTTATTTAACTTGAATTTTGTTTCACAATTTTATTCCGCATTTTATTCGATTAAACGGTATTGTTTGCATTCAACCCCCCCCCCCCTTCTACAAACAAATTGGGACCTAACAGATGATATTATGGCCAAGTACCTGAGAGTTATGAAGGGAATACTAACTCAGTTCGATGAAAGGCACATAACACATTTTAAGAGAGGAGAACACTACGGTCGATGCCCTATCCCAGTTCCCCTCTTCTGAAATTGAGAACTATCCGAGAAGTATCTACTTCCGGGTCTTGAAGATCCCACTATACATGTCATAAATTTGATAGCACCGGTTGCTGTGGCAAGTTATTGGATAGATCTGATTAAAACCCACCTTGAGACTAGATGGATCCCCGATGATGCTCAGGAGGCACGCAAGTTGTCGGTGAGTGCATTGAGATATTCATTAATTGAAGGACTTCTCTAAAAAAGGTCCTTTGTTATTTCATACTTGAAGTGCTTGAGACCTCTTGAAGTAGAGGAGGTGCTTAAAGAAGCCCATTAAGGGATTTGTGGACAACACTTGAGGGGCAGGGCCCTCGCTCACAAGATAACTCGATTGGGATTCTACTGGCCAACGATGCTAGCCGATGCAAAGGCTTATGTAAAGAAATGTGATGGATGCCATAGGCATGCTCCAATAGTACGACAGCCCCCAGAGAGGCTTACATCTATCAGCACACCCATCCCTTTTGTAATGTGGGGAATAGATATCCTTGGACCATTTCCTATAGCATCGAAAAGAGGAAGTTCGTTGTGGTAGCCATAGACTACTTCACAAAGTGGATTGAGACTAAGGCACTAGCTAAGATAACCACCAAGCAAATTACCCAATTCTTTTGGGAGAATGTGATATGCCGATTTGGGATATCACGCATCCTTGTCACGGATAATGGAGGATAATTTGATAATGCAGAGTTCAAAGAGTATTGCGACAATACAGTATAGATCTTCACTTCACCTCATTTGCACACCCACAGGAAAATGGGCAGATGGATGTTGCTTACAGAATCATCCTTGATGGACTTAAGAAAAGGGTTGAACGCTCAAGAAACACATGGGCAAATAAGTTACTGCCTATACTATGGGCTTATCGTACCACCTGCAAAGTAACAACTGAAGCTACCCCATTCATGCTGGCTTACGGAGCCGATGATGTGGTGCCCCTAAAAATAACCCATGGATCACCTAGGGTTGAAGCTTATGAATCAGAAATCAATGAAGAAGGCATGAGGCTCGCTCTCGATCTCATTGACAAGGTCAGAGATGAGGGCAACGCTCGCAATAGAGCATCAACAAAGAGCCTCCCTCTATTACAATAGAAGGGTTAAAAAAAGGTTCTTTTAGCAAGGAGACTTGGTTTTAAGGAAGATTGAGGCATCGGGAGTCGGGGAGAGAGGAAAGCTAGCCCCTAACTGGGAAGGGTGATGAAGAGGAAGACATTAGGACGAGGATCTTACAAGTTAGAGACCCTCAATGGTGATGAAGAGGCCCGCACTTGGCACACTTCAAATCTGAAGGTTTTTTATGTTTAGGACATTCGTAACGTGTTCCTAGTACTTAGTATTTAGTTACGAATAAGGTCGATGAAACCATCTTATGTAAGGGTTGAACCCGATTTTCAGAGATATTCTCTATTTATGCAAGTTTATTTCTATCATCTTGTCTACCAATTTATTTAAGTACGAGAATCTAAAGAATGCAAGTCTCGAAGGACCAAATGCCGAAAATAAAAAATAAGTATGAAATGCGATCAAACGAAATGCATAAATAAAGATCCCGAAGGATCACAAATTAAGTCTTGAAGGACAGATAGGTTACAAAACGATATAGTTCAAATAAACAAGTCATAGAAATAAAGCCACATGTGGCATTCAAAGCCATGCAAGGCTATCACAATCAATCTTCAGAAGAGTCCTTCTCCTCGTCATTCCCCTCTCCCTGGGTATTCTCATCATCATCTTCGTCATCTTCCCCATCCGAACCTTCCTCGGAGGAGGAGCTGCTGCTCCCTGGAACCGGCTCCTTGATATTCCAGTAAAGGGCTACTTTAGAGTTGGGACATCCTGAAGGGGCCTTACCCTTAGAACTAGAAACCCTGCGGCTTGAAATAGATTAAGACCGCTGGCGGGAAGTCTCGGGCATAGACCCGGAGACCTGCCCGGATGGGTCCATAACAAGCATCTCCCAGGGGCAAGTGAAGAGACTAGGATCAACCACATCCGAATACAAGCTATGAACGTCTTTAACGCCCCTTTGCCATC
This sequence comes from Apium graveolens, assembly GCF_009905375.1. Classification (NCBI taxonomy): domain Eukaryota; kingdom Viridiplantae; phylum Streptophyta; class Magnoliopsida; order Apiales; family Apiaceae; genus Apium; species Apium graveolens. The sequence goes on from NC_133652.1 coordinate 55,211,870, forward strand.
CTAAGGCCAAGTTCACGGGGCGTATCTGGTCGTCATGGTCGTCCATCATTTGAGTACACTATTGGGATCTATGATATGAGTTCACAAGCTCCCTCCACTCCTTCCTCTTCTGCATCTCCTTGGTGCATTTCCTCTCCAAGACAACAACCTTGTCTTCCACCCGGTGAGCCTTAGACTCCACTCAGCTTCATCTTATTCATAGAAGTCTGCAACGCTGCATAGTCACTCCTCATCTTGATGCTCTGAGTTGAGGACGCAACAAAGTAAGCGTTGTCCTGACAAGGAAAACACAAAGAGGAGTCACAAAAACGGCTAACTCAGATAAGGGTCAAGATACTAAAAACAAATAAGACTTAAAAGGGCCGAGTCCCCGACAAACAAAGCCCTGGCCGACCAAGACCATAAAGGGCCGACCAGGCTACATGGAAGGCCAAATAGGCCGACCAGGACCTCCAGTAAGGATGGTCCAGAACCCCTCGAAGTATTCTCCGAGGCCTTCCTATAATTTTTTTGGAAATTCCGAAAGAAGTGCACTTGAATGAAAATCTGTAGAAGTTGAAATTGAAATTTGATGGCTCGATAGATAAAATAATATTCTAACTGTCAAGGCAAATGGGACAGTCTCTTATGCAAATGGGACAGTCCCTTTACAAATGAGACAGGGTATGGGACAGTCTCTTTTAACTGCAGAAAGTAAATTACTGAAATATAAATGCAGTAATAAAGTAATTATACAATGCAGAACACCAAGAGTTTTCACTTGGTTCGGCCCCTACACCTAGTCTATGGCCTACATCCAAGTCCCCATGCCAACTAACATAGAGAATGTATTATATCAACTTTAATAAAAGAACTTACAGTCTTTTCCTTGATTACAAATATAGCACCTGAAAGAAACCCTTTCCCAAGCTACCTTGCTACCTAGCCCACTGCTATTCCTTAGCCTTCTAGCTACCTTGCTATACTTTGAAATCAAGCTTGCCACAACCCGGCACAAAGTTGATATGAATACACAAGTACAAGAATAAACAAATTGATTACAACTCAAACTAGGTTTCTTGTTTTTCTGGATATGAATATCTCGGGTATGAAACAAGAAAATGATTTCAGATGATGAAAGATTCTCGTGAAAGTGTTAGCTATAAATCTGAAATGAAGAGTTGTATTTATAAGCATAGTTCTAACAGATTTATTTTCAAACACAAGATAAGATTGGAAGATAAGTTTGTTTGAAAATATTTGAATGAAACTTTGAAACTAATATGTTAGTACGTTTGAAAAAGATAAATCAAGTAAAGAGATAAGGCTTGAGAGATTTAAACTTGATTTATAAGATAAGGTGGTAAGTTTGTTTGAGATAAGGTTTATCCAGATAAACAAGATTTACACAAAACCCTAACAAACCTAATCCTGAGAAATAGCCACTGCTGGAAAATCTGAACAAACTGCAAAGCTTGAATCTCGTTTACTTGCATTCTGTTTATCTTCTGTTTATCTGCAATCATCATAAACCTGAACATCTAACATTCTCCCCCTTTTATGATGATGACAAAGAAAGCATAAATGCTCCCCCTATCAAAAACACTAAAGGCCCGAAAAACAAAATTAGAACCAACAGAATATATTGCAGTTTATAATATGTGCAATTATATGAGAATGAGACAACTAAAGAATGAATGAGACACCAGAAAAATATGCATAAAACAGTCTCAAACATTAAATACTTAAAACATAACAACCCATCCCTAAACCAGGATGTCCAGTTGCAGTTAATCACAAAGTCATCCAAAAACATCCATCAAAAACATAAACACCCATCACAAAGTCATCCAAAAACATCCATCAAAAACATAAACACCCATCACAAAGTCATCCAAAAACATCCATAAAAAACATAGTCTGAAGATCTGAAGAACCAAACACGTCTTAAAAACATCATAATTTCTCCCCCTTCATCATAAAAGGGTCCTCTAGTCAGAATCGTCATCAACGTTAACTAGAGCTTTGCATTTTCCTGAACCAGAAGCCTTGTTCTGGAATGAAGGAAACACCGGAGCTGAGCCGTACTCTGAAAATAGCTTGTCAAAAGCTTCCTGAGCTGGTGCCTTTCCGTCCCTTTCACGAAGTCAATCAAAAATCTTTGCCTTGTATTCTTCTCTGGTCATGCCAAAAACTGAAGGTGGAGGAATGGCAGGGAGTGGCAGAGGAGCAGTGATTTCTTCTAGAGTACAATCTCCAATCCAGTCTCTTTTCTTATGCCAATACATCTTGCTCTTGTCTTGCATGGCTGACAACTGCTGAGATAAAAACTTAGTCTCTGACCCAAGCTTAAAAAACAACTTAACAAATTCCTTTTCCCATGTCTTAGCAGAGGAAACCATCCCTTCTTGCAGAGTCCCAAACTCAAAATCTATGGTCTTAGACAACTTGACATCAGAAGTATGCAATACAGAGAGTTTAGCATTGATATCATCCAAAGATGAACAGACATACTTCCTAAACAACTCAAAAGAAGCATTTAGAATACTAACTTCAGAAGTTAGTGATCCAAGAGTTTTGACAGAAGCAAAATGCTGATTAAGATTAGCCAAAGCAACAAAATTTTCATTTAATTTGATCAACAAAGAATTAAGAAGAGTATTGGTAGGCTGATCAAAGGGGTCTGAGGCATAATTAGGAGACTTAGGAATACCACCAACATTCCTAGAAGCATCATCAAAAACTAACTCATTGGACTCAGAAACAACTAAACCATTTAAGGTTAATACTGACAAGTCAAAAACTACGGAAATCTTATCAGACACAGAAGCAGGGGTCAAGGCACAAAAATATTCAAATACTCGAGAAAAAAGGCCAGGGTATGGTAAGTGCATAGAACCATGCTTGGCACAGTGACCCATATTGGATATAATCAAGGAAGCAACATTGCACTGAATCTTTTTAACAAAAACAGACATAAGAATACAATCTTGGAAAGTGACTCTATCACGACCGGATTTACGAGGCATAACATTCGTATGAAATAAGCGAAACAAAACAAGAGAAACTGGGGTTAAATCATTTACCGAAGGTTTGACTGACACTGAAACAAAATTGTCACCAAGAATGACCTTGAGTTGTTCCTCGTACTGGAGACCAGGAATGTCTTGAAACGCTTGATGAGTTGTCGACGGACAAACTCCCTTGTCAGAAACACCAGTAAGCCGTGCCAGAAGATCCGCTTTAAAATAAACAGGATTCCCTTGGACTTCTGAGAACACAATATTTCCATCCAAAATACGTAGCTTGGCGTAGAATTCTTTCACTAACTCGGGATAAATAATCTCCGGGGGCGACAACAATGACGAACAACCAACTGAATCAAACAAGCCCACAATACCAATTTTCTTCAGAAGATCCAGATCACACAGGCGTTCCTTCAGAATCAACTTTGACATCACTTTCGTCGAAGTAGTCTCCTTTGCATGTCGCTCAAAAGAACTATCAGACATTCCGCTTGATACTTCCGGTTCAAAATTACCGACCCGTTGACGCTTGGAACCTGAAGCCGCATCAGTTGGGGTACGTTGAGCGGTAGATCGAGAACGGGTGAAAGGGGTAGATTTGCGTGCCATGGATAGAGGTGAGAAAGTAGAAAAGAAATTGAGAAAGGTTTTTGATTGTGTTTAATAGAGAGAAGGTGAATAGGAAACTGAAAGGATTAAGAAGATGAGTTTAAATAAAAAATGAGAATTGAAGAGATAGAGATTGAAAAGAAGTCGAAGAGATGCAAGACAGAAGTTATGTACTGAAAGAGTAATACATGCACGAGTTTCAAGGATATGAAAAGTCTAATCAAAAGATTTACAAAATCTAATGCTATATACACGCATAAACACACGGACAAATAAAATAAAAAAAACACAAATTCATAAACAGGAACCTAATTACTCAAATAATAAATACACAACATATATTTAAGTATTATGACATTATTCATATTTAAACACATAAATTACATAAAATCACGTAATAAATTACAGAGAACACATACCTAATTCACGGCACATTTTACAAAATCTATCTTCAGCTAAAGGCTTAGTGAAGATATCTGCACGCTGTTTCTCAGTAGAAATATAAATAAGCTCAATATTACCTTTAGAAACATTATCTCGTAGAAAATGGTGACGAACATCAATATGCTTAGTACGAGAATGCATAACAGGATTTTTAGAGATATTAATTGCAGAGGTATTATCACAATATATAGGAATATTTGAGTAAGAAATACCAAAATCCTGCAATGTTTGTTGCATCCACAAAATTTGAGCACAGCAACTTCCAGCTGTAATGTACTCTCCTTCAGCAGTAGAAAGAGCTACTGAAGTTTGCTTTTTACTATGCCATGCAACTAAACAATCTCCTAAAAATTCACAAGCACCACTTGTGCTTTTTCTATCAACCTGTGACCCTGCATAGTCAGCATCTGAAAAACTGATTAAGTCAAAGGAAGAGGAGCTTGGATAAAATAATCCCAAGTCACTCGTACCTTTCAAATATTTAAAAATACGTTTAACGGCATTCAAATGAGATTCTTTAGGTTGAGATTGAAAACGAGCACACAAGCATACACTATACATAATGTCAGGTCGTGAGGCAGTTAAATATAACAATGAACCAATCATACCTCGAAATTTAGTGACATCTACAGGTGTACCTTGTTCATCCTTTGTAAGCTTAACTGAAGTACTCATCGGAGTTGATTTAGGTGTGACATGATCAAGTGCAAATCTTTTGAGTAAATCCTTTATGTACTTGCCTTGGTGAATAAATATTCCTGCATTAGACTGATTAATTTGCAAACCTAGAAAGTACTGCAATTCACCCATCAAACTCATATCGAATTCCTTATGCATGCAATCAGAAAACCACTTACACAAAGATTCGTTAGAAGATCCAAAAACTATATCATCAACATAAACTTGAACTAAAAGAAAGTATCACGTTTATGAAAAATAAAGAGAGTTGGATCGAGTGTACCGCGAATGAAACCATTGTTCACAAGAAATTGACTGAGACGCTCGTACCAACAACGAGGGGACTGTCTCAATCCATAGACAGATTTCTTGAGCTTGTAAACATAGTTAGGGTACTTCTCGTGAATGAAACCTGGAGGCTGCTTCACGTAGACTTCTTCCTTGAGATAGCCATTTAGAAATGCGCTTTTGACGTCCATCTGATAGAGCTTGAACTTCTTGTGAGCTGCAAAGGCCATTAAGATTCGAATAGCTTCTAAACGAGCTACTGGAGCATATGTCTCATCGTAATCGATTCCTTCCTGCTGGTTGTATCCCTGAGCAACCAACCGAGCTTTATTTCGAATGATATTTCCATCTTCATCTTTCTTATTCTTGAAAACCCAACGAGTACCAATGATCTTGGCATCCTGAGGAGGTGGGACGAGTTCCCAAACATCACAACGCTCGAACTGGTTCAATTCCTCCTGCATTGCAACATACCAATGTTCGTCTGCAACTGCTTCTTGAGCATTCTTTGGTTCAATTTAGCAACAAAAGCACAGAATGCACATAGATTATGAAGTCTGCTTCGAGTAGAAATCCCTTGATCTAAATCAGTGAGAAGATTATCTGGTGGATGATTCTTCACAGTCCTAGAAGACTTAGGAAGTTGAATATTACTCATTTCTTCCTCATTAGAATTGTCTGCCTGGAAATGAATAGGAGTTGTCTCATTCAAAAGAGACTGCCTCATTTCCGCTTGTGAAGATTTATCCAGAGGAGTAACAGAATTCACATTTGAAACACTATCGGGAGTCTTTGGAGAGCCAGAAGATTCATCTGAAGCTTGAGTAGATCCTGAAGAATTATCAGAAGACTGAGATGGACCTGGAGAGTCTTGACTGTTTGATTTGTCAGAATGAGACTGACTCTTTTCAGAATGAGACTGTCTCATTTGGGAATGAGACGATAGATCCGCAGTGTCTTCATCAATTTGAGATATATTCCTTGAGGATTCATTGAAGGTAATATTGATGGATTCTTCTACTTTGTTCTTGACAGAATTATAAACACGATAAGCTTTGCTTGTTGTAGAATATCCCAAGAAAATGCCTTCCGTAGATTTCGCATCGAACTTGCCTCGATTATTTTGAGTATCTAAAATAAAACACTTGGAACCAAATACTCGAAAATAACTAATGTTAGGAGTCCTTTTCTTAAGCAATTCATACGGAGTTTTAAGCAAAATAGGACGAATAAGTACTCTATTTAAAACATAACAGGAAGTGTGTACCGCTTCAGCCCAAAATTTTCTTGGAAGCTTACTCTCATGCAGTAGAGTTCTGGCAGTTTCCTGTAGAGTTTTGTTCTTGCGTTCTACTACTCCGTTCTGCTGAGGAGTTCGAGGAGCTGAGAATTCATGAGTGATTCCTCTTGATTTACAGAAGGTTATGAAATCCTTCTCGAATTCACCTCCATGATCACTACGAATAGTCTTGAGCTTAAATGAATACTTAGTCTCAAGGTTAGTAATAAGATCCTTAAACTCAACAAAAGCTTCATCCTTAGTTCGTAAAAATAATACCCAAGTAAAACGAGAATAATCATCAACTATAACAAAGGCATAATTTTTACCTCCCAAGCTTACATACCTTTCTGGACCGAAAAGATCTAAATGAAGAAGCTGCAAAGGAACAGAAGTTGATACTTTATTCTTCGCAGTAAAGGAAGTTTTCACCTGTTTTCCAAGTTGGCAAGCTGAACAAGGTTCAATATTCTTGTACTTCAGCTTTGGTAGACCTCGAACCAGATCATGAGAGGATATCTTCCGAAGAAGATCCATGTGAACATGGCCTAGACGTCGATGCCAAAGATTCTGCTGATCTTGAACAGTAGCAAGACAAATTTCCTCCTGTTGTTCATCAAAATCTAACACAAAAATATTTCCTTTTCTTTTGGCAACTAAAGCAAACTCGTTAGACTTAGTGCCAATATAGCATACATCTTTATCGAACTTAACCTTATGACCAACATCAGTAAGTTGACTTACACTAATGAGATTATATTTCAAACCATCAACTAAACGAACATTAGAAATGGCAAACCTGTCATTACCAATGGTGCCTTTTCCAATAATTCTAATAGTGTTTGAATCTCCAAGAGTAACTAAGCCACCTTCCTTGGCAACTAGAGATAGAAACTTGGATTTATCATCTGTCATGTGACGTGAACAACCACTGTCGATGATCCATTTATTTCGCAGAACATGGACCTTCAAACAAACCTGCAAGAATTGCTTTATCCCTTAGGTACCCACTTAACCTTGGGTCCTGGTTGGTTAGTATCACAAATCTTATATAAATGTCTATCTGATTTCTTAATCCACATCTGAACAATATTAACAGAAGTATTAGCAAATTTATATCTAGTAGACGATTTATAAGATGAGTTAGAGAAGTGGTCCTTGATACCACATAATCTAGATTCAGCTGTAGGGTGGCCAGCTTTGCCACAATCTCGACATTTCTCATAAGGCATCTTATATTTCATAGGAGCTCGCTTATAACCGCCTTGAAATGCACGTTTCTTGATTGAATCACATCCTAAACCTCCTTTATCAAGAGAAGATTTTTGTTCACCAAGAAGAGCATTCAAAGTTCCTTCTCCATGAAAACATTTAGCTAAATCCTTTTCAAGCTGTTCGACTTTCTGCTTTAATTCAGGAACCAGGGGATCAGGAGCCCTGTCTTCTTTAACAGTTTCTGGATCAACAGATATTGATTTTTTCTTCAAAGCTTCAAGGCATACATCCTTCATCTCAATCTCATTTTTGAGATATTGATTTTCTTCAGTAAGTTTTGAAACCCTTTCAAGCAATGATTTGTTCTCAGCAACTAGGGCTTCTTCCTTCATGGGGTCATCCATTTCACTAAGAACTTCACTTAAAGCTTGCTTTAAATAAGCATTCTTTTCTTTCAACTTCTTAACCTGGACCTGCAAATTTAAAATAGATGAAGATATATTTGAATTATACTTAATATTCTGTACCTCATCATTATCACTGGAGTTGTCCTCTAGTCCAGCAAAGCAAAGTTGAGCAACTTCATCGTCTGAATCGATCTCCACATTAGATTCATCATCACTCCAGGTAATTAATGCCTTCTTTTTGTTCTTCAGCTTGTAACAGTCCTTTTTGAAGTGCCCTTTCTTTCCACACTCAAAACAAGTATCCTTGCTTTGATTCACTTTAACCTCCTTGCTCGGATTAGATTTGAAGTCCTTCTTCAGAAACTGTGACTTCATAGGTCGTTTGGAGGCATTCCGTTTGGCAAGAAATTTATGAAACTTCTTTGTTAGAAGAGCAATATCTTCATCAGAATCGTCAGGAGACTCATCTGCATCAGCATTAAGTGCAAGAGTTTTCTTACGAGGAGCTTCATCTTCTTCATCATATCTACGAAGCTGATTTTCGAATTCTTCCAATTCACTGAACAGTGTTAGAGTGTCCATAGTTGAAAGCAGTGTTGAATCCTGCAGAATGGTAACCTTTGGAGCAAACTTCTTTGGCATTGCTCTGAGGATTTTCCTATTAATCTCAGATTGAGGAATGATCCTTTCCAGAAGTGAGATGGAGTTCATCAATGTCAGAAACCTCCCTTGAGCATCTCGCACGCTTTCATCTCTTTCCAACCTGAAATTTGATACCAAATGAAATTTGATGGCTCGATAGATAAAATAATATTCTAACTGTCAAGGCAAATGGGACAGTCTCTTATGCAAATGGGACAGTCCCTTTACAAATGAGACAGGGTATGGGACAGTCTCTTTTAACTGCAGAAATTAAATTACTGAAATATAAATGCAGTAATAAAGTAATTAAACAATGCAGAACACCAAGAGTTTTCACTTGGTTCGGCCCCTACACCTAGTCTATGGCCTACATCCAAGTCCCCATGCCAACTAGCATAGAGAATGTATTATATCAACTTTAATAAAAGAACTTACAGTCTTTTCCTTGATTACAAATATAGCACCTGAAAGAAACCCTTTCCCAAGCTACCTTGCTACCTAGCCCACTGCTATTCCTTAGCCTTCTAGCTACCTTGCTATACTTTGAAATCAAGCTTGCCACAACCCGGCACAAAGTTGATATGAATACACAAGTACAAGAATAAATAAATTGATTACAACTCAAACTAGGTTTCTTGTTTTTCTGGATATGAATATCTCGGGTATGAAACAAGAAAATGATTTCAGATGATGAAAGATTCTCGTGAAAGTGTTAGCTACAAATCTGAAATGAAGAGTTGTATTTATAAACATAGTTCTAACAGATTTATTTTCAAACACAAGATAAGATTGGAAGATAAGTTTGTTTGAAAATATTTGAATGAAACTTTGAAACTAATCTGTTAGTACGTTTGAAAAAGATAAATCAAGTAAAGAGATAAGGCTTGAGAGATTTAAACTTGATTTATAAGATAAGGTGGTAAGTTTGTTTGAGATAAGGTTTATCCAGATAAACAAGATTTACACAAAACCCTAACAAACCTGATCCTGAGAAATAGCCACTGCTGGAAAATCTGAACAAACTGCAAAGCTTGAATCTCGTTTACTTGCATTCTGTTTATCTTCTGTTTATCTGCAATCATCATAAACCTGAACATCTAACAGAAATGTACCTGATACAAGGTGTGAGCCCTAAGACCTCTTACAGGCTGGTCCAGGAGGTTTTGCAGGTTTCCCAGAGACCCTCATGCGATTTTTTTAAAAGTTTCTGCGAAAATTGGAAAAACTAGAAAAAAAAAGAATTTTTTTAAATTTTCAGGATTTTAAATTTATCCCCGATTAGGGCCGATTAGTGAGATTTAGCACTGATTAGGGCTGATTAGGGCTGATTAGTGTATATTACACGTAATTAACCTAAATTAAGGGGAATTAGTGACTCATGTGACATAATTAGCCCCGGTTAGGGCCGTTTAACCTATTCACTCACATGATTAGTGTGAATCAGGGATAATTAGTATCTTATGCATACTAATTAGTCTCGATTAAGATAAATTAGGCCCGATTAGGGCAGATTAGCCTCGATTAAGGCCATTTAGAGCGTTCTAGCTTAAAATTATGCTCTTTTAAGCTTAATTAAGAGCTTATACATGGAAATTAGGCCCGGTTAGGGCCGATTAGGGCCTGTTAGCCGCTTTTACCCTATGATTAACCTTGACGAAGGTTAAGGGATGATAAACGCTCGCTTTTTAGTCCCGATTAGGACCATTTAGTGTTAAACACTATTCAATTAGCATGTGAAAAGGCCTTAATCGTGTATACTCACATTATAAGTCGATGTAAACGTGTAGGTCGCTCCACACTTTACAATAAATGACGATACCCATGAAGGGCCGATACCCATGAATGATAGATACCCGAGACGGGCTGAAAGTACCCCGAGTCGTAAAGAGACTATTATAACTTCCGCGGAAACTCAGGTAGTTACCCCTGAAGTTGGGGGGCAATTTATATAGATAGAAAATACATCCTAAATACACATTAAATGTCACATTAATTACATTTGGGCTTCTTGTCCTAAGCCCAACACAGACCAGTCTGGTCTAAGCTCGTGACAGACTCAAGACGACCCAAGTAGTCAAGGCGCACTAGTAGAGGTCGTCAAGACCCACGAACATGAGTTCTTCATGAGTTAGTCCTGATACGGCTAAAAGAGCAGAGACGTGAGTCCAAAACAACACACACTCTTACATGGAAGGTTCTATAATTCCCTCCCTTATAGGATTCCTAATTACCATCTAAGTTGGAGACTTATCCACCAAGTCTCCCAACACAAGTCTAACCCTAAACTCATCTCTATATAACGGGCTCTACCCCTCAACCTAAAATTACATTTTTGACTTGATTCTCTACAATACAGAGAAACGTAGGCATCTTGCGAGGACAGACAGTCCCAAACGCGAGAATAGCCATTAAAATTCGAATCTAACAAACTCTAGCATTAATTACTAACGCAACCTAATTTTCATTCCACAACACATTTTATTTTCTAACAAAACTCGTGCTAAAGTTTAAAAAAAAATAAAAGTAACTTTTTTTTTGTCTTTCTATGATAAAATCTAAGAACAAAACTTTATATGTAATTTTAATGGTCATATTGTTTTCTTATTTTTTTAATTTTTAAATATATTTACACCTATTTTTAATATTGAAAGCTGAAAAAACTAATAACTAGATCACCTTAAGTGACTGCAAATGATAACTTGTTGAGATCGGTGAACAAAATGATATATGGGCTCCATTTCAATGACTAGTATAATATTTAACACAATGAAAATATCATAAAAATACTTGATATTATATTAAGAATATCATTCTGAAACTCTGTGCGTTCTAAGTTAAAGTCATAAAAATATTCCGTTATCCAACACTTTGAGAAATACACTGTCACATTTGTCTTGTAGTACTTACCCACTTACAAAAGTTGATGATAATAATGATTCCGGTATGAAATTGAAAAATAGAATCGCCAACAAAGATGGATATTTTTCCTTTTAATATAAAAAAATATTATGTATTCTACATGCATGCTTTAGAACTTTGCATTTATCAATTTGTTTTGCTTTTTGTAAAAGATATATAAATGGGATTGTCTTGGGATTCTGATTATAATATTTATTTTATAAAACTTCATAAAAAGAAATAGTAGATAATTAATTCAGTTAACTAAAGAATTAACGTAAATAGTAAAAACACTGGATATACATACTGCAATTTATGAGGCATAGTTGCAGTAAAACTCTGAAACGTACAATTCTCAAATCTCTCTCTCTATCTCTCTCTCAAAGTCACTTATAAATCGTGGTGGGGTGTGCTAAAAATTCAATCTTTTTTTTTTTTGTATTCAAAGTCGTCTTTCTTGATGCCTACCTATACATACATGTTTTTATTCACACCCCCTTTACACCTGCCCCCTTTTTAACTGATTTTAAACGCCCCCCCCCCCTCTTTTCAGACATCTTTGCCTCTGCTCTTAATACAGGTACTTTCTCTCTCATTTTCTTGATTTTTTCCCCAGCAATTTAATAGCATTGTATTGATCAACATCACTTGTAATTTACTTGAATTCTCTTATATGTTTATCAAGAATGATTCTTGGTATTATTATTTGATTCTTGGTTTTTATTTTTTAATGGGCTCCTTTTCTCTTTTTTCTTAAAGTTTGCATTTTTATCTATATAAACCTGTTCATAGATCTTGAATACTATTTTTTTGTTCATAAAGTTTGTGAATTTGATGAGTTTATAGTAAAATATACAATGTTTTATGAGTTATCATAGGAATTGATGATGTTAAAAGCTCAGTTCTTGCAATTCTGAATTGCATGCCATTGTAATAAGTTCAACTAATTATGATATTTTTTTCATCTGGGTTTTCTTTATGTTGGATTTTTCTGGCGGGTTTATGTTTTTTTGCTCGTTCTTGTATTTTTAAAATTCAATTTTTTTTTATCTCTCGCTTGCTATAGGACCCATTGTTTGTTTGTTTGTTTGTAGACTTTTCAATTTAGCTTTCTTCTTGTTCTTTGTGGTTTAACTAATAATTTGTTTTATTTGTTTATTCCACCAGGTTACATCAATTTGCAGTTAAGAAGGGGTCTTTATTGTTGATTTAGAAGACGGTTCTTTTTTATTATTAAATTTAGCATTTATTCTGCAAATGCTAAATTTTAATAGGTCTAGAAGTCAGGCAAGAGCTAACAGATCCATGTCTTTAGGAGGTAAATTTGTTTCTTACAGCTAGTTTTCATTTCGAAGCTTCTTCCCCTACTAGGAATTAGGTGTATTAGTTTATTTAATAAGAATCAAAGAATTGTATGTTTCCGTTCTCTAATTTGACCGGAGTTGTATTCTAAGAAAAATTCAATTAGTTGATGGTTTATAGCTGTAGTATGTATGTCAACAGAAGAACAGCTGCAAGCGGTGGATGATCTAAAGATTAAATTTGTGTTTTTTTCATTGCTTGTAGGCATGGACTTCGTGGATCCGAAGAAAAAGAGCAGTTACGTTGGGAAAATTCTTTTGGCTGCCACCTTAACTGCATTTTGCATTCTCGTGCTCAAACAATCTCCAACTTTCAACACCCCAAGCGCAGTTAGTCCCTGACCTTTTAATACATACACTACTGTCTATATATGAAATGTAAATCTCGTTTTGGAGTTTTATGATTTGCAGTTAATTTTATCCTACCTACCAAAGAGATAAATCTACTCTTTTGCTGTGAAAAAAATAGTGTTTTTGCCTCTTTATCTTTTCTCATTTTATTGCTTATGAGTTTTTCTGACTTCATTATGGGTAATTTAATTTATGTACTATGTAGGGTAAGATTTATACATCTTTATTATTTCAGCCAGCAAATTTATAAGTGGTAGGTTTGGTGCTACCTTTTTAGGTCAGCAAACAAATTTTAATTTCTTATTATAGGGAAGGGAATCATTAGTTGCATTGCTCACACCAGTTACATGGATTGAACTATATCTTTTACTAAATTATGGAAGTACTTCATTAATGATATGATGCTTGGCCAAGGAGTGGCCAAGGAGGCTTCCCTTTCTGCGGGCTTTTAGATTGGCTTCCAGTAATTATCCAAAAATAATTTGTATTTGTTGCATTACTCAATACATCTTCAAAACAGTCTTTGACAACATAATGGGTGCCCAAAGTACTTGAATCTAATGCATATTCGATATGTTACCAGTTGCTTGAGAGTCTCAGACACTTGATATACACAGATCCATCAGTCTAGTAACTGTCAATACATAGGAAATAGGTCACACAAACATATTAAATAGAAATTTATTCATACATTGTTCTGCACTTGCTACTTTAGGTTAGATTCCAGAAGTTTTATTATGTTGTAAGGTATTTTGTCTAATCAAAGTAAAGGTGTTGAGTACTACTCAATTGAATCTTTTGAAGTGGAATGGATGATGAATGGAGTGATTCAGGTTGACTTGCGTGACCGAATTGACAACAAACTTGATTTCTCTGTTTCATTTTGGCTTCAGAAGGGAAAATAAAACAAATCGGTGTCCTGTATGTCTGCCTATTGTAAAGATTTTTTTTGCAATTGACAAGTATAACATATTTTTAATGTAATATTGTGTTTTTCTTTTAATTTTGATTTGCTATAAGAAAATTAGTTATTTTGTTTACTTGGTTTCTATATATTGAAAAACTTCTGATAATGGCTTCACTTTTTCCTTCTTCCTCCCAAGTTCTCCCATCATGAAGCAGGGATTACACATGTTCTAGTCACTGGAGGAGCAGGCTATATTGGTTCTCATGCTGTCTTGCGTCTTTTGAAAGATTCATATCGTGTGACTATAGTGGTTTGTCTTTTAACTGTATACTAAGAATTTGCATTGCATGTTATGTATTTGAATAAGATTCTCATATATTACTTTTCAACAGGATAATCTCTCCCGCGGAAACCTTGGTGCCGTCAAAGTTCTACAAGAACTATTCCCTGAACCTGACAGACTTCAATTTATATACGCCGACCTGGGGGATGCAAAAGCTGTATCCTAAGCATAAATAACTGATACTACAAATGAACTACTAATTGTTGTGAATAAGCATGATACACACATCTTGTTTCCTTCACAATATATTAGGTGAACAGAATATTTTCAGAAAATGCATTTGATGCTGTGATGCATTTTGCAGCTGTAGCATATGTTGGAGAGAGTACCCTTGATCCTCTAAAGTAAATGCAATTCAAAACTATGAGTTTTACCGGTAGTTTCAATGCAAATCTATGCTTCTGACTGCTGCCAATTTACTGAAACTAATGCGTTGCCAGACTGAAATTATATTTTCTTATTCTTGCAAACCTCCGCACTTTGTTCAAATTTTCTTTTAGATGTTTGAAGTTTCTATACTTAAATTCAACAAGGGATCAGTTTGATATGTAAAGGCTAAAGTTTATGAGCTGAAGCTTATATGTGCTATCACCTCAACTTCCAGTGGTTCCTAAATTGTTGATTATGAATAAAATTGTCTGCATGAGGAATAGTTGAAAAAAAAAGAGAAGCCAAATTTTTTTCTTAGAATTACAGTATAATTTTACAGTATAAAAAGTTCCCTGTTGGGAAATAGAAGGAACTGGTATTGTGGCATTTATAGCAAATCATTAAATTTATCCCCGATTAGGGCCGATTAGTGAGATTTAGCACTGATTAGGGCTGATTAGGGCTGATTAGTGTATATTACACGTAATTAACCTAAATTAAGGGGAATTAGTGACTCATGTGACATAATTAGCCCCGGTTAGGGCCGTTTAACCTATTCACTCACATGATTAGTGTGAATCAGGGATAATTAGTATCTTATGCATACTAATTAGTCTCGATTAAGATAAATTAGGCCCGATTAGGGCAGATTAGCCTCGATTAAGGCCATTTAGAGCGTTCTAGCTTAAAATTATGCTCTTTTAAGCTTAATTAAGAGCTTATACATGGAAATTAGGCCCGGTTAGGGCCGATTAGGGCCTGTTAGCCGCTTTTACCCTATGATTAACCTTGACGAAGGTTAAGGGATGATAAACGCTCGCTTTTTAGTCCCGATTAGGACCATTTAGTGTTAAACACTATTCAATTAGCATGTGAAAAGGCCTTAATCGTGTATACTCACATTATAAGTCGATGTAAACGTGTAGGTCGCTCCACACTTTACAATAAATGACGATACCCATGAAGGGCCGATACCCATGAATGATAGATACCCGAGACGGGCTGAAAGTACCCCGAGTCGTAAAGAGACTATTATAACTTCCGCGGAAACTCAGGTAGTTACCCCTGAAGTTGGGGGGCAATTTATATAGATAGAAAATACATCCTAAATACACATTAAATGTCACATTAATTACATTTGGGCTTCTTGTCCTAAGCCCAACACAGACCAGTCTGGTCTAAGCTCGTGACAGACTCAAGACGACCCAAGTAGTCAAGGCGCACTAGTAGAGGTCGTCAAGACCCACGAACATGAGTTCTTCATGAGTTAGTCCTGATACGGCTAAAAGAGCAGAGACGTGAGTCCAAAACAACACACACTCTTACATGGAAGGTTCTATAATTCCCTCCCTTATAGGATTCCTAATTACCATCTAAGTTGGAGACTTATCCACCAAGTCTCCCAACACAAGTCTAACCCTAAACTCATCTCTATATAACGGGCTCTACCCCTCAACCTAAAATTACATTTTTGACTTGATTCTCTACAATACAGAGAAACGTAGGCATCTTGCGAGGACAGACAGTCCCAAACGCGAGAATAGCCATTAAAATTCGAATCTAACAAACTCTAGCATTAATTACTAACGCAACCTAATTTTCATTCCACAACACATTTTATTTTCTAACAAAACTCGTGCTAAAGTTTAAAAAAAAATAAAAGTAACTTTTTTTTTGTCTTTCTATGATAAAATCTAAGAACAAAACTTTATATGTAATTTTAATGGTCATATTGTTTTCTTATTTTTTTAATTTTTAAATATATTTACACCTATTTTTAATATTGAAAGCTGAAAAAACTAATAACTAGATCACCTTAAGTGACTGCAAATGATAACTTGTTGAGATCGGTGAACAAAATGATATATGGGCTCCATTTCAATGACTAGTATAATATTTAACACAATGAAAATATCATAAAAATACTTGATATTATATTAAGAATATCATTCTGAAACTCTGTGCGTTCTAAGTTAAAGTCATAAAAATATTCCGTTATCCAACACTTTGAGAAATACACTGTCACATTTGTCTTGTAGTACTTACCCACTTACAAAAGTTGATGATAATAATGATTCCGGTATGAAATTGAAAAATAGAATCGCCAACAAAGATGGATATTTTTCCTTTTAATATAAAAAAATATTATGTATTCTACATGCATGCTTTAGAACTTTGCATTTATCAATTTGTTTTGCTTTTTGTAAAAGATATATAAATGTAATTGTATGTCATGGATAATTGCAATTTTAAATTTTCGGTTTTATCCTACTTCTTCAACAGTCAGCTTACATGATTAAGAACGTAGAAATTTAATCACAAAATAATTTTTTTTATTTAACATCTCATATCCAAAATGACAGTCAACGGGTATTTTGATGATTACTAGAGAATGTCCCGTGTCACGTACGAGTTATTATGTTAGTTACTTAATTACTGGATAACTCAAATTAGTTTGAACTTACTCTAATCCTCATTGTCATCAAACACAATATATATAAATCAGTATATAATCTACTTATTTGAATTTTAATTTATCGAAAAGTATTATTTTTTAATTTTTAACCAATTTGATCAATTTTAGACTCAATTCAACCGCTTAATTTTGTTTCACCCAGTTTTGATCGTTTTTTATAAAATTATTCTTTGACCTGATTTTTGATCAATCAGGATATGACACATCCGAACATCGATTAATCGACAAATTTTTAGAACTGCTACTCAAAATCTATCTTATACTATAATAACCAGAATTGTATATAATTTGGTTCAACGGTTATCTCCTAATTTTGGTTATTAAAATAATAAATAAATAGTGTTATATATCCGTTAAACTACTAAATTGTTAAACTACTAGACATAATTTATTTATCTTTCTAAACTACAACCAAAATTTATCCAAAAATAAATAAATAGTGTTATATATCCGCTAAACTACTAAATTGTACACGCAAGGGTTGACTCAGTTTGTTAAAAAAAGGATAACTATCCTCTTGGTTACAGGTTCGAATCTCACGAGAGTATAATTTATGATTATGCCTTCTGAGTCAGAGTTTGTCGCTTAAATGTGGTTTACCTTGGTTCACGTCCTGTAGAGTTTACCCAGTGTGCACCAAAAAGGTAGCGACTGCGGGTTACGTACGGTAAAAAAATTACTAAATTGTTAAACTATTACAATCAAGGTTATCATATAATTTTATTTATAAATTTATATAAATATTTTAAAATTTTAAAATAATAAAATAAAATTTTTAAAAAAAATATTAACGGGAAGTGGTATTTAATAAAATCCACGCATGACCAAGTGAGGAGGGAGTAATAAATAAAAATGTACGTACGGCTATTAAAAAGGAGGACACATGTCGAGCATATACGGGGTTAACACATGTGACAACTGCAAGAGTACAGTCGAAATGCGACAAGATTCTTGTCACCGGACAATCAATTGTCCCCTCTACATAACATACTACGTGCCAAGCTTTCCGGTTGCCTATCTTCACTTTTTCACCCTGCTCTCTTCTTTTTCAATTAATACAGTTAGTAAAACTTTCTTTTCTCTGTTGGTATTTAAAGTCACGTCAAAAATTAACTTTTTGTTCTTTTTCCTGTAAAATTTCCAGAATTCAGTAGATTTATTTTACAAACTGTATAAATCCGTAAAATTATAACAATAATTACACAAAACATATTAAAAATGTATATAATTCATCAATATTTCTAATATCTACAAATTTATCGATTAAATATTTAGTTATTTTTTCATGTAAAAAATTGATCACGTGACAATTTCTGTAACATATGTAATTTTTCGTTCCAAATTATTGTTTTTCACCCAACTTTGAATGCATGGACTTGGAAAATAAAGCATAGTTAGGCAGGGGTGTCGGCTGGTTAAAAATGCACAAGGGGAAAAAAACCTAATAAATAACTGTAATTTCAAATCAAATTAAAGTTAATATAATGTCCCTCCCACTCTAACTATTTGTTCATTTCTTGATTTTTTTTTTTTTAATTTCTTCTTCTCTTAAGGAGACAATGAACCTTTTTTTTGTTAACATTCACACCTAACTAAAACTTATAATAAGTTATTTCAAGGAGTATAAAATGCAGTATATTTAATATCAATTATCCTGCCCTTTAAATGCGGTAAATTATCTGCGTAACATAATTTTAAAAAATTTTGCATGATACGCTTGTTCCGATGCCGCACTAGGCCTGATGTGTAACATCGAAATAATGGACTAGATACATGGGAACAGCGCATCGGTTTGATACATCATACATCTCACAAAATATCAATGTGAAGCGGCAAACAAATTAACGTATATGCGGGGCATTCAGGGCTAAAATCTTGAGATGGATTAGGAAACAGCATAAAAATTGAAAATGAGATATTTTGGACATCACCCAAGTGCCAAGTGCTCTTCTAATTCTTTATATTCAATTAGACCATAATCAATTGGGATTTTTTTTTTTTTAATCTTGAAAATCCTAAGATATTTAATTTGAATTATATTTTTTTTAATCCGATGATATGCAATAAATATTGAAAAAAGTCTTTTAAAATTTATTGGTATTCAATTTAAATTCTAAAAAGTCCATTAAAATCCGGCGGTATTCAATTTAGATTTTAAGAAATCCACTAAAGTCTGGTTATATTCAAAGTCCATGATTTTTTTTTTGTATTTGATAAAATGATAGATTTTGATAGATTTACTATTGTATTTTATATTTTATGAAATCTTAGCAAAATTAATAAGATTTTGAATAATTATCACTATTTAAATTAGCAAGACTCTACCAGATTTTTCAACAACACTCCGCTAAAATCAGCGTAAAATTAAAATCAGTAACAATAATCTAAATTCCACGGATTATCATAACTCCCCAAAAATTCGAATTGAATACACCATAGTTGAAAAGAAATAAGTAAAATTTTGGGACTCATAAATATTTAAATAATAGATAGGAAAAGGAAGTAAAATAGTGATTTTTTTTAATTTTTAAAATTTAATCTTTCTGAAAAACTTAGAAATTTAAAGAACTTGAAAGAACATATCAAAGTTGAAAACATAAAAAAATAGAGGGTATACAATATATTTATTTTAAATACACATTTATGTTAAATTATAATACATCAAATATTAAAAATTTAGTAAATAGACATTAATGAAAGTAGGGAAGACAAATATGTATAACCATGATCAAATGGTTAACATAATATTATATAATTTTTGACATATTAAAGTTCTTAATTTATTAAATTTTAATGCTGCTAAATTTGTTAAGATTTGAAAAAATCATGAATAAAAATATTTTTATCCTTGGTTCGGCTAGATATGTATTTATAGAGACAAAATTTGTAATTCAACGAAATCTTGCATTATCTTATTATCTATTTATATCTACATATGCAACAAGTCCTTTATCTTTTGATAACAGTTTTAAATAATAGTTTTATTTTTCTGATCTAAAATTAAAAAAATTATAAATGTATTTATAAAAAATTATCAATTTCTACAGCAAATAAAAGTTTAGGATTCACATTTTTTAATTAATTTAAAATTTAACAATAAAAATAATAATAAATACATAATTTTACCATTAAACATACGTGTTAAAAATTAAAAAATGAATATACTATTACATGATGGATGATAATATACAATCGCAACTTTGGAATAGGCCAACCAAGATACAGAAGAGCTGCATGTGATGCAATTTCTTATGATAATAATTTTTCTAACCTCTTCGGAAGCTCATGTGTACTACTATTTAGTTTCTCAGCGATGTTACCACTTTGTGCCATCTCAACCAAATATATGCAGAATTAAGGTTAATCTCTTAAACGTAAAAAGTAAATGATTTTTAATTTGTAAACTATAAAAAAATTGAGAAATTAGTAAAATTAACAATCAATTCAAACATAAAAATTTATATCCGGTCAACTCAGCTAATAATCAAATTATACTGCTCTGTTCTGAGCAGAACATTTGGTATGATTACCGAGGAATATACGCACGTATTTATGCTCCAACTTGGCAGTCTTATTTTATTATTATATTGTCTTATTTCGTTTGCGATGCACATTTTTTATTATTAATATTTTTAATTTTGTATTAATATTAAATATAAAAATTCCATAATATTAAAAAATTCATAAATACGAATTCAACAAAATCACTCATGACTATATTTGATCTTATAATTTAAATGTAAATTGATAGTCAATGCTAAAATAGTATAAAAAGTCAAAACACGAGATATTTTTTGGGAGGAAGAATAAATTAGCAATAAAGTATAAAATCTACTGCCTGATGTTATATTCTGGAAAAGGTATTATTTTATAAAACTTAATATAAAGAAATAGTAGATAATTAATTTAGTTATATCAGCAACTAAACTATAGTAAATGTTATGGATATCTTGTAAAGACCAGGTACATCTCGGGATTGTCTTGGGATTCTGATTATAATATTTATTTTATAAAACTTCATAAAAAGAAATAGTAGATAATTAATTCAGTTAACTAAAGAATTAACGTAAATAGTAAAAACACTGGATATACATACTGCAATTTATGAGGCATAGTTGCAGTAAAACTCTGAAACGTACAATTCTCAAATCTCTCTCTCTATCTCTCTCTCAAAGTCACTTATAAATCGTGGTGGGGTGTGCTAAAAATTCAATCTTTTTTTTTTTTGTATTCAAAGTCGTCTTTCTTGATGCCTACCTATACATACATGTTTTTATTCACACCCCCTTTACACCTGCCCCCTTTTTTACTGATTTTAAACGCCCCCCCCCCCCTCTTTTCAGACATCTTTGCCTCTGCTCTTAATACAGGTACTTTCTCTCTCATTTTCTTGATTTTTTCCCCAGCAATTTAATAGCATTGTATTGATCAACATCACTTGTAATTTACTTGAATTCTCTTATATGTTTATCAAGAATGATTCTTGGTATTATTATTTGATTCTTGGTTTTTATTTTTTAATGGGCTCCTTTTCTCTTTTTTCTTAAAGTTTGCATTTTTATCTATATAAACCTGTTCATAGATCTTGAATACTATTTTTTTGTTCATAAAGTTTGTGAATTTGATGAGTTTATAGTAAAATATACAATGTTTTATGAGTTATCATAGGAATTGATGATGTTAAAAGCTCAGTTCTTGCAATTCTGAATTGCATGCCATTGTAATAAGTTCAACTAATTATGATATTTTTTTCATCTGGGTTTTCTTTATGTTGGATTTTTCTGGCGGGTTTATGTTTTTTTGCTCGTTCTTGTATTTTTAAAATTCAATTTTTTTTTATCTCTCGCTTGCTATAGGACCCATTGTTTGTTTGTTTGTTTGTAGACTTTTCAATTTAGCTTTCTTCTTGTTCTTTGTGGTTTAACTAATAATTTGTTTTATTTGTTTATTCCACCAGGTTACATCAATTTGCAGTTAAGAAGGGGTCTTTATTGTTGATTTAGAAGACGGTTCTTTTTTATTATTAAATTTAGCATTTATTCTGCAAATGCTAAATTTTAATAGGTCTAGAAGTCAGGCAAGAGCTAACAGATCCATGTCTTTAGGAGGTAAATTTGTTTCTTACAGCTAGTTTTCATTTCGAAGCTTCTTCCCCTACTAGGAATTAGGTGTATTAGTTTATTTAATAAGAATCAAAGAATTGTATGTTTCCGTTCTCTAATTTGACCGGAGTTGTATTCTAAGAAAAATTCAATTAGTTGATGGTTTATAGCTGTAGTATGTATGTCAACAGAAGAACAGCTGCAAGCGGTGGATGATCTAAAGATTAAATTTGTGTTTTTTTCATTGCTTGTAGGCATGGACTTCGTGGATCCGAAGAAAAAGAGCAGTTACGTTGGGAAAATTCTTTTGGCTGCCACCTTAACTGCATTTTGCATTCTCGTGCTCAAACAATCTCCAACTTTCAACACCCCAAGCGCAGTTAGTCCCTGACCTTTTAATACATACACTACTGTCTATATATGAAATGTAAATCTCGTTTTGGAGTTTTATGATTTGCAGTTAATTTTATCCTACCTACCAAAGAGATAAATCTACTCTTTTGCTGTGAAAAAAATAGTGTTTTTGCCTCTTTATCTTTTCTCATTTTATTGCTTATGAGTTTTTCTGACTTCATTATGGGTAATTTAATTTATGTACTATGTAGGGTAAGATTTATACATCTTTATTATTTCAGCCAGCAAATTTATAAGTGGTAGGTTTGGTGCTACCTTTTTAGGTCAGCAAACAAATTTTAATTTCTTATTATAGGGAAGGGAATCATTAGTTGCATTGCTCACACCAGTTACATGGATTGAACTATATCTTTTACTAAATTATGGAAGTACTTCATTAATGATATGATGCTTGGCCAAGGAGTGGCCAAGGAGGCTTCCCTTTCTGCGGGCTTTTAGATTGGCTTCCAGTAATTATCCAAAAATAATTTGTATTTGTTGCATTACTCAATACATCTTCAAAACAGTCTTTGACAACATAATGGGTGCCCAAAGTACTTGAATCTAATGCATATTCGATATGTTACCAGTTGCTTGAGAGTCTCAGACACTTGATATACACAGATCCATCAGTCTAGTAACTGTCAATACATAGGAAATAGGTCACACAAACATATTAAATAGAAATTTATTCATACATTGTTCTGCACTTGCTACTTTAGGTTAGATTCCAGAAGTTTTATTATGTTGTAAGGTATTTTGTCTAATCAAAGTAAAGGTGTTGAGTACTACTCAATTGAATCTTTTGAAGTGGAATGGATGATGAATGGAGTGATTCAGGTTGACTTGCGTGACCGAATTGACAACAAACTTGATTTCTCTGTTTCATTTTGGCTTCAGAAGGGAAAATAAAACAAATCGGTGTCCTGTATGTCTGCCTATTGTAAAGATTTTTTTTGCAATTGACAAGTATAACATATTTTTAATGTAATATTGTGTTTTTCTTTTAATTTTGATTTGCTATAAGAAAATTAGTTATTTTGTTTACTTGGTTTCTATATATTGAAAAACTTCTGATAATGGCTTCACTTTTTCCTTCTTCCTCCCAAGTTCTCCCATCATGAAGCAGGGATTACACATGTTCTAGTCACTGGAGGAGCAGGCTATATTGGTTCTCATGCTGTCTTGCGTCTTTTGAAAGATTCATATCGTGTGACTATAGTGGTTTGTCTTTTAACTGTATACTAAGAATTTGCATTGCATGTTATGTATTTGAATAAGATTCTCATATATTACTTTTCAACAGGATAATCTCTCCCGCGGAAACCTTGGTGCCGTCAAAGTTCTACAAGAACTATTCCCTGAACCTGACAGACTTCAATTTATATACGCCGACCTGGGGGATGCAAAAGCTGTATCCTAAGCATAAATAACTGATACTACAAATGAACTACTAATTGTTGTGAATAAGCATGATACACACATCTTGTTTCCTTCACAATATATTAGGTGAACAGAATATTTTCAGAAAATGCATTTGATGCTGTGATGCATTTTGCAGCTGTAGCATATGTTGGAGAGAGTACCCTTGATCCTCTAAAGTAAATGCAATTCAAAACTATGAGTTTTACCGGTAGTTTCAATGCAAATCTATGCTTCTGACTGCTGCCAATTTACTGAAACTAATGCGTTGCCAGACTGAAATTATATTTTCTTATTCTTGCAAACCTCCGCACTTTGTTCAAATTTTCTTTTAGATGTTTGAAGTTTCTATACTTAAATTCAACAAGGGATCAGTTTGATATGTAAAGGCTAAAGTTTATGAGCTGAAGCTTATATGTGCTATCACCTCAACTTCCAGTGGTTCCTAAATTGTTGATTATGAATAAAATTGTCTGCATGAGGAATAGTTGAAAAAAAAAGAGAAGCCAAATTTTTTTCTTAGAATTACAGTATAATTTTACAGTATAAAAAGTTCCCTGTTGGGAAATAGAAGGAACTGGTATTGTGGCATTTATAGCAAATCATTGAATTTTTTACCTAGCCAGTTACATTATTGCTTATCTAACAACATTATCCAAAAAAATAGAAGGGGAAGTCCCTCCTGAAAAATTGATCCATCTTTACGCCCACTACTTACCAACATTCTTTCATTTCCATTAATGTTTTCATATCTTCTGTTATCGTAGTGCTTTAGTCTTACTATTTAGTTATGTTAATTTGGATATGAAGTTGTGTTATTGCTACATCAACACTCGTTTAGTAACTTACATATTTGACAATGAAGGTATTATCACAATATCACATCAAATACTCTAGTGGTGCTGGAGGCTATGGCAGCACATGGTGTTGGCACTCTAATATATTCCAGTACATGTGCAACATATGGGGAGCCTGAAAAGATGCCAATTACAGAAGAAACTCCTCAGGTGAGTTGTAGCACATATCTAAGCTCACCAACAATACTACTACTACTACCTGTTTACTTTTGCAAGGGAATATCGGAATTTTTTTTTATTGCGATGCTATGATATATTACATCCAAATATTCTTGTTTCTTGCAGGTTCCGATTAATCCTTATGGGAAAGCTAAGAAGATGGCAGAAGATATTATTCTGGATTTCCATTCGAACTCGAACATGGCTGTTATGATTTTAAGGTAAATTTGTGAATATTTAGTGTCATGTTTTAAAAAAACTAATTGTCATTTTTGAAATCTCTCATTTGTCTTGGCAAATGGCAGTAGCAAGCATAGTATCCGTATAAGAAAATAAATTTTGGCAAAAATTCACTACTGGTATTTATTATAGACTAAATATTCTTTATGCCGAGGGCTGCTAGGTTTATGTAATATGTAGCCAGTAATTTAGTATGTGGTTTTGAAGTTGTGTTGGAGTTTTACCTATTCTATCGATGCTAAGGATTCTGCTCATTACATTCCTCCTTAAATTTCAGATACTTCAATGTAATTGGCTCAGACCCAGAGGGAAGACTTGGAGAAGCTCCAAGGCCAGAACTACGTGAGCATGGGCGAATATCAGGTGCTTGCTTTGATGCAGCTCGAGGAATTATTCCTGGACTTAAGGTATCTACCATCCATTTTTTAGGGCCCTAATTTCTTTATATGCGTTTTTCACAATAAAATTTTTACATATCGTAAAGATATTAATCTATACTGTATATAGATTTTGTATATCACTATATTAGTATATCTATATTAATTTGCTTTTTTACCTAATTAGTATTCTGTGGACATGCAGGTTAGAGGAACAGATTATAAAACTGCAGATGGAACTTGCATACGCGACTACATTGATGTTACTGATCTTGTTGATGCTCATGTGAAAGCCCTTGCAAAGGCCATGCCTGGAAAAGTTGGAATCTACAATGTTGGCACCGGAAGAGGTAAAAGTTTACATGATTATTAGCTCAAAGATTTCTATTAGGCTGCATCTCAGTTATACGAGTAAAAATATTTATTTACAAAGTTAAGTAAACAAAACTTTGAATCACATTACATGGATAAACAATTTTTTAAACTTCTTGTCGGGCATCCTTCAATCAGGTAGATCTGTAAAGGAGTTTGTCGAGGCTTGTAAAAAGGCAACTGGGGTAAGCATCAAAGTCGACTTTCTCGACCGCCGGCCTGGTGACTATGCAGAAGTGTTAGCTGACCCCACAAAAATCTTACGTGAGCTGAACTGGACCGCACAATACACAAACCTTGAAGAAAGTTTGCAGGTGGCTTGGAGATGGCAAAAGTCTCATCTTGATGGTTACAATTCATAAACCACAGTACAGTTATAGTGGAAGATTAGTTGGTTACCAACCCAGAGCCTGATTTTGCCCCAGTCCTAATACATTTATTTATAGTAGAGGGGTTTTGACATGCTCACATATTTATTGAAGTATCTTATATATCATTGTTACTATACAGGGTAGAGTTTTAGGAGGTAGCCTTCTAAATTATGATAATGCTGAAACACTTTTTTTAATAATAATGCCAGTTGGGTATGATTATTTAACATCTTTTTGCCTAAACATCCTTCGTAGTTCTTTTTTTCTTCTTTGTGGGAGTGCTTTAGTTGTTTTTTTTGCCAATAATTGGTTTAGAGCTTTGTTGCTACAGCAAGTGATACTCTTCTCTTGTTGCAGCGACTTCTCTCTTTCCTTTTGTTAAGGAAAGCGAAAGAAAAAGCTTAAGAACAGAAAATAAATTACTCCTAAATTTATTTTCAAATTTTTCTTCCTGTTTTTGGAGGGGAGAAAAGTTAAAATAACTCATTTTATAATTTTTTTACATAGAATTCTATGGAGTTTTTTTTTTGAAACCTAGAATCGCACGGAGTCAAGTGCCTGTTAATATTTATCATTTTGCTACTGAATAATAAATTTTTAGAAAAATTGTAAGCTATACGATGCTAACAATTAAACATCTGTGAGATAAATGTATATGGCCTGGCATCTCAACTCCGTACTTTTTTTACAAATTAAATTAATATGATGTTTTAAATTTAATTAAATAAGTTTTCAAATCAAGTCCGATCGCTATTTAATCATTAAGCATTATTGTAGTTAACGGTCGACTAATAAAAAATAGAAGAGATTTAATAAATTAGTTTTTTTTGAAGAATAATAGATTTAATTCAATAACAAAAAGTAATAAGATATCTACTCAAATGATTCGAGTCGTTTAAAATTAAATTACACGATGTTGTGTGTCTTTCAACTTTATTTTATCGTGACTAAAACATAGCCTCCTCTAAAAATCAGCCGTGGGGCTTTGTCAATTTACCAAACTCTTTGATTTGTTTGAGATTGAAAGTTTTTCGGTAATTAATTCATCCGCTCTACCTGATCGATCAGAGCTTTAAGATGTTTGTTGATGTTTGTTTCTTTCAAAAATCGTGTCTCTCAGGCAAGAATCCTTACCTACTAAATTTATTTAGTTTGTTTTTAGATATAATTTTCGGAGCTTGAATTTTCTTTCATCTTAAATTCAAGCGAAAAAATTCAGTTAATTTTCTCTTTTTATCATAGTGAGCTTATTCCCTCCTTTATTGTGGATACTGAATCTGATTTAGTGCCTTTATTGTGAATCTGATTTAGTGCCTTTATTGTGAGTGCTGAATCTGATTTAGTGATATAGGTTTATACTGAATTACATTCACCATTGTAATAAAACAAGTACATGTAAATTTACTTAATTCAAGATATCAACATATCACTTGATGATCTCTACTTGAAGGAAGACCGGAGATTTGACCCTTTATTCAATTAGTTGATTTGTTAATATCAATATCTAATATTTAACTGCACTTCAAACTTTCTTTCTGGACAAACTGCACTTCAGACACACAGTTAGTTAAAAAATATTCATATACAAAGGGACACCTACTTTATTGTCATCCTAATTTGGGTTCATAAAAACAATTCAAGTAACCATATCAAAACAGATTGCGGAGAAATGTTCAATGATCCTAATTCTTTGAACTGGGCAAAAGGAAAGCTAGTAAACTCGTTCAAACGAAAAATATTTATGAAGGTTAAGCACAATGAGGTGAATCAGGGATCCCACACATTCTTGGATTCAAAGCTAACTTCCTCTGCAAGTTTGGGGACAATGACTCGGCATCGAGTACTAGATTAATTAGCGGTGCCAGTTTTCTAGTTACAAGATAGCTGTCAAGGTATTTTAGTTTTCCTCGGTCATGTATTGCTCCAGTTGATTCATTGGTGATGCCTCATCCACCGTTAAGCAACCGTCTGAACTGCTCTATCAAAAGCCTCCTCTCCAGCAGATATGCATTTAACGAGCATATGATCTGCCTGTGAAAGTTTCAACTGGCTGCAAAAGCAAAATCAGACAATGGAATTATTTCTTCAGATATACATTCTTGCATTTGACAGGCAGGTGTGAGTTTTGACTCGCTTGAACATAAGAAAGTAAGAAACTGAAGAAATTATATCATCAAGCAAGAAAAAGGGAAAAAAACTGATAAACTAGAGCTCCAACATATCAGGTGTAACTGTGAAAATGTGAAACAACACCTGTGTAAATGTGAAACGACACCTGTGTAAATGTGAAACAAAATCCTGTGTGAATGTGAAACGACACTAAATATATAACTAAAGTTATAAACATTAAAGGGCACTAGAGATACAGCCGCTCCTGCGAACTAAATAACTTAAACGGAGTGTGCCAGGCCCCCAATATAATATAAATCAGCTAGTAGGAGTAGTAGACTAGTAGATTGAGATGTTTTTATAAGCATGCCTTTAATTTCACAATTTCCTTTCTCATAATATACTGATACTTAACACAGGGATAGGTACTTGATACCATTGGCAGGATACCATGAATGATATGGCACCGCAAAATAAATTAAAAACATAATGGTTTATATTCAATAACAGCCTGACAGACAGAATAAGAACAATGAAGTTTTTGCTCAAGTAACTAGAACCACCTGCAAACAAAAATATTGCCAACAAAATTTTTATGCAAACAGATTTTAGAAAAAAGCTTGTGAAGTCCAGAACCGTTTAACCGTCTCTCTAATAGATATGTAATATATTTTTTTGCAGCTTATAGTTCCACAAACACGCAAACAGTTGGGTATAAAGCACTAGATAATTGGGGGATCTTAGGAATACTTACGCAGTTTAGCGCATTACTTTTTACTGCCCTCACAAAAGCTGACATGCTTTGGATGAACCACGAAATTTACAACTATATTAAAACAGAACTCAAATTCAAATATGAATCTAGATATAAAAACGAATGAAACTCGAACTTCCATATAAGTCATACAAAATGCACGTGATCTGATAGTTTCTCAAAAAAATTGACAGCGTGGTTTCTTGTTGGAAAGAACTTGCACCGTACTATAATTCTGTGTTCAATATCTAAATACTTGCTATTATGTACGTGCACAGCGCAAAAGAAAGCAAAGGGATTGGTAATTCTGATTACCTTAGATAACGTGAAGAGGGTTTCCCTAAATGAAGACAGCACACAACCATATTAGCCAGTGTTTCTGGATCCTTTGTGTCCTGCACCAACCACAGAAAACATATATATACAGAAGGAAATGTTAAAGATGGTAAACCAAGTAAGAGATAAACTGAAACACAGCTTAAAAGAGATCAAAAGGTTGAATGGTAATATGAAAAGAATAATCAGATGACTGATAAGTGAACAACTATATAGATGTTTGACTCCTAATGAATCAATATTGGCAGCTCGGTAAGAAAGGCATAGAAAAAATTCAGTCAAAATATAACAATAAAACATTTGCCTTATTTAGTGCTTCAAGCAATAATGATTCAGCTTCATCAAAATTTCCCATGTGCATGCTGCAAACTGCCTTCCCATTCAAAATCAAACTAGTCATCTGGTACTTCTCTGAGAAATCTTGAAATATGAGATACGCTTCTTGAATCTTTGAGCCACCCTGACTTGCAAGAAAACACTTACTCAAGATACTGAAAACCTCCCGCCTATATATAATAGGAAAAAAGGGTACGTACCACAGCCAGGTTTATCCATGCATTTGCAAGTTGAGTTAATGTATGGTCCTCGTCAATCTGTTGCATAATCCTCAGTTGCTTCTCTGCATAATCTGTTCGGTGCATCTTAAGAAATATCTGGACATTCAAAGCATGCCTGAAAAATGAAATCAGTGAAGGCTTAAAAAACAATTGTATTCAATTACAGCAACTATTTACCAATATTTTAGATGAGTTTTCAATTCTAAATAAATTCGACCATTTCATTTATTTAAAAGAGTTGCCAAACAAGCACTAAATAGATGGAAGAAGCATACTGCATTGTCAGGAATATTAAAAAAACAAAAGAAAAAAAACTATGCTACTGAGTAAATGCAAGCATTCCTTAATGTAGAACACTGTATAATAACAATATGTAATTTCTTTATGCTTTCCTACCAGAATGGTTAGCTTCGGTAATAAGAAAGTAAGCTCCAGTCTTCATGTCAAATATCGTCTTTGCAAATACTTTTATAGCCAACACATCCCCAGAGCTCTCCAATTCACAAATTGATAATATTTCACATCCAAGAAGCACCATAACTTTGTAAAATCTAAAGCGAATTACTGTGCGTAAAAAGCATTTTAATCTTGAGTACAGCTCTCTTGATGAATGTTATTTAAGGTGATGGGTGCAAAGGGCCCGGTGGAGCCTAGGTCCAAGACGAGCGTACACCTTATCAAAGTGAGACACACACGTATACTATATCACAAAATAAGACACAAATAATATATTTTGTCCACTTCAACAAAAAAGTCACTACTAATTAAACAAACAAAAATCAGAAGTCGGAAGAGTAGCAGATGGCAAAAGTTCCAGAAGAAAATAAAGTCAATAGTTTACTGATTTATAAGTTACACAATACATATATAAATATTATACAATGAACATCTTATAATATTATATAATCTGGTGATGCACAATTTTTTTTTCATATTTTTTCAATTGGCATTTAATAATTTTCTATGAATCATTATTGCTTATAATGTTTCTGATGTTTGTTTAAACATGTATGCTTAACTCAGTACATATATTTAACAATTTATGAAATATGTCTTGTATCTTTAGAAAGTTATATAGCCGACATGACTGAAGCAGCAAAAATCATAGCCAAATTATCATGCCTATGTGTTAAATAAGAAACATATCTTTGCAAGCACAGATCATGGTCACTTAGAGCTAACTTGATGTTAGCATGAGTTGTATGCATGAACTAGCCAAAGACAATTTAAACCCTGAAATATTTTTGCTCTTGCTTGGGGTAACATTTATTATTCAGAATAATTAAGTAAAGAAGAGAACTCACAATTCCATTGTTCCCCCAGCATGTGTGTGTTTCAGAGCTTCATTATAATCCTGCTCATGCATATATATGATGCCAGCAATGGTCCGAAGGATTGGGTTATTTCCGATTGCTGGATCTGACAACCACTCATGTAGGTTTGAGATTGTACTTTCCTGTAGAATATATACAAATTAAACTAACCACAAGCAGCCATTTGGATTAGCTGTCAAATCCATGTCCATCACTTTCCTTTTCTTTAAAATTATCAAACTCACAAAGCTAAAGAAAAATATAGTTTAAACATAAAGCTATTGGAAGCAAACCTACATACAGATAAGGTTGTGCATACGTGTTTCACCACAAAAATAATATGACGACTTACCTCAAATTGTATCAGTATTGTCATATATATTATATCATATCATGGCCGTCTTTAATCATTTCTTACACTATATTCATCTATCATAAAGATGATTTTTTCT
This sequence comes from Apium graveolens, assembly GCF_009905375.1. Lineage (NCBI taxonomy): Eukaryota > Viridiplantae > Streptophyta > Magnoliopsida > Apiales > Apiaceae > Apium > Apium graveolens. Next base: position 55,243,956 of record NC_133652.1, read on the forward strand.
GCAATAAACTTTAAAGGAACAAGTACCTTTTAAAAGCTAATGGAGTAAAATCATTCATCCAAAACACAACACAATCCTAACTCTAGTTATTCAAGACATGCCAATCATATAATAGTTTTCGAAAAGGGAAATACCTTTTGCAGATGTTGATGCCAATGCTTACAAGGGCAACATAATTACAATCCCAATGCATAACATACTAAGTTAACTATTGAGAAAACAGAAAACTTATTTATAGTAGAGACGATGATGCCAATCCTTAGTTGAGCAACATACTAACATCACAATGCATATCCTATTACGCTAAATATAGCAGAACAACTATCTGACTTTAACAATAACAATGACAACAATGATGATGCCAATTCATACAACTAGCAAATTAATTACAATCGTGATGCACAACATACATAATAAGTATAACTGTAAATCGACTGCAAATAGTAATTTCATATCTGAGGAAAGCAAACTAAAATAAATCAATCTAATCAAACAACATTTCTCCAAAAGCGATTAAACAATATTTGTCGAACCTTGTTTCCAGGATCAGATAGATACAATGCCAGCAATTTAACGGCCTGGAGAGGCGTAGCAGCAGAAGAATCGATCTCGCTAATCACAAGCTATACATTTCAAAAAACAAACATATGATCAAAATTAAAGAATACTACGGAAAGATGAGATAAAATTGAGAGAGAGAGAGAGAGGAGACCTCGTAACTGGACTGAGCGATGTAAGATCTGTAAACGAGAGAATCTCTCTCGATAGCTTCATCGGGAGAGAGATTGGAGAGATTGGTGCTAGAGTTAATTGCAGCTTGGTACGCTCCAATGTGAAAGTTGTTTCTCACAGAGAATAATAAATCTGGTGCAGCCATCGGATTAATTTGGATCTCAAGCTTTGTCACTCCTGAATTTCTGTTTATGAGTTTGTTAGGGAAGACAGGAGTGTCTACGATCACTAGTCGACCCAAATTTAATTGTTTATCAAAAAAATTAGAAATCAAAGATGAATATTCATATTTTAAAATAAAATTTAGCTTTTTTTTTGAAACAAAAATAAAATTTAGCTTTAAAACAGTAAAACTGACTAAATTACATTACAGTTAATTAATATTACATTCATCCCCGTCATTTCTTTATATTTTTTTTCACATATTTGACATGTATTTTAAGGCAATTATAAAATATAGTTTCGGAATTTATTTTTAAATATTTTTATATAAAAATTAGAACATTATATTTTTATTTAAAAGAAAAAAATTTTTAAAAAATTATGCAACTACTTTTAATAAAAACATTAAAGTACGTGCGGAGTTTCCGTCCCCGATATAAAAAATTGAGGGGACGGAGAGAATAATATTTACAAGCTTATTTTTTCTTAGAATTAACTGTACATATCTTGTTTATATATAATTTTTTCTCAAATTTAACTTTGCTAGGTACGGATGAGTATTATGTAAAATTAAATCAAGACGATCCTCGACCAACCCGGTGATGTTTTTTTTTTTTTTTGAAACAAACGTACTTGCATTAAACAGAATCAGCAATGATTACATCCATAAGGAATTCAGGAGCAACAGTACTCCATTCCCGTAAGTCTGGCTCAGAATGAGAAACCCTAGCTAAACAGTGAGCTACTACATTCGCAGACCTATGCACAAATTGTACTAGCACATTCTCAAAGTGCTTACTTAACTCAATACAATCACTAACAATAGAATGAAAATAAGAATTCTCTTTCCCTCAATTATAAGCATCTGCAAGAAGTTTCGAATCGGTCTCAAACACACACCGAACAAATCCATACTTCTTCGTCCAAGACAAAAGCTCCCTGAGAGTAATAGCCTCAGCCTCCCTCGGCTGCCATAACCCTTCCACTTGTTGACACATAGCACGTACAAAGTCTCCCCTATCATCGCGGATTACTCCTCCAATCCCAATTGAATTATCCTGCATAAACGTTGCTGCATCTATATTTATTTTAACCCATCCCACTGGAGGTTTTTGCCAGCACCTACTCCTCGAGTTTATGGTTGGGGTACACTTGACCTTTTCCTGCTGAGCTCTTTTCCAATCTTCTAACAGATTTATCGCAACACTCTTAGTACCAAACACCGACATGTCAATTTTATTCCATACCCACTTGTTCCTACGATTCCACAAACTCCAGCACAGAGCTGCGATTAACACACACTGTTCCATTGTTCCAGTTGTAAACAAGCGCTTAAACATGTCTAGAATTGTCTCACCTGGTACCGTTTGGACCCAGTCTGCAAAACCCAGTGCATCCCATGCTAATCTTGCAAAAGAGCACTAAAAAAGAACATGTATTGCATCCTCAGTTGCCGTATGACACCAGGAACATCTGTTATCAATATCAACCCTCTTGTCTCTTAATGCTATTGCCGTTGGTAAACAAGATTTACACGTTCTTCATATAAAAAATATAATTTTCCCCGGTACTTCCAGTGCCCAAATCTTTCTCCAAAACCTGGCGTCTGTTGTAATATACTCACCAACTAACTTTCGATAACAACTTTTAACCGTGAAGTTTCCTTTTTCTCATCATAGAGCCACAGCCACGAATCCTGTCTTTCTAAAACGGGTATAGGGATGTTCTTGATCAGTTGAACATCTGATGTTAAAAATTAACTTTAGTGGTATTCTTGTTGGGAAGTTCGATTCTTGTTCAATCCAAAATTTAGTAGAGACTTTATTTGAAAATCCGAATCGATCAAGTACTCTCGATCTGATACTATTTTATTTTTTTTCAGTTTATTTTTTACTTGACTCGGGTTAAATTCTTGTGAAAATTGATTAATCAGAAAAAGCTCGATTTTAAAAATTAAAAAAATTAGAAAATTGAGTAGGGGTAAAAATAAAAGAAAAGAAAACCCATAATCGAGTACTAGTTTATAATTAAAAAAAATTAAGCATTTTTATTTTAAGATGGTAGTAAAAGGCTTATCAAAATTAAGAACATAATTAATAATATTGTATTTCATTTATAAATATTAAAAGTCATATACTTATGAAAATAAAGCTTTATATTTTTATTTATTCGATTTTGATATGGAGTACTTTTCTCGAATACTATGAAATGTAGTTAATTATATAGTGTATTATTTAAAAACATGAGTAAATTATTGTAAAAGTTTTTGCGGTTTATTCCTCAATATTTTGATTATTTAAATAAATTAAAATAATTCAGTTTGAGTTCTTATTAATCCTCGTGTTCCTTTTTAATTGTTATATTTGACTTTTCAGTGATCGAATTAACCAATTTTTGATAAACAACAAAAAATTATTCATTTATTATTTTAAAAAACTGAAAATTACATAAAAAATAGATTAATGGTAGTTTTCAATGATATAATATTTGAAAATAATTTTAATGACATTATATAATTAAATCTCAATCAAAATTCGATTAATTTAAACATCAAAAATTAAAACATGATTATATTTAGCAAATATTTATTTTTCTCCCAAAAACAAAATAAAATAATCAGAGAAGATCCAAAAATAGCCGGTTGTACCGACTCATAAATGCCAGCTCATAAATGCCACTAGGATACTCCAAAGAAGAGTTAACGTTAAACTAAGGCGACCGTTAGGAACTCTAGAAACAACTTTCATATACTTTAAATACACACTCCTCTGCTCTACATGTTCACTTCCAAGTTGAATCCCAAGTTCAACAACACAACTCTAATTTGTACTCCTGTCTCAACACAATCTCAACTTATAAAAAATGGGTATGGTTATAGTAATATCTCTGCCATTGATTATGTTCTCTCTGCTTCTTGGATTTGGTTGTTACTTTCTTGGAAGAGCTAAAGGGCGTCAAGATGTTCGCACCAATGCTCAAGTTTTTGGAATCCCAACGCCTCCCCCTGGTAGCGATATTGCGATAGCTTCTTATCCTTCACCACCAACGACACATCTCAAGACTTTTGACAAATCAGACATGGTTTAATTTTTGTTTATTTGGTTTTTAACGAGCCTCTGGCTAGCTAGTTCTATATGATTATGAAATTATTGTGTCTTGTAACTTTGTAATACATTTTTTTGTGTAATTATTACCTGTTTATGTCTTGTGTTGTTGAAATGATTAATGAAATGCTGAATGGGAATTTTGTATATCGTAAAAATTGGTAGGCTTAATTATATCATAGACCTTGAAATATGATTATTTGTACACATAAATTCTTAAAAGAAAAAAAAATATACACATCAACGCTTGATGTATTGAATGTGTATATTCTGACCCTTGTCACTTCAATAACTCGTAAATCCTAAACTACTGAATTATTCCCAGTGCATAATATTGACGGAGGAATTTGGTATCAACAAAATTTGAGGTTCGTCGCCAATCAAGATCTACCATGGTGGTTCTTTGGCTGGAAAGTGAGCAGAGTGTGATGGTAGTGATGAATTAGGGGCTGAGATTGCTTAGAGTTGGTGGTGGCTCCTTATGACTCTCGCTTCCGATCCCCTGCAATTTGCCTACGTATCCCTATTTAGGGAATCAAGCTAACATAATTCTTCGCGAAAAAGAAATCTAATGTGATTAGATCTCTTGTCCCGAGACCCAGTAGGAAACCTACTGGAAACCGTCTTCTACTAGCTTTAGGAATGTCCGCGGATGAGGCCCAACCACAAAGGTCCAAGGCTCATCCACGTCTTCGAGACTTCAGGGATAAGGCATCTCCCTGACCAAGGATAACCCTCCGCTACCAGCTGTTTCTCTAATCCGTAGACGCAGTTATAGCCGTGATTCACCCCAAATGTTGGACGCATTCTTGTCCCCCGGATAAGGAGTCCCTAGTAGATTGCAGGACAAGTGATCCCAAGTTTTTGGGTGCAAAGTGCATGATACTCCGAAGTCTCCCAACGAGGACACCCGTTGACTACAGAGACAGAGCTCCCAAAGCACACACCAGATTTTACCCCACATCCCCAATGAGGACACTCATTGACTACAGGAGGAGGCCTTCCGTCCAGGCATACCCCTGTAGGTCTCTGACCACGGACACCGCCTTCTTGTGGTTGCATTACAAGAATGAGTTCTTCTATAGAGTACCTGCAACAAATATGTTAGTAATAATAACCTCCTTCCCTCGTTGATGCATCCAAAGAACTCGTCCAAATAATATGTTGAAATTCACTTCCTTTAGTGAGGGCACGCCCTAAGACATATATAGGTTAGGGACCAGCTCAAGAAATCATTCAAAATTCCTTTTTCATACATCTATAGCCTTCTTCCTTAAAATAGATGCCTTATCTTTTCCTTAATTTTAGGCACCAATATCCCAATTTTGACCAATTGACCCGATTTTGACCCGAACAAGGTTTATAGCAAATTTTGGGCATAACAACTACCCCCAAATTCTATATGCTATTGAACATGGGATTGGAATTTTAAACTCCCTGACAAACTTGAAAATTTTGTATGAGCGTCTACCAATTTTGAGAGTATACCCTTACGAACTTATTCATTCCTCTTTCTTCATCCTGCTCTATTTCTTTTATGAACATGATAGGGCGCGCCTTGGATGAATGCGCGTGTCATGAATCCATACGAACACTTCACACCCCACAACGTAACATCTATCACTCTCTGCCACTTCTCTTCTTTATGGCTATAACATAGGTTTGTCTAGAGAGATTTACCACTTATGCACCAGTTCTCTAAGCTGACATGAGCTAACTCAGTGTAAGAAACAAGAGAAATCGTACAAAAGTGTGCACCTCACATACCTTGAAAAAGCATAATCCATTAACAAAGATTTGAGAGTTTTCTCTAACTTTTTCATCCTAATATTGGTTTCTCATGGGCGCGCCTTAAACTGAAAAGGTCATCATATGAGGGTGCGCTCTAAGAAAAACGCGACCAGAATAAAAGACTAGCTCTCTGTTCTTGAAATAATACATAATCTTTGATACAAGGAGGACGTGCCTTGCTGGTGAGAGTGATACTTCCACCGATGACACAATACCACTCCATATTTGATTTCTTGCGTTTTGCCAAATCATAACTCCAAACCACTGCTCTCGTCTTTTCCATCAATAGTCATTTATTCAAACCAAAGTCAAAACTTTTATGACCTTCTACAATAATCTATTTTTAAAAAGCGCGCCCTTTATAGTGCCAGCGTCTTCCTCAAATAATTAACTTCATTAAAGGGTGTAGCCTCTTTATAAGGGGCGTTTTGCTCAAAAGGTGTTCATCCTTGGAGGGCGAGTCCTTTATATAAGGCGCGTTTACCTTGATAAGGAAAATCATTTAGAGGATGCGCCCTCTATAAGTGGAGCATCCACCTCCACAAGGGTATTCATCCTTGAAGGGCGCGTTCTCTGTAAGAGGAGCATCTACCTCGACAAAGGCAATCATCTTTGGAGGGATCTTCCTCTGTAAGAGGCGCGTCTACCTCGACAAGGGTATTCATTCTTGGAGGGCACGTCTTCTGTAAGAGACACATCTACCTCGATAAGGGAAATCATCCTTGGAGGGCGCGTCATCTATCAGAGATGCATCCACCTCGATAAGGGTATTCATCCTTGAAGGGTGCGTCCTCTGTCAGAGACGCATCCACCTCGATAAGGCAAATCATCCTTGGAGGACGCGTCCTCTGTAAGAGGAGGATCTACCTCGACAAAGGGAATCATCCTTGGAGGGCGCGTCCTCAGTAAGAGACACATCTACCTCGACAAGGGTATTCATCCTTGGAGGGCGCGTCCTCTGTGAGAGGAGCATCTACCTCGATAATGGTAATCATCCTTGGAGGGCGCGTCCTCAGTAAGAGACGCATCTACCTCGACAAGGGTATTCATCCTTGGAGGGCGCGTCCTCTGTAAGAGGAGTATCTACCTCGACAAAGGGAATCATCCTTGGAGGGCGCGTCCTCAGTAAGAGACGCATCTACCTCGACAAGGGTATTCATCCTTGGAGGGCGCGTCCTCTATAAGAGGATCATCTACCTCGACAATGATCTTCTATAGAATCTTCATATAACAAAACTAAATCAAAGATCAATATTCTTAGAAGGCTTTTATCTTCAACAAAGCTCAAGGGATACAGAAACTATCTCTTGTTGAAATATCTCTCAGCGAGGCATCTCACGAAGTGGTATCTGATAAAGGGCATCTCACTCTCAGAGACATTTTCTTGAAGTTGAGCGTTTTCTTAAACATGGGTGTTTTCCTGATCTTGAGCATCTCTCTGATTTTTAGGAAAAGCCATATATCTCACTCATGTGGCAATATGTAACACCACGGAACTAATGAGAGGTGATCTACCCCCCGAGCGTGCACCCTGTCAAAAATACTTTGTAGCCTCATCTTCCTCATTTGTTTCTAATGCAACTTTCATATTTTCTTTTTGCTAAAGACAACCAGATGACCTTGATAATCATATCGAAAGAAGAAGCCTTAACATATGAGCCAGATATGCTCAGGGCGCGTCCTGAAAACCCACTCAGATTATTGAGGATGTGAGGGCGCGTTCACTGAAATTAAACTCTCGACATACTATGAAGATCATTGTACTTCATTTGCTTCTTTATAAATCATGTCTGTAATGTCGAGGAAGAGGAAATGGGTATTTCAATGAAGGCACGCCTTAAGAGAGATAGCCTTGAAGAGTTTACTTATAACTGTTGAGGATATAACATTATATTCTTAGATGAAGGAGCTCATTCATGTCATGGGGCCTCACCTTGACAAGCAAGGGGCGCATCCTAGGATTCATGGTGCCTCTACTCTGATAGCTTCTTTTCTTATAAAATTCCAATATTAAGATTCTCCTTGTAGTCAATAAAGTTCACCTCACCATCAATATTTTTCTGAGGGCGCGCCTTAAAGAAAGGGCGCGTCTTGAAAGATAAGGAATTAGTTCCAGTCGATCCATTCTTCAAGTACTGACTATAACTCATCTGCTCATCAAGACATCTTCATTGAAATCTTCCATAGACTTTTTCTTCTGAGGGCGTGCCCCGGGAGGGTAATTTTCCACTGAATCTCACATGCAGAGGGCGCGCCTTAATAGATTGTGATGTTGTACTTGGTAAATTATGAGATTTTTTCTAGATAAGGTTTCCTACCTGCAAGAACTACAATTAATATGGAACTTTAAATATTACCCGGAGGACGCGTCATAGAGGGACGGACGTGTCCAATCAGCGAATTCTCCTGAAATTTGTTGGAAGTCTCCTGGGCCTCAGATGTCTTTATCAAGGCGCGTCCTAAGTGTTTGCGGGGATCTCCTCCGTGCCAAATCTCTTTCACAATATTCTTCCTGCACAAGTCCTAGAAACTATTAACGGGAAATACAACAAAACTAGTTGAGTGTTACCTCGAGGAATCGTCTTAAAGGCGATGACTAGCTCATGGTAGTAATACTTTCTTCTTGGAGTGTTCTCCTCTCGATCATCCTCAGATTTGCTCCTGGTTAAGTCTTCTAAACTGAATATTATTCTCAAATCTTCTAAATCTTTAGTCTTCTTGTTGGAATAGGATTCTCCAATCTTCTAAGTCGAATAGGATTTTCTCAATCTTCTAAACCAAATAGGTTTCTTGAAATCTTCTAAACCAAATAGGTTTTTCCCAATCTTCTAAACCAAATAGGTTTCTTGTAGTCTTCTAAACTGAATAGGTTTCTTGCAATCTTCTAAACCAAATAGGATTTTTTTGGTAAAAATTCACAGCTACTGTTTTCCTCTGTTTCCGGGCTGTTCAACTTGAATTCTCATAACCATATCATCTCTGAATTAAAGAGAATTCAATAAGTTTCGCGTAGGCTGTAAGATTGTCCAAATCTGACTTAAGGAACTCGAGATAGGGCCCAAACAGTGTAGGCAAATAGCTTAACCCACCAAATCCGATTTTTGTATCCAACCTTGCTTCTTCGTGGCCATGGCTGTAAATTTCAACCCCCATGTATGGAAATCTTCATCCATGGATATCCCTCGTGGCCGCGGATACTACATTCAAATCTCATTCGACCCCTTAGCCGAAATAGTTATTCACGGATATCCTTTGTGACCGTTATTTGCAACCTCCTCCGTGACTACCCTTCAATTCTTATGTTAGAGAACCTTCATCGTGATGAGACATCTATTGCTCATGAGATTATGATCTTGATCAGCACCCCTCTTTCTAGCGCCAATTTTTTTATGAAGGAATTTGGTATCAACAAAATTTGTATTTGAGGTTCATCGTCGAAATCAAACCATGGTGGTTCTTTGCCTGGAAAGTGAGCAAAGTGTGATGGTTGTGATGAATTGGGGGCTGAGATTGCTTAGGATTGGTGGTGGCTCCTTATGGCACTCGCTTCCGACCCCCTGCAATTTGCCTACGTATCCCTATTTATAGGGAATCAAGCCAACATAATTCTTGGCAAACAAGAAACCTAATGGGCTTAGATCTCTTGTCCCGAGGCCCAGTAGGAAACCTACTGGAAACCGTCTTGTACTAGCTTTAGGAATGTCCGCCGATGAGGCCCAACCACAAAGGCCCAAGGCTCGTACACGGCTTCGAGACTTCACGAATAAGGCATCTCCCTGGCCAAGGATAACCCTCCGCTACCAGCTGTTTCTCTAATCCGTGGACGCAGGTATAGCCGTGGTTCACCCCAAATGTTGGACGCATCCTTGTCCCCCGGATAAGGAGCCCCTACCAGATTGCTGGACAAGTGATCCCAAACTTTTGGGTGCAAAGTGCAGGATACTCTGAAGTCTCCCTACGAGAACACCTGTTGTCTAGAGAGACAGAGCTCCCAAAACACACACCAGATTTTACCCCACATCCCCAATGAGGACACTCATTGACTACAGGAGGAGGCCTTCCGTCCAGGCATACCCCTGTAGATCTCTAACCACGGACACCGCCTTCCTGTGGTTGCATTACAGGAAAGAGTTCTTCTATAGAATATATGCAGCAAATATGTTAGTAATAATAACCTCCTTCCCTCGTTGATGCATCCAAAGAACTCGTCCAAATGACATGTTGAAATTCACTTCCTTTAATGAGGGCGTGCCCTAACACATATATAGGTTAGGGGCCAGCTCAAGAAATCATTCAAAATTCCTTCTTCATACATCTACAGGGCACGCCTCCTTCACCAACGAGGACGCGCCTTGATTATGTAAGACGTCAACATTACTTTTCTTGTATGCATAAGGACGCGCCTCCCCATATTCGTAGGGCGCGCCTTCTTCCTTAAAATAGATGCCTTATCATTTTCTTAATTTTAGGTATCAATATCCCAATTCTGACCAATTGACCCGGTTTTGACCCGAACAAGGTTTATACCAAATTTTATGTATAAAACGTAATAGCTAACATAATAAGCATTAATGCTTTAGTCTACAAGTTTTGTGTAACTGGGAGCCTACATCTACATCTGTGGTAGCTTCATTTGGCCACCTTTTTGCTCCAACTTTGTCGTCATGATCATAACATGGTTAACAAATAAACATAAAAACACCACACCCACCCGTACAAGTCTTTTGCATTTTCTCTTCTTAACAGCTGCAACTTTAAGAATGTGTAATTCTCCTTCAAAGAACTTTTGTTCAAGCATCTCAACTTTAAAGGGAAAAGATCAGTTTAGCTTCTGCCGAGATTACCCTGTGATGTCTTTTGGCCAACCAATTTATGAGTTCTTGAAGATGCAAGGGTCAAATTATACACATTCAATACATTAAGGGTTGATGTGTATGCTTTTTTTCTTCGAAATATTTATGTGTACATGATCACAGGTCCAAGGTATTATTAAGCCAAATTGGTAGGTAATATTGTGAAATGTGAAGGAAAAATTTGATTTTACTTGTGCTTATATGTAAAGTTTTGGTTTAATGGAGGATCAATTTACTTGGAAAAAAAATGCAGATTAATAGTCGGGATCCTTATGAAGCTAAACAGAATGGTCACAACAAACCGGCCCCCAATGCATCGTCATTATAGCATACCCAAGTTCTATTCACCATTTCGAATTTCTTTGGTATGAGTGTCGACTACTGCAGAATCAGTACGGAGTTGGCACCCATTCTGATCTCCATTTGAATTTTGAAAAACATTCAAATTTACTTAACAATTTTTTTTCCTTTTGCATAATAAAATTTTCTTTCTACTAAAAAACAAACAAATTTTTACTCCACCGAGAATCTGGCTTGCAGATTTCACTGTCCAAATAGCATGAAACGCAGCCGCAATAGAAGTAATACGCTACTTGCTTCTGTATTGTATCCGTGGCACTTGGTAAAAAAATTCTCATTCCAGAACTCCTGCCAACTGAAAGTAAGAGGCGACGAACGTGCCATCAGAATGGAATGGCTCCAGCAAAAGCACAAAAAACAAAAGTGAAATTCACGAGTTTCTAACTGCAACGTACATATATTGCAATTAGAGTTAAAAGTCATGCAAAACCGAAGCATTCTGTCCTTGGCAAGAAGGCGTTGCTTTAGCACTAACCAACTCAGCATTGCAAATTTTGAAATAAAAAATATGAACGCTAAACTATCTGAACCCATGGAGGAGGAACAATAGTAGCTCTGATGATTTGCCAGATCATTGCTAGGGGTCTAGGGAGACCTGGTCACCACCATTACTCTCCAATTTTTTTTTATTATTCAAGTGAATACAAGTGCTTTGACATAATAGATGCAATTCTATTGCCCTAGATATGATTCGAGGGGCAGAGGAACCACCTTTCATTGTTGCGGGAAGACTGGATCTCTTTGCCATTTTAGTGGATTTCTATAATTGAAATTATACCATTCCCGAAATGTTCTTGTTTGCGCTCCCAGGGGACCCGTCCCACATTAGAAATAAAATGAGAATGGTTGCGCACCTGGCAAGTGATAAACTGCAGAACTGAAGGTCTCACATTTAAAATCACGAGGAACACTTTGAAGGAACATTTATAGTCCAAAAAGGCCATATACGGAGCAAATTATAGTACACCCAAGTAACAGGTCCCTGATTATATGAAAACTTGCTCGCACATATTAAAATACACAACTTCTGTTCGCAGTGAACTAGTTAAGTCTTATTGGTAGTACGTGTTAGCTCTCTTGTTCTTAGACAAGAAGTACTTAACTACTCTTGTTTAGATGTTTAATAAAGAAATCTGTTGGAAAATATGGGTATAAGTCCCATATTGGTAAGTCATATTTTTGAGCATTATGACTAAAAGATGTGTGAGATATGATGATATTCTCTTAATAATGGAAATTATTATTTTCCATTAGAATTTGGCTCAAATATTATGGCATAAATTAATTTGATTTTGTTTCAGATTAATTGATATGATGTATGCCTTGATATATTCAATCTGATTCTGTTTCAGATTATTTATGGAAAAGAGTAGCGCACAAGTCTATCTACACCTATATAAACACCTCTAAGGCGTTAGGGTTAGACACACCAAAAACATATTCGTCTCTAAACACAAATCTCTCTCTCTCGGTGATAGTTTCGTGCCCGTTCAAGCTCGCTGAAGGTGCTCGTTATCCGTAACGCCGCCGCTACCTCGTTTTATCCTGGGAGGCTATCGACTCGCACATACGGTGAAAGGCGAAATAGCTTTAAGGAGACAGTTTCAACTGGACTCGAGGATCTCTCTTCTGTTTATATCTTTTCTTCCTCCGTTTGATTTCGTTTACTCACGCACACACTTGTTTGATTATTTGTATTAATCGCAGATTGTTTTCACAATCTTAAAGCTATTTCTTTTATATACATCTGTGACTGATACATCTGTATCTGCTTGTTTTGTTGAGTAACAGATCGATGGAGAACCAAACTGTGAACGATTCGATGAACATGACGGCTGATCCCAACGCACAGATCACTGGATCTGATGGGGTTCACCAGCAGCCGATTAACCCTAACGCACGGATCGTACGATCTGATGGGGGTCAAACGCCTGTTGGACATGTGCCTTCGGGACATGTGCCTGTGGGACACACTGTCATTGGACAGTTTAGTGTTCCTCTTGGACAGATATCGGCAGGATTCACTCCTCCGATCATACCTGCGGTGCCTACTGGTGTGCATACACCTGTAGTACAGACGCACGTACCATCTGTTCCACCCGTGGTGCCTGCTGCACCTGTTATGCCAACTGTGCCTGCTGCACATGCTGAAAAACCTGAGAAGTTCAACGGAACGAACTTCAAACGTTGGCAACAAAAGATGCACTTTTATCTGACCACGTTGCATATGGATCGCTTCCTTAAGGAAGAACCACCGTTGCTCACTGCTGAGAGTAACATGCAGACTGTGTATGCTGCTGATGCTTGGAAGCACTCCGACTACATCTGTCGGAACTATGTGTTAAATTGTTTGTCTGACTCGTTGTATAACGTATACAGCGCAAAGCCAACAGCTAAGGTCTTATGGGAGTCACTTGACCATAAGTATAAAACCGAGGACGCTGGGGCAAAGAAGTGGATTGTTGGCCGCTTTCTTGATTATAAGATGGCAGACTCTAAGACTGTGGTCAGTCAGGTGCAGGAACTGCAGGTGATCATTCATGACATTCATGCTGAGGGAATGGTCATAAGTGAGTCTTTCCAAGTTGTTGCTGTTATTGAAAAGCTTCCACCTGGATGGAAAGATTTCAAGAACTACCTTAAGCACAAGCGAAAGGAGATGTCCATGGAGGATCTTATTGTTAGACTTCGTATTGAAGAAGACAACAGAGGGTCCGAGAAGAAAGTTAACGTTGCCACTGAGAAGGCAAACATGGTGGAGCATGCTCAAAGCTCCAAGCCCAAGAAGGCTAATTCTGGTAAAGGGGCAAAGCTGGCACCCAAGGGAGGGATTTCGAAGTCGAAATTTCAAGGGAAGTGCTACAACTGTGATAAAGTTGGTCATAGGTCTTCTGACTGCAAGAAGCCCAAGAAGCCCAACAAGAAGAAAGAAGCAAACATGGTAGAGAATATCTCCAAGGAGATGGGTGACATAGACCTCTGTGCTACGGTCTCTGAAGTGAACCTGGTCGGTTCTAATCCACGTGAATGGTGGATTGATACTGGTGCTACTAGGCATGTTTGCTCAGACAAGGCGGTTTTCTCTAGCCTCAAAGCTTCCGATGCTGGTGAGAAACTCTACATGGGGAATTCAGCAACTTCTACCATTGAGGGTGAAGGCACGGTGATCCTGAAGATGACCTCTGGGAAGAATCTGACTTTGAAGAATGTACTTTATGTGCCTGATATTCGCAAGAACCTTGTGTCTGGTTCTCTGTTGAATAAGCATGGCTTTCGCATTGTAATAGAGTCAGATAAAGTTATTTTGTCTAAGAGTGGTATGTTTGTAGGCAAGGGTTATTTAACTGATGGGCTTTTTAAGCTCAATGTAATGTCCGTTAAGGACGATAATGAAATGAAGAATTCTTCTGCTTACTTGCTTGAGTCTCCTAATTTATGGCATGCTAGATTAGGACATGTAAATTATGACACTTTACGACGTTTAAGTGCAAAAGAATACATACCTAAACTTACTATCGATCCAAAACATAAGTGTGAGACTTGTGTTGAGGCAAAATTAACGAGATCATCATTTAAACGTGTGGAAAGGAACACCAAAGTGCTAGACCTAATACATAGCGACATATGTGATTTAAAATTCGCTCCAACAAGAGGAGGAAACAAGTATTTTATTACATTCATTGATGATTGTACAAAATACTGCTATGTATATTTGTTGAAAAGCAAAGACGAAGCTATAGATAAATTTAAAATCTATAAGGAAGAAGTTGAGACACAACAAACTGAGAAAATCAAAACGATACGAAGTGATCGTGGAGGTGAATATGTTGAACCGTTTGGGGAATTCTGTTCACAACATGGTATAATCCATGAGGTCACTGCACCATACTCCCCTCAGTCAAATGGTGTGGCTGAAAGGAAGAATCGCACTCTGAAAGAGATGATGAATGCGATGTTGTTAAGCTATGGGCTCCCACAATCGATGTGGGGAGAAGCCATCTTAAGCGCAAATAATATTTTAAATATTACGATGCGCAAGAATAAGGATGTAAGTCCTTATGAAATGTGGAAGAAAAAGAAACCAAGTTACCAACACCTGAAAGTGTGGGGGTGCCTTGCAAAGGTACTGATCCCTACACCGAAGAAGGTGAAGATAGGTCCTAAGACTGTGAATTGTGTCTTCATCGGATATCCTCCACACAGCACTGCATATCGGTTTCTTGTTCATGAATCCAAGATTCCTGATATTCAAAAGAATACCATTATGGAATCAAGAAATGCCTCATTTTTTGAGACGATGTTTCCCTGTAATCCAGGAAACCAACAACCTACGACGTCTAAACGATCTCATGAGTCTGTAGATGACGATAATGAGAGTGACGAAAGTGAAGACGAAAATGTGGGGGTAGTGAGAAGGAGCAAAAGACAACGAACGGAGAAATCCTATGGGTCTGATTTTATGACCTATTTGCTCGAAGAAGGTGACCCAAAAACTTATAAGGAGGCGGTTACCTCACCTGATGGACCTATGTGGAAAGAGGCCATCAAGAATGAAGTTGATTCAATTATGCAAAATCATACTTGGGAATTAGTGGACTTGCCAACTGGTTGCAAACCATTAGGTAGCAAGTGGGTTTTCAAGAAGAAGTTGAAAACTGATGGCACTATTGATAAGTATAAGGCCAGACTTGTAATTAAAGGATACAAGCAACAAAAAGGCCTTGATTACTTTGATACATATTCTCCTGTAACGAGAATAACGTCCATAAGGATGATGTTTGCTATTGCTGCAATGCGTAATCTAACTGTACATCAAATGGATGTGAAAACAACTTTCCTAAATGGAGACATAGATGAAGAAATCTATATGGAACAACCTGAAGGGTTTGTTGTCCCAGGACAAGAAAGGAAAGTGTGTAGATTGGTGAAATCATTGTATGGTTTGAAACAAGCGCCTATGAAATGGCATGAAAAATTTGATGAGGTCGTGCTGGCCAATGGTTTCAAAATCAATGAATGTGATAGCTGTGCCTATTACAAGGATAACGAGAACAGCTATGTCAAGGAGAATGACAATGGCTATGTCATGATGACACTATATGTAGATGATCTACTTATTGCTGGAAGCAATGATAAAGTTATCAAATCTACAAAGGACATGTTGAAATCAAGGTTCGACATGAAAGATATGGGACTAGCAAATGTAATTCTGGGAATTCAAATTTCTAGAACATCAGAGGGTCTCGCATTAAGTCAACCACATTATGTTGACAAGATCCTTGAGAAGTTTCTTAAGGATGACTTTGAGAAAGCTAGGACACCTGTAGATATGACTTTGCACCTATCCAAGAACAAAGGTGTAGCTGTTTCCCAATTGGAATACTCGAGGATAATTGGTAGTCTGATGTACCTCATGAGTTGTACAAGACCAGACATTGCATACTCAATTAGCAAGTTGAGTAGGTTTACGAGTAATCCGGGAGCTGATCACTGGAAAGCGATTATAAGGGTACTAAGGTACTTGAGGGGAACTCGAGACTATGGACTGCACTATGGCAGATACCCAGCAGTATTAGAAGGATATACTGACGCAAATTGGATATCTAGCAAGAAAGCACTTAAGTCTACGAGTGGCTATGTGTTTACATTAGCTGGAGCGGCAATATCATGGAAATCCTCAAAACAAACGGTGATAACTCATTCCACGATGGAAGCTGAGTTTGTGGCACTAGATAAATGCGCCGAAGAGGCTGAATATCTACGTCAGTTTCTGGAGGATATTCCAAGATGGCCAAAGCCTGTAACTGCAATAGGGATTCACTGTGATAGTCAATCCGCTATTGGCAGAGCACAGAGCACGATGTATAATGGAAAGTCTCGTCATATACGACGACGACACAGTTCCATTAGACAATTGATCTCAACCGGAATTATCACTATTGACTATATACCGTCAAAGGATAATATCGCGGATCCACTAACCAAAGGGTTATCAAGAGAAGTGGTTGAGAAATCATCGAGAGGGATGGGCCTTAAGCCTATTGCTTAACGACATCATGGTGGACACCCAACCATTGCTGACTGGAGATCCCAAGAACTTGGTTCAATGGGAAAACTAAATCATGATGACCAAATCACTGTGGGGGTAACCCCTGGCCTGTTCCTATGATGAGGAAACAGTGAGACCCGTAAGGTACGAGGTTAAGCTTTGAGCCTTTAATGATCTTTGATGAATACGTGGAGCTCAGGAGTGAACGCATGGAATTCAGTTGAGTAAACGCGGGTTACTCTATAAGATAAAGATCACCTATGTGGGAGAGAAGTGGGGCCGCTTCAAAGGAGAATTGCGAGGCACAATTCTTTAGAAACTTCTGCAGAACCAGGACGATGTTCCATGGCCAAAATGGACATACTCATGAGAGCTGAACGAGTCAGAAACGATATAGTGATAAGTATATCATCGTTTACATAACCGGTCGAACAGTTCAAGGACAAGCACGTCTACTGTCTACCAGTAAAGTCGGTATGCTTACTCGAGCGAAGGTTCAAGGAGCATTCTCTACCTATCGTATGCTATATCTGATCGAAGAAACTATCACCAAGTCAAACTCCGTGTTTGTCTGTCTGTCTGGTGTGTGCTACTAAGATTACCAATCTCACCCATGTGGGGGATTGTTGGAAAATATGGGTATAAGTCCCATATTGGTAAGTCATATTTTTGAGCATTATGACTAAAAGATGTGTGAGATATGATGATATTCTCTTAATAATGGAAATTATTATTTTCCATTAGAATTTAGCTCAAATATTATGGCATAAATTAATTTGATTTTGTTTCAGATTAATTGATATGGTGTATGTCTTGATATATTCAATCTGATTCTGTTTCAGATTATTTATGGAAAAGAGTAGCGCACAAGTCTATCTACACCTATATAAACACCTCTAAGGCGTTAGGGTTAAACACACCAAAAACATATTCGTCTCTAAACACAAATCTCTCTCTCTCGGTGATAGTTTCGTGCCCGTTCAAGCTCGCTGAAGGTGCTCGTTATCCGTAACGCCGCCGCTACCTCGTTTTATCCTGGGAGGCTATCGACTCGCACATACGGTGAGAGGCGAAATAACTTTAAGAAGACAGTTTCAACTGGACTCGAGGATATCTCTTCTGTTTATATCTTTTCTTCCTCCGTTTGATTTCGTTTACTCACGCACACACTTGTTTGATTATTTGTATTAATCGCAGATTGTTTTCACAAAATCAATTTTAACGACTTAAACTAGAAAAAATGTATTTGTCACCACAAATATATAAATAGTTATATTTTTAAATATTTCGAATCCCTAGAGAGAACTAGTACTGTAATAGAGCTGGATATATAGGATTAGAAACTGAGTTGACTGGTGAGCTATTTGTCTGGGAGTGCTAGCACCTGCATACGAGAGTATACGTGATTACATGCAGTTGGACAAGGATGTTTACTCAGCAATATGTAGAATGTATGTGTCATCATAAGATGAAGCCACGGAGATACCTTGATGCACAGTCACAGACATGTTAACTTACTCTTGTAGCATACAAATCTTCTTCATTCAATGTCATGCGGATTCCCTATGCGTGAAATTTATGAGGGTTTATGCACAAGATAACATGGCACACCCTTCTATACATATCCATCTATATCCCATATAATGTGTTCATAATTGGAGTACCATCTCTATATCAATCTTACTCTCTCAAATAAAACAACCACAGATATCAGATATCTAAGTTCTTCAGACACTCAGGAATGGGTTCTCTAAAGATGATCATATACGTGATGTTGTTGTTGAGCATGGTGATGGCTGGACAGAGTCGTCAACTTGTCGAAAAACCAACATTTGGGGAAGGAACTGGAGATATAAAAAAATCTGGGGATGAAAGTGGTACTAATGAAAAGATGGATTTAGGTGATGCTAAGAATCTGTTACCATTTCCAAATATTCCAATGTTAGTCCCTCCACTTCCACAAATTCCATTTGTGCCCCCTCTCCCTGATATTCCTCAGCTCCCATTGCCCCCTCCAATTCCACAGTTTCCATTTTCTCCAATCCCTGATATTTCCAACTTGCCTCCCTTCCCATTCCCTCCTATTCCTTTCTTGACACCTACTCCTAGTAAAAATTAAGTAACCTTCAACAAATCTATATATGTGTAATGTGTGCGTGTGTTAAAATGAACTGACTGATCCTATGCTTTCCTGTTTTTATTGTGTTTGGTTTGTTTTTCTTTTTTAATTTGAAGTTCGTGTAATGAAGAGAAGCTTCAGTTTCAGCTTTGTATCTACTATCTAGATGTACGCACGTAGTCTGCATAACTCTTGTTTTTGTTGTACTGTCTCATAAATAAAGCAAGCGGTTTGTTGTGTAAACCCAACTTGTGCAGAAATTGCAATTTCCTTTTATCTTTATCTTTAGAGCATCTCTAAGACAGAGCACTTTTAGCAATAATATCTACCTGGCAATCCTAATTTTAAAAATATAGATAATATGTAAAAAAAACAGTACTCCAAGAAGACACCTGTTAGGTAAAATTTTAGATGCCGAGAAAAAGGCACGTTACATTTGTTGAATCAATGACTGTCATCTATATTTGAGCCACGTCATTTCCCTCTACAATATTTCTCCAACGGCTTATTTTCTCTCCACTGGATGCCTTCCCGCTAGAACATCTGGCTTCATCAAATATATATAATTAAGGTTTGGGATTTTAGAATTTAGTAGAGTTTTACAAAAAATTACATTTATATATATATATATAATAATTACATTTAATATATATATATAATTATTAATTTAACTTTATGTAATATTAATTGTAAAAATTTAATATCACAAAGTGTAAAAAAATCATGTTAACCAATTTTATTAATTACTTATATAATTTTTTATTGTACATTTTTATATAAAAAACTATTAAAATTACTTGGATAAAAAAATTAGTTAAATATTTTATAATATATAAAAATAATGTTTGTTAACTAATTTTTTTCATGATTTAAATATTATAATAACATCAGTAAATATTTTTATTTTATACATATATATATATATATATTATTTCCACTTATATTTAAGTTAAAAAAAATATTTTTTATTAATAATTTCTTACCAACCCTTTTTGATAAAATATACCTGTTAAATTTTGAAAATAACAATAAAAACTGTTTTTTGAATATAACTAATCATTATAGATAATACCACTGAAGCAGAATTCCTTACACATTCATTAATTTTTACATAATATCTATTTTCTACTAATATAGCTAATAAATATAGGTACTCCCGTTAAGATGCTCTTATATTATAAGATCGGGGTCTCAATGAACAACGATAAACAGTTTAAAATCCAAGCTGATCTCAAGCTCCACATTTTACCGGTGTACTGCTCCACATTTAACTGGTGGATTGTTTTACATAGCATATAGTTTGGTTTGATTTTCAACAAACACCCACCAGTCCACATCTTAAAATTTATGCCAGACTCTTACATGCAGAAATGTATGATATTTTATGACAGAATTTGCGATTAATTGTTTTTCACCAAAACTTAATTCTGACGCTCTAAATGTTTCCCCACCTTGGCGTCAAACTAGTCGTCCCACGGCAGTTCCACCATTCCATACTACCAATCTTGCTGGATGGAGTTTGTGCCAACACCACACAGCTCAACTGCATGGTCTTAAAACCAACAAACCGGTAATTTTGAGAGAACACAACCCATGCACCTTCTCAATATCAGAATAATCAAATTGAAACCAATCGTAGGAACTCGATATATATGCGCAAACACAAATACATGTATGAAACTCGATACGCGTAATCAGACTAAATGAGTCGGCTCAGTTATCATAAGAGACGGACTGTAATGCAAATGGAACAATCTAAATATATTGCAGAAGATATAAATTGGGAAATAATGTAAAGCATTATAAAAAAATAAATCAAAATACATATCACCAAGAATTTAACTTGATTCGGCCCCTAAACTTCATCTATTACCTATAAAGTCCTCGTATCAACTAGTATATAGAGTCTATAACTAGTATAGAGAGTCTATTATAATCCAATAATAAAAAACTTACAAATATTGAGATTACAAATATATCTTAAAAAACCATTTTCTTGACACTAATATCACCTACCAAACCTATTACGCTAGTTCATTGACTACCTTGACCTAAACAATTTATAATCTAGTTTACTCGACACATTCGGACAATAGTATAGCAAGAATAACGTGAATTACAACTCAATCTATATTTCTTATTCGACCGGAAGAAATGAGAAGAATAAGAAAATGCTTTTCAGATCTATGATAGAAAGTTATGAGAGCATTAATTTCAATCCCAAAACAAAATGTGTAATTATATACAAGGCTAACGGCTAGAATTTCTCAAATTTAAACGGATAGAGTTTGTCAGGCGAGTTTGTTTGAAAATTATAAGAATTATAAGTCTCGTAAAACAGTCACTTAAATAAGGTTTTGAATTGTTGAAACGAGTGGATAAAATAAGATTGTTTGAGAGGGGGTGGAAATGAGTACACAGTCAAACTCAATTATATTTAATCCTAACTAGATTCTGCATTGTTCTAAGCTTCATCAGAAATATGTAGATTAACAATATAGAATACTTGCTACTTGTATGAATTTTAAAACTGTACCACTCGGTACTAATAATCATTAATCATGATCTGTCTTAAATCTAAAGTACTACTAAATCAATCAACTATATATATGAATTATAGATGTATACTGGTTAGTTAATTAGGCAATAAAGTTTTTAATCATCTAGTTTTGACAGGATTTATTATTATATATGGCTAAGCAATTAAGTTTACTAGTATGCAAAATTTGTGTTAAGCATGTTATTCCAATGCTAGCATGCAAAAACGAGATTAAACATTTGTCACATGCATGTATAAAGCATTTTACATAACCTAGTTAAACAATATCAGAAGAACAAAAAATAATGGGCCCTGAAGGCTAAAAAATATTGAAAATTGATTGTTCACATGCTCAGGAATAAGGATAACTGCCTGTAAGACGGCAAGATGTAATTCCAAACAAAAATAAGCTGCATTATTCATGAAATCCGTACGATAAATATGCATATTTCAGTGGTGGGCTGCACACCGCAGTTGAATAAGGTTTCGTTAACAGAGAGAATGAGAGATGAGGCAGAACTTCCTCGTTTAGACAGTTAGACAAGACCCCTTTCTGGTATTATACAGTTGTGACTTGTATGATTGAATGATTGAAGTTAGATTATTTTTTTAAAAACTAAATACTATAAGAAAATTCTATATAGAGAGTTAATATATTTATATAAATAAAATAAATAAATATTTGATTTATGGAAGATTATAAGTTAGAAAGTATTAAAATGATAGCAGATAAAAACTTTACTTTTAATAAAAATATAAATCAACATATTCCAAGTTGTAAAATAAGTATGCAAATAATAAATGAAAAATTAGATATGATAGACAATGTTGGAAGAAAGAGATGAAAAAATTAGAAGACTGGAAGAAGAAAATCTTTTAATAAAACGAGAAAAATTTATTAAAGAAACTAATTTAGAAATTCAAATAAAAGACTTAAAAGAAGTATTAACTGAACAATAAAAATTAATAAATGATTTAAGACAAAAAATTAAAAAATGAATTGGATAGATCCAAATGCAATAACTAGAAATAATAGAAAAATAAAACTTTTAATAAAAAATCAAGAAAAAATAGAAATCGAACTAGATAAATTGCACGAAAGAAAAAGTAAAATTGAATGGACAAGAGAAAATAGGGATGAAATAATAAGATGTTATCAACAACTTGGAAATATGATAATAACATTTAGAAATAATAAACTACGAATACTAGGATTTAAGAGAATAATTTTATCAAGTAATATAACTGGATAATAATACAGTTTGAAAAAATGTCATTAAAAAAATCAAGTGAAAAACAAGATGTATATTATCAAATGGATGAATACGAAGAAGGAACATCACAAACTCTAAGTTTTAAACCGGATATATATAATCAAATCCAAAGTGAAACAGAAGAACTAACAATAAAAAAAATATTCAAAACATCATATTTTGAAAGAAATAAAGAAGTTAGATATAAAGCTCAAAAACATGAAATATAATAGATATAGATACGATAAATGGAAAAGCAAAAATAAAACTAATAACAGATGGTTTGATAAAAAGAGAACTATCTAAATTAAAACAAAAGGAAGCAAGCAAACTAAATAAAATATTTATTTTGGAGCAATAAATTTACAATAAAAGCATATTTTCAGGATAATATTGATACTCCTATACACATATATGTACTAGACGATAGAATAATAGGAAATATACAAGATTCATTAATAGCAGTAGTAAAATGAAACTTAATATATCAGAAATTAAAATTTATAATACAACCTGATTTTAGCATATCATTAAGAGATGAAAATAAAGAAAGATCTTTAACATTATATTATAAATTAGATGGAATAAAAATGTAAAAGGTAAGTAAAGTAATTAGTATAGAAACTAAAATAGTTTATGCTATGACTGGAAACCATCATGTAAAGAAACAAACGGAATTAGGTTTAATAGTACCAAAATTATATAATGATATATTAGAAAAAATTGAACATAAAGAAGAATCTCAAATAACAATCTCAGAAGAATTTACAATACACTTTAGTAATAGACAAATAATTCCAATATAAAGAATTAAACCAATATTAGAAGGATCAAGATTAAGTTTTAGAAGAGAACAAAACCCTATAAAATTAATTAGATCAATGAGTATGACCAGTAGAAAATTAGATTTAATAAAATTAATGTGTTATGAATCAGATAAATTAAGAATAAAAACAATAATATTTAATGGAATATTTGCCAAAGAAGTCATAGCAGAAATAAATACTGGAGCAACAAAAAGTCAAATACATATAACTGAAGTTGACTCAAACAAATGTGAGGAAATAGAACCTCAAATAATAACTGAACCAAATAGTTCGAGAGAAACAATAATAACAAAAGGTATAAAATTAAGATTAAAAATTTTAGACTTTGAATATAATATAAGTCTAGGAGTGATAGAAAATGACGTTAGTTATCAACTATTATTAGGAATGGATTTCTTAAATGAAATAAAATATAATATAACAAATGAAGGAATAGAAATAAATGATCAGAATAAATTAAGATTTATAGAAAGAATATGAACCCTGAACAGGAGATAAACAACAAGAAAGATGAAATAGAAACTATTAATAAGATAATAAAAGAAACATTAATTATGTCTCAAGAAAAAGAATTACAATACTTAAAAGAAAAAGAAAAACTAGAGGAGGAAGTAAAAGAATTAGAGAAAATAAAAGGTAAGAAAAGAAAAACATGGATAATTGAAGGAGAATGAATAAAACGAGTTTATAAATATGAATAATACTGAAAACCAAATAAAAGATATTTGGACGAAATATTTATAAAAGAAAGTTTAAACGCTATATTGAAAAAGATGGAAGAAAATCAAGAAATTAATAGAAAAATAATTAAGGAAGAAATAACAGCGTTATGGAATATGTCAGAAATCCCAATCTTTAAACAAATATTAGATAAGTTAACTTTAATACAAAATAGTTTAGAACAAAATAAAGAAAAGAAAATAATTAAAGACGATACAGAAGAACCAGAAATAGTACCTATAATGGTATTAGGAAGAACTAAAGAACCTATATTAATGGATATAAGCAAATCGAAACCTAAAATGACTATAGGGGTTAAAAGAGCAATAAATGATTTAGCAGAACTTCATAAATCATGAAAATTCTAGAAGAATGTCTATAACAGAACATAGTGCTATAACATTTCTTAAAAAATATGGAAAGGAGTTAATGGAAAAAGAAAGACAAAAATATGAACCTATAAAACAAGAAATGAGAAAAGATGAATTAGAAGAATTAAGGAAAGAAAATGCTAAATTAAAAACTAAAACCAATATAGAATGGTTAAATAAATATAAATTTTATAAAAGAAAATATAAAACCTAAAAGAAAGAATTAAAAGAAACAAAGTTAGAAGTAATAAATGTATTAAAAGAAATAGATAATTTAAAAAATGAGATAAATCAATTAAAGATAGAATTAAAAGGAAAGGAAATTATTAAGTCTGACGATAGTGATCCAGAAACGAATAAAGAACAAGGTGAGAGTAGTAATACAAGTGAATTAGATAGTAATCTAGGAGAAGAAGGATTAAATTACTTAGAAGAATCAGATAATGAGGAAAAGAAAATAATAATAAAAGAAAATAAAGAAATATTAGAAGCACTTGGAAAAACCGTAAATGCAATTATAACAAATGAAGAAAAAAAGCGATGAAAGTGATATAGAAGAAAGAGAAACTTCGCATAAACAAATAAATTATGAAACCGAATCAGATAATATAATGGATGAAGATGCATACCCAGAAGAAGAAATAGAAGATCATATAATAACTAAAAATAATATTAAAATGCCAGGAAATATACCTATAGGACAACAAAATGAAGTACAAGATTTCATAGGATCAATAAACCAAGGAATAAATATAAATGGATATTTTCTAGATTTAGACAATGTCTACGATGATCAAGAAATAAGTAGAAGAATAAAAGATTGGAATTTAGGGATGTATATAGCCTTAATGAATTCAAAAAATATAGAAGATCTGAATTATGTTTTTGAATTAATATCAAAAACAATTGTAGGAAAAGCAGCATTTTGGTTAGAAAATATTATTTATGAATTAAAGGGACAAGTAAGAACGTATGCTAGAAGTTGGAAAGATACGTTAAACGCATTTGACATATTATTAAAAAGAGAATTTCTAGGAGAAAGATGGTTTGTAGCTCAAGAAAATATAAAAGTAGAAAGAAAATTAGAGATAACAATGTATCTAAATAATATGAAATGTTGTAGGATTAGTAAATTACCAGAATATACTATAAGTTTTACTAAATTCTTTTATGAAGCTAAGTTTTTACCTAATGAAAACTTAGTATATCAACAACTGTATTATGATCATTTACCTTCACCTTATAATACCGAAATAACTAAAGAATATAATAATCTAGAACCTAAGGAAAATACATTAGGAGAAAGAATTAGATTATTAAGAGCATATTTTACTCGAAATGTGAGGAATATAGAATTGAACAGAGAATTAAAAAGGATAAAAAACAAGGATTAAGAGAAATCTGTAATTTCACAGAGAAAAAATTAATATTTGGATGTGATAATCAAAATTATAAAACTAGAAAGAAATATAGGAAATATAAAAAAACAGATTATAATAATCAAAAAGAATATTATAAAAAACAAAATAAAACCTATAGACCTTATAAACCATTTAATCGAAGATTTAAAAGAAGAAAATTTAAAAAATATAGAAATACTCCTAAAAATAGAAAGAGATTTAGATATAAGAGAAAGTTTAGGAAAAAAAATAAAACAAAAATAGCAGATTGTAAATGTTGGAATTGTAACGAAAAAGGACATTATGCAAATAAGTGTCCTAAATTACAACAAAAAGGAGTAAAATACATAGATACTACCGAATTAATAATGAAATTAGAATACATAAGAGAAGATAATAATAATTGGTATGATGAAGAAGTATTCTATATAAGTGAAACAGAACCAGAAGAAATAAATTATATAAATAAAAATGATAGTAATAATGAAAGTTTAACTACTGAATAGAATAAAATGGTAGCTATATATATTGAAGCACATGTAGAATATAAACATACTAAATATATAAAACAAAACATATTACTGGGAAATAACTTTTTAGATTATTTTAAAACTCAAATAATAAAACAAAATAGGATAAGTCTGTTAACACCTTGCGAAAAATGGATAGTATTAAAAAGAATAGTACCTGTAAAATCAATAGAAATAAGTAATATTAAAGCAGAAAGAAAAACTAATTTAGAACTATTAAAACAAAAATATTTAAAACCCTTAAAAATAAATTTTGGAGAACATCCAATGAAGCTATGGGAAAAAGAAAAAATATACGCTGAAATAAAATTGATAAATCCTAATAAATCCTAATGATATAATTAGAACAGACCAATAAGATATAGTCCAACAGATCAAAAGGAGTTAGAAGTTCAAATAAAAGAATTACTAAATTTAGGACTAATACAAGAAAGTAAAAGTCCGCATAGTAGCCCAACATTTTTAGTAAGAAATCATAATGAAGTAAAAAGAGGAAAAACTAGAATGGTAATAGATTATCGAGAACTAAATAAAAAGACTATATTTGACGGATATTTCCTACCATATAAAAGAAATTTAATAAACCAAACAAGTAATAAAAAATGGTTTAGTAAATTTGATTGTAAAAGCGGATACTGACAAATAAAATTAACTAAGGAATCTAGATGTTTAACATCATTTAGTGTACCACAAGGACATTATGAATGGATAGTACTACCATTTGGATTAAGAACAGCCCCACAAATATTCCAAAGAAGAATGGATAAAATATTTAGAGAAATGAATGATTTTATTTTAGTATATATAGATAATATATTAATATTTAGTGACAATTTAACAGGTCATTCAAAACATCTTGATATATTTATTCAGACTATTAGAAAACATGGAATCCTATTATCAGAAAAGAAATCAGAAATATTTAAACACAAAATAGAATATATAGGATATATTGCAGATTCTGAAGGAATTCAATTAGAAGAACATATATCAACAAAAATAAAGAATTTTAAAGAAACTTTAGAAAATAAAAAAGAAGTACAACAATTCTTAGGAATAGTAAATTACGTTTCAGATTATATAAAAGACTTACCAAAATTAAGAAAACTACTAAAAGATTTAATAAAGAAAAATAAAACTTTTGAGTGGAAAGAAGATTATACAAATGCAATAAGAGTACTAAAAACAAAGGTAGAAAATTTACCTAAACTGTGATTACCCAAAGATACTGATCAATTAGAATTATTTACAGATGCTAGTGATATAGGATGAGGAGCAGTATTAGTAGCTTTTGAAAAAGATGATATTGATAAAGAAAACCCTTTAATATGTGGATATGCAGCTAGAACTTGGAAACCCAATGAAAAGAATTATCATATTAATGAAAAGGAATTATTAGCGGTAAAATTAGGAATTAAAAGATTTCATTATCATTTACTACCTGTAAAATTTATTGTAAGAACAGATAACACTCAAGTAAGATCATTTATATTCAATAAAATTGACCCTTTACCATAATTAAATAAGAGAAGAAATTGGCAAGCATTCTTTAGTTGTTATGATTTTATTATTAAAAATATATCAGGTACTAAAAATACTCTTGCAGATTTTCTTAGCCGAGAAAATGGACAGGGATAATAAAAATATTCAACCGATGGAAACGATACTAGAAGAAATCAAGAGGAAGAATGAACAAATTGCAACCTTGACCCAAGAAGTTAATAACCTTATAAAAACTCTTGAAGGAGCTATAAAGCTTACCAAAAATATTACACCCCAAACTTTTGTATCAAGACTAGCTACAACTCCTACAATATCAACCCTTACCCAAACAGAAATATCCAAACCAGAACAACCAAAATCTCAAGTTTCTATATCAGTCAAAATTAAATATCCAAAAGAGTATATAGAAGCCTTTGAAAAGATAACAAAATTTTATGACTACAAGTCCAATAATACCATCCTCAGAATTGAAAAGTTTAGTAAATATCCAAGGTATATCTGCAAAGAAGACGCTGATCCTAAAGTGGTAGAAAGCTTATTAATGTTGGGATTTATTGATAAAATCATGGTTGATGAAACATTAAGAAGCATATCAAAACTTCCACCACTAATAGTTGAAAGCGTTAGTGCAATGATGCAATCATATGGACCGGAAGGAATATATGCAGTACAGGTATTTGATGCTTGTACCGACTTTGTAGGAAAACCAATAATAATATGTCATATATTCAAGTATGGTAGGAATACTACCGTAGAAGGCGATAATACTAGTCTCAAGTATCATATGCCATGCACAATAGAAGGATTCCAAGAATGGATGTCAAATAAAAGAGCAATTGGATTATCAGTTCTAAAATCCAAACTTGAAGATCTTATAAAAGGGAGGAAGGCATGTGTATTAGGAACAAGTATGAAGGGAGACGTAGAAGAAATACTAACATTATATTATAATAATGATGTTTTGAAAACAGATACAAGTGATTTAGCAGGTATGCATAACAGGATAATAGGTGGATTTTACAATCATGCACCAAAAACCAAGGAGTTTTTCAAGGATATTATTACAGGACAAAGAAAGAAGACTATAGTATTTTTAAAACCCTTAGTAAAGGAAGGAGCATGTTCTAATCCTTTCGAGTAAAATTGTAATAATTCCTGTTATTTCAACATGTAATATTAAAGTAATTTTATGGCCCAAACAAAGTCTGGTGACCATAACATATTAGAAAATGTTTTTACGGCCCAATAAAAATTGGTGACTGTAATATATGATTCTACGGCCCAATGAAAATTGGTGACTGTAATATATGATTCTACGGCCCAATGAAAATCGGTGACTGTAATATATGATTCTACGACCCAATGAAAATTGGTGACTGTAATATATGATTCTACGACCCAATGAAAATTGGTGACTGTAATATATGATTCTACGGCCCAATGAAAATTGGTGACTGTAAAAACAACCAAAAAATTATGGAATTCCAGACAAAAGACAAAAGACAGAAGGCATCAAAAGGAGTGGACGAAATAAAAAGAGAAAGCAGGAAGAATAAAAGCACAGAAGAAAAGTTGCAAAGTTGAAAAAGAAGACAGAATAATTCAGAAGAAATGGACACAAGGAAAAGAGAAAGCAGGACAGAAGAAAAAATTGCAAAGTTGAAAAAGACGACAGAAGAAAAAGTTGCAAAAGTTGAAAAAGTTGACAGAAGAAAAAGTTAGAAAAGTGGAAAAAGAAGACAGAGGAAAAGAAAAAGGAAGGGATGAAAGAAAAAGAAGAAAAGAGAAAGAATATTATGTCGGAAAAGCATATCATGTAATATAAATCTCTACCTCTATAAAAGAGGAGAATTGTAATTAAAGAGGTATCAGTGTTTTTATCAGTTTAAAAAATCCATCACTTGCTTAGTTATTTTCTCTCTGAAGTTTTCTTATAAAAATTTCTTTTCTATATACATTTATGGCAAGCTAAAAACCTCACCTCTGCAATCTATAACAAGATAACATACAGTTTATATATATATTTAAACAAAATTTCATATAGATCAAGTACCCAATAAACATCTACTGTTATAATAATTATAAAGATGGAGAAGCAAGGAACGGTAGATAGTCCGTTGAGACGCCTGAAGTTGCAAAGCCCAAGATGACGGGGAAGTCGAAATAGGGGCATAGCATTCACCAGGGACTCCGGTGAGCTGTTCTTGATTCATCAACTTTATAATTGTTTAAATGATTTTTGTTTATTTGGTATACGATTAATATGTTAGGATGCTTAAATATATAGAAGTAACTGTCATGTTTAAATTGTTATGGATTGTAGAGAAATTATAAACATAATTTTATGATTTATATATCTGTGTGCCTTCCCTCTTTAGGGTTATCAGATATAGCTAAACGATCCCCAAATCTGGGTTTTCTTCTTCCAGTCTTCTAATTTTTTCATCTCTTTCTTCCAACATTGTTCGTAACCTAGCTATCATATCTAATTTTTCATTTATTATTTGCATACTTATTTTACAACTTTCAATATGTTGATTTATATTTTTATTAAAAGTAAAGTTTTTATCTGCTATCATTTTAATACTTTCTAACTTATAATCTTCCATAAATCATAGATGTGAGTTGTGACCGTATTTTACACCCATTTTATAAAAGTGGTCAAATTTTTGGATTCTTAAAAAAATTGCAAATTTTTGTCTTCGCCTTTTAAAAAAATGCTTCTCGTCAACACCCCTCAATTGTTTATCGTTAACTACGAATTATACAAAAGTAAATATTATCAATAATCTGTGTAAAAAATAAATATAAGTATAGGTGTGTGCGTGCAAAAACAATAATCGAATAACAGACAAAAGAACGGAGATAGGAAGCGTATAACGAAGGATAGAAAAATCTGAGTCCAGTGTGGAACTGTCTCCTTACAGCTTATTAGCCCTCACCGTATTGTGCGGGAGAAAAGCCTCCCAGGATAAAACGGATTACAGTGGCAATCCCGAAGGTCGGCATTCTCAGCGAGCTTGAAAGCGAGCAAGAAACTATCACGGGTTAGAGGGTAGGTGTTTAGGAATGACTGTGTATTTGTGTGTTTAACCCTAATACCCTAGAGATATTTTAATAGGGAGGGAGGAAAAATTTGTGTGCTGCACAATTACCATAATTAATTAAACCGCGTCAATTAATTAGGTCGGTGTAATTAGTAAACCGCGTTAATTAATTAGGTCGGTGTAATTAGTAAACCACGTCAATTAATTAGGTCGGGGGTCAATTAATTATTATTAATTAATTCGACCGACATAAAAATTTGTGTGTTTAACCCTAACGCCCTAGGGGGGAGGAAAAACTTGTGCGCTGTACAATTACCATAATTAATTAAACTGCGTCAATTAATTAGGTCGGTGTAATTAGTAAACCACGTCAATTAATTAGGTCAGTGTAATTAGGTCGGGGGTCAATTAATTATTATTAATTAATTCGACCGACATAAAAAAACAAAACTGTAAGTCACGTCGCACACGCGGGCAAGCTCGAAGGCTTCGCAAGCCTCAGATTGCCCCTCAAAAGCCCACAATTTACACCCATGCGCGCCCGCGTAGGAGATGGAGCAACACATGGACAATACAAGTGAACAATTCATATGTGTGTTGCTATATAAAACTAAGGAAAACTCTTTTCCTTTTCAATGTAGGATTTAATGATTTATAACTTATTTTCTATTCTTAAGGGACCATTTTTGGTTAATCATGTCTCACTCATTCCTTAATCATTTTGAGTCATTCAAAGTGTCTCGGAAAGCTCTTGTAAAGGAGAATACGTTCCAAGCGTCACTCGTTGCACACACGCGACAACTCACCACTCAAGCGCGACTCAAAATGACTCGACAATGTTGGGGTGTAAAACCCATATTTTCTAACAGTAAATACCATATATATGGCCGTATTTACACTCATTTGAAAAAATATGGCCAAACTTTCCCATTATCGGAAAAATGGGTCAGATTTTTGAAAATAGATGTGTAGAGTACGACACACCTATACTATTTATTCTTATAAAATTAATAGGTCTGAAGTTAACGGAGTTGATGAGAGCCACTATTGTACGATACAAATATAAAAACTATAATCTTTATCGAGAATTCATAATTTTGGCTACCTTTTTAAAAAAGTATAGCCACAATGATATTTACTCATTTTTCGTGCATGTTTGGAAATCTCATATATTAGCTTAAATGGGCTGAATGGTCTTTCTCAACTTAGAGAGACTGTTTGGCGAAGTAAATTGAACGGACTAATTTCATCATATATGGTAAAAAATGGAAAGTAGGTTGAAGGTACTTTCCTGCTTTCCCAATCCTGTTAACCATTTTCACAATCATACCTCCATTAAATACGTTAGGGGTGTGTATGGTGCGGTTTGGTACGGTTTTTAGAATTAACCGTAGCCAAACCAATACATGCGGTTCGGTTCGGTTAATTGCTATTAACCGTCACCAAACCGCATAGAACGGTTTTTCGATTTCGGTTAACCATTCATCGGTTTCGGTTTTTGTTAGGAATATATGTGTATTAGTTTGATGATAAGTTAAACAAAACACTTAAGTAGAAATCTAGTGTTTGTAGCCTCAACGGATAAGACCACTTTGGCTATCCGTTGATGGAATAGCTTTACTTAGACATAAGTTTAGTATTGTAGCACATTTCAGACTTTGTAAATGAGTTATAATTCTTAGAAGTTGTAGGAAATTATAAGTCATGTTGACTACTAGTGGATATGCAAATAGGAGGGCTAATTGTAAATATTTCATGCCTTGTAATTTTGTATAAATGAAGTAGTATCAACTGGTAAATTAAAGACCTTCAACGGATGAGAAACAAAGCCTCAACGGATGTCTCTAAAGCTTCAACGGATAACATCCATCAACGGATGAGTGCATCAACGGATAAGAGCATCAACGGATAAAGCCACCAACGGATGAAAGCTTCAATGAATGCTCAGTTCCATAGCAGTTGATAGTGACAATTCATAAGCTGACAGAGGCACATGGGTTGACAGAGACAATTGGAATGTGGTAGCCTCTTGGAGGAATCAAGAAAAAGCAGCATTTCCATTCTGGTGTAAATAAGGAAGTATTCAAAGATTCACAGATTATCTTAGATTGCATTGGATAGAGAAATGAAGAAGAAACATGTGAAGGACTATTTTATAATTGTATTTTATCTTTGTCTTCACTTGAAAAACTTGGTGATATATAAACCAAGTTGCAGCTAGTAATTAGGTGTGAATTTTCAAGAGCTGTTTAGAAAAATTCAGAGAGAAAATCATCTAGTTTGTACTAGGAAGCAACTGTGAACAATTCTTTGTATCACAGATTTTCTGAAATACACATCTCTGGTGGAACAACAAATCCACCAGAAAAGTTTTAAAGCCTTTGTGTTCTTTACATTTGTGTTTTAAATATTCATTTGTCTGCACTTGCTTAAAGCAATTCACACACATCTGTTCATCAGACACTTAGCTTTTGAAACTGCTCAAAACTTGAAAAAGTTTTGAGATTTACATTCAACCCCCCTTCTGTAAATCTCATTGTTAGTTCCTTTGGAATAATAATTGGTATCAGAGCAAGCTCTTGACATACAAAGAGTTTAAAGATCTATTCTACTAACATCATGAGTAAGAAGGATATTTGAGTGAAGATTCCAATCCTGGAAAGAGATAATTATCATCACTGGAAAGTGAAGATGCATCTACATCTTCTCTCTCAAGATGAAAGCTACATAAACTGCTTTGAGAATGGTCCTCACATCCCTAATAAAGTGGCCACAGCTGCTGCTGCCACAGTTGTTGTTGGACAGTCTATTCCCAAGCCAAGAGCAGAATGGACTCCTGAAGATATTGAAGAGGTTCATAAGGACAAGAAGGCCATGAACATTCTGTTTAATGGCCTAGACAAATATATGTTTGATAATGTCATTAATAGCCTCTCTGCTAAGGAAATTTGGGATACTGTACAACTTATCTGTGAAGGTACTGAGCAAGTTGGAGAAAACGAAATGCAGCTTCTCATTCAACAATATGAATATTTTCATTATGAAGAATGAGAATCATTGAATGATACTTTCAATAGATTTCAGAAACTGTTGAATGGATTGAAGTTGTATGGCAGAGTGTACCAAGTCAAGGATTCCAACTTAAAATTTCTAAGGTCTCTACCAAAGGAGTGGAAGCCTATGAATGTTTCACTAAGGAATTCTCAAGATTATAAGGACTTCACACTTGAAAGATTATATGGAATTTTGAAGACCTATGAACTTGAGATGGAGCAAGATGAGCTGTTGGAAAAGGGAAAGAGAAAAGGTGGATCAGTTGCACTTGTAGCTGAAAATGAGAGAATTGAAGCCAGGAATGAAGAAAAGACAATGTCAAGCAAATCAGAATCAAGCAAGGGAAAGGAGCAAGCAGTTGAGGTTGAAGACAATTCCAGTCAAGATGACTCTAATGATGTTGATGAACATCTGGCCTTTCTGTCCAGAAGATTTGCAAAGATGAAATTTAAGAAAAACACTAGAGCCACTAAGCCAAACAAGAACATAGTGGACAAGTCTAAGTTCAAGTGTTATAACTGTGGCACAAGTGGACACTTTGCAAGTGAGTGCAGAAAGCCAACTTCTGAAAAGAAGAAATTTGAGCAAGTATTACAAAAAGAAATATTTCGAATTGCTCAAACAAAAGGAAAGGGCTTTTCTGACTCAGAAAAATGTCTGGGCAGCTGATGGAGCCAATGAAGATGATGATATGGAGTATGTCAACTTAGCCCTGATGGCTAATTCTGATGAGAATGAAACTAGTTCATCAAGCAACCAGGTAATCACTACTGACCTCTCTCAGCTTTCTAAAGATGAATGCAATGAAGCTATAAATGATATGTCTACTGAATTGTATCATTTACGTGTTTCCCTTAAATCACTGACTAAAAAAAACATGAGAATTAAAGAGAATAATCTGTTCTTAAGTGATAGGAATGCTATGTTAGAGGGTAAGGTAATTGAGCTTGAAAAGATTAAAATCAAATGCTTATCTGTTGAGAGTGAACTAGAAGAGTCTATTAAGAAAGTAGAAATTCTTTCTAAACAACTAGAACGTGAGCAAGAGGTAATTAAGGCCTGGAAAACATCTAGGGATGTTAGTGCTCAAATTGTCAAAGTTCAAGGAATTGAATCATTCTGTAAGAAATCCTGGAAGAAAAATAAAAAAGGAAATGGAATTGGTTGATGGACTGTCAACGGATGTGGAATCAACGGATGATGAAAGTCATCTGTTGAAGGAAGAAAAAGAGCATCCATTGAAGGCTCATCAGTTGAAACAGGCAAATGATTCTAAAAAGGATAATTTGAAAAATCTCAATAAGAAGTTTGGTTCAACTTCTAAGAACTTTGTCAAAGAAGATGTTGGGCTTGCTGAGCAGGCCTAACTCCACATTAGTATGATATTGTCCGCTTTGGGCCGAGCCCGCACGGGTTTGTTTTTGGGCACCTCCCAAAATGCCTCATTCTAATTGGAGATATTTGACTGCTTATATTCTAGCAAACTGCCCCTCCCACAAACGATGTGGGACAACTCCTAACAATCTCCCCCTTCACACATCGGGCCCGACACCTGTCGATTCTGCCTCCTGATTGTGTGATCTGGCTCCCCCTTGACCCATACTGGAAGTCCATCTGACTATCTGCTCTCCCTAGGCCCAAATTGGAAGATCCACCTGCCTTTTACTTGAGCCCATTCTGGGGCAAGCCCATTCTGGGGCAAGCCCATTCTGGGGCAAGCCCATCTGCCTCTTCCTAGGTCCATTCTGGAGCCCACATGAGATTGTTATGGATCGTCTCAACCTGAAGCTCTGATACCACTTGTTGGGCTTGCTGAGCAGGCCTAACTCCACATTGGTATGATATTGTCCGCTTTGGGCCGAGCCCGCACGAGTTTGTTTTTGGGCACCTCCCAAAAGGTCTCATTCTAATTGGAGTTATCTGGCTGCTTATATTCTAGCAAACTGCCCCTCCCACAAACGATGTGGGATAACTCCTAACAGAAGAAGCTAGCACATCCAAAGATGCTTGTAAGGTGAATATAGGACACATGACTTTAGATCAGTTGAATAATAGGCTTAAGTTGGTTGAGGATAAAAAGGAAACCAAAAGAAAATCCAATAGAAATGGGAAGGTAGGGATTAACAAACATAACAATTACACACCTGATAAGTATGCCCCTAGGAAAAGTTGTGTGCATTGTAGTATTGTTAATCATCTATCTGATAACTGCAAATCTGTTAAGAAAGCTCCCATGCCTTTAACTCCTTACATGCCTAATATGTCTATGTCACCATTACATGCCATGCCTGTTCTGTCTCAACGGAATCCTCATGCACATTTTGCAAACATGCCATATGTTAATAATCCTTATTTTGCTGCATTTAGTATGCCTCATATGCCATACAATATGCCTATGTGGAATAACATATTTGCACAATCTATGCCTTATCAAATTCAACCAAATGTGCTAAATGATTATGTGACTAACCCTACACTTCAACCAACTACATCTGAGACCAAGGTTGACTCAAAGTTACCTAAGTCAAAAGGTGCAGGAAGTTTGAAGTCTAGGAAAAAGACTAACAAGGATGGACCCAAGGAAACTTGGGTACCAAAATCAACTTGATATGATTTTATTGTGTGCAGGGAAAAAGAAAGAATCTATGGTACTTGGACAGTGGTTGTTAAAGGCACATGACAGGAGATTTCACCCTGCTCACAGAGTTCAAGGAGAGAGCTGGCCCTAACATAACCTTTGGAGATGACAGCAAAGGGTTCACTATGGGATATGGCTTGATTTCAAAGGAAAATGTCATCATTGATGAAGTTGTACTAGTTGATGGTCTCAAACACAATCTATTGAGCATCAGTCAACTATGTGACAGAGGGAATACTGTTTCCTTCAATTCTGAAGCCTGTGTTGTTACCAGTAAGAAGGACAACAAAGTGGTTCTAACTGGAGTTAGAAAAGGAAATGTGTACTTGGCTGACTTCAACTCTACAGATGTAGAATCAATCACTTGTCTTTTCAGCAAAGCAAGTCAAGATGAAAGTTGGCTATGGCACAAGAAGTTGTCCCATTTGAATTTCAAGACAATGAATGATCTAGTAAAAAAGGACTTAGTTAGAGGAATGTCTCTAGTGGAATTCTCAAGGGATGGATTGTGTGATGCTTGTCAGAAAGGAAAGCAAAAGAGAGCATCATTCAGTAAGAAACTTGAATCAGCAATTGATGAACCATTACAACTGCTACACATGGATCTTTTTGGACCAGTCAATGTATTGTCAATTTCAAGAAAAAGGTATTGCCTAGTGATTGTAGATGATTTCTCAAAGTTTTCATGGACCTATTTTCTTGGTTCAAAGGAAGAAGCTAGTGAAATTATTATCAATCATATCAAGCAAGTCAACAACCATCCAGATTTCAAAGTAAGGAATATCAGGAGTGATAATGGAACTGAGTTTAGGAATTCTACCATGAGGTTGTTCTGTGAAGAAAATGGGATCATGCATGAGTTCTCAGCTCCAAGGACTCCACAACAAAATGGTGTGGTGGAAAGGAAGAACAGATCACTAATTCAAGTTGTAAGAACAATGCTTGAAGAGTCAAAACTCCCAACATATTTTTGGGCTGAGGCTGTTAACTATGCATGTTACACTCAGAATATTTCTCTAATTAATCAGGCAAAAGGCATGACTCCCTATCAATTGTTCAAGAGAAGAAAACCAACCTTAAACTTCCTTCATGTCTTTGGTTGCAAATGCTATATTCTAAGGAACCAACCCGATCACAAAGGCAAGTTTGATGCAAAGGCTGATGAAGGGATATTTGTTGGGTATTCTGTTGGAAAATCATATAGGGTCTACAATCTAAGAATCAACATTGTCATGAAATTTGTGCATGTTGTGTTTGATGATAAAAAGATTGATGGACTAACAGATGAGGGACACCATGAAGGACTCAAATTTGACAACATTGAGATATATTATGATGATAGTGAAGATGAGAATGAGGGAGAAGACACTTCAAAAAAGATTCAAAATTTGCCTTTGGATAATGCACAAAATGCTGCATCAGTTGAAAGTCATAACTCAGCATCCATTGACAGAAGTAATGCAGCATCCGTTGAAAGATAAAGTGCATCATCCGTTGAAGTACATAATAGAGCATCCGTTGATCATAGTTCATCAACGGATAATCAAATTACATCATCAGTTGATAGAACTCCCAGTTTCTTGCAAAGGACCAATAACTCAGGGGGAGTTTCAACTAATCAATACTCTATCTCACATCATGACAACAGGGCCACCTCATCTAGAGCTAATTTACCACCTCAAAGGAAATGGACCAAGAATCATCCCTCTGAACTAATCATTGGTGATGCA
Organism: Apium graveolens; assembly: GCF_009905375.1. Lineage (NCBI taxonomy): Eukaryota > Viridiplantae > Streptophyta > Magnoliopsida > Apiales > Apiaceae > Apium > Apium graveolens. The sequence goes on from NC_133652.1 coordinate 55,282,738, forward strand.
ACATCTAAGGTGCAAACTAGAAGGGCTACTCAAGATGAATGTCTATACAGTAGTTTTCTATCACAGGAGGAACCTAAGAGAGTGGACGAAGCTCTATTGGATCTAGATTGAATTGTAGCTATGCAAGAGGAGCTAAACCAATTTGAGAGGAACAAACTATGGAAGCTGGTACCCAAGCCAAAGAACAAGAGTTCTATTGACACAAAATGGGTATTCAGAAACAAGATGAATGAAAATGGCATTGTCATAAGGAATAAAGCTAGATTGGTTGCCAAGGGCTACTCTCAACAAGAGGGAATAGATTTTGATGAGACATTTGCTCCTGTTACAAGACTTGAAGCCATCAAAATTTTTCTAGCCTATGCAGCTCATGCCAATTTCAAAGTCTATCAAATGGATGTCAAGAGTGCATTTCTGAATGGAGAATTGGAGGAAGAAGTCTATGTGAGTCAACCTCCAGGGTGTGAAGATCCAAATTTTCCAGACCATATGTATTATCTGTTGAAAGCACTCTATGGACTAAAGCAAGCACCTGGAGCCTGGTATGAGACTTTGTCAAAATTTCTTCTAGATAATCACTTTACAAGAGGTACTGTTGACAAAACTCTTTTCTTTAGAAATGTTAATGGCTCTACAATACTTGTTCAAATTTATGTAGATGATATTATATTTGGTTCTACAGATGATAAACTTTGTAAAAAGTTTGCTAATTTAATGCAAAGTAAATATGAAATGAGCATGATGGGAGAGCTAACTTATTTTCTTGGTTTACAAGTTAAACAAGTTAGTGGTGGAATTTTCATTAGTCAAACTAAATATATTTATGATCTTTTAAAGAAGTTTGACTTAATGGAATGTTCATCTGCAAAAACTCCCATGGCTACTGCCACTAAGCTTGAATTAAACAAGGCTGAAAAGTCTGTGAACATTACAAGCTATACAGGCATGGTTGGTTCAATTCTATATTTAACTGCTAGTAGACCTGATATAATGTTTTTTACATGTCTTTGTGCTAGATTTCAAGCTGATCCTAGAGAATCTCACTTAGTTGCTAATAAAATAATTTTCAGATATTTCAAAGGGACTCCAGATCTAGGAATTTGGTACCCTAGAGAGTCTGGTTTTGATCTAATTGGCTACTCAGATGCAGATTATGCAGGTTGCAAAATAGATAGGAAAAGTACAACTGACACCTGTCAATTTCTGGGGAATAAGCTTGTGTCATGGTTCAGTAAGAAGTAAAATTCTGTTTCTACATCAACAACTGAGGCTGAGTACATTGCTGCTGGTAGTTGTTGTGCACAGATATTATGGATGGGGAATTAACTATTTGATTATGGGCTAAATGTTGACAAAATTCCAATATTCTGTGACAACACAAGTGCCATTGCCATTACTGAAAATCCAGTGCAACATTCAAGAACCAAGCACATTGACATCAAGTACCACTTCATAAGGGAACATGTGATGAATGGTACAGTGGAACTTCATTTTATTCTAAGTGAAAAAAATTGCAGACATCTTTACCAAGCCACTTGATGAATCAACATTCACAAAATTGGTAAGTGAGCTAGGTATGCTTAATTTTTCTTGAATTCATGTCCAAATTGTAATTTGTAATGCAGCCTGAAATGAATTTATTGTAAGAGCAAAGTTGGCTTTAAGTAAAGTTTATTCTATCAATAGATATTTTCTATCCGTTGAAAGCCAAAGTTGTTCCATCAACGGATGTTCATTATCCGTTGAAATACAAATACATTTCTGGAAATTTTATCCTTCAACGGATAAAACTGTGTTAATCTTCAACGGATGACCGTTTACCTCATCCGTTGAACTGTCACATCAGTCGATTCAAGTGGATCACAGCCGTTGATTCTATTTTCTTAACCGTTGACACATATATATAAACTTGTATGTATTTGTATTAAAGGCAGTTTTTAGAATACATACAGTTTTTCTTTTATTCTTAAACGGCTGTAATTTACTTAAAAATATTGTTTAATCATTTTCTTTATATTTTAATTTGAGAAAGTATAAAAGTCCCTTTGAATTCTTATTTTCACTTTACGCTTTCTTGAAATTTCAAAAGCTTTTACTCTCTTTCTCTCCCAAAACTCTCAACTTTTCTCTGCAACTTCTAACCACAACAATGGCACCAGTAGTAAAGATAATGTCCCAATCTGGGTTTGTCTATGAGAAAAACAATTTCGTAGCTTTGGTGGAAAAGAATGAAGCCCACTCAGATTATCATAAGATGATGGATTTCATCAAGAACTACAAACTGAGCTATGCAATGCTGGAGGCCCCAATGATTTACTGTGAGGTAGTTGAGGAGATTTGGACAGCTGCTGAGTTCAACTCCACTGATATGACCATCTCCTTCTCTCTCAAAGGTAAGGATTACTGTATTAACTCTGATGATATACAGTCATGTTTTAAATTACCTGAAAACAATGCCATAACATCACATACTGATAATGATGTATCTAGCATGTTAGATTCCATAGGCTATTCCCTTGATTCTACTAGTTTAGGCAGTATTAAGAGAAAAGGCCTTAGGAAAGAGTGGAGTTTTCTCAGTGATGCCTTTATCAAGGTTTTCTCTGGGAAAATTAGTAATTTTGATGCAATAACTTCAGCTCTTGTTAATATGCTCTATATGCTGGTTTCTGATAGGTACTATAATTTTAGCAACTATGTTATGCTAGAATTGGGTACTAGGTTAGGTAACAAGGCTAATAGAACTCATAACATCTATTATGCTAGATTCTTTATGTTATTGGATAACCATGTTGCTGAAGGTTTGGTCATAAATAATGAGAGTAATAAGCTCAAGTGCTGGGTACAAGAGAAGAGGGTCCTTACAGACCTTTTAAGGATTGACCTCAACAGTAAGGTGCCATTGGTATACTTACCAATAATGGCTGAACCTCAGGTAAGTAAGGTAAATACTTCTTCAACTCCTACTACTTCCAACCCCAACGTTTCTTTGTCTTCAAGTGTGGCCATGGGATCTGTGTCAATGCCCCAACAGATTCCTACCAAGGCCACCAAACCTAAAGTTTCAAAACCCAAGTCAAAGAAAGCCACCTCTGTTGTCTCTCAAAAGACAACAGTTGTAACAATTACCATAAACCCTGAGGGGAATGAACAGGGTGTTAGTGGTGAGGGGAGGGGTGAACATAAAGAAAACCCCCAGAATAAGGTAGGAGAGGTGAGTGGTACCCAAGCTAGCCAAGCCACAGTTTCTCAAAAGACTATGGTGGTTGAAAAGGATTTAAACTTATCCCTAGTTTCACCCTCCCAAAAGGGTGTAGCTATTGAAAATAGTCCCCGACCAGGGACACAGAACAAAAGAGGGAGGGACACTGAAGCCACACACTCACCTGTAAAAGCCTTCACAAGAAGAAAGAAGGTCAAAATCCTAGTTTCAACACTGGATGCACACACTGCACAGATACAATCACTTCTATCTATGCCTTCACAAATTCAGCTTGATGTGACTCCAACAAATGTGGAGTCACAACCCCATTCTCTCAGAATTGACACACACCAACCACCAAATTCTCCATCACCATCTCTGGATGTAGACAGGATTTTCACATCAATTCCTGATTCTCCCTCTTTACAACTCAGGGAGGAGCCCCACTCAAGTACTGGTGATCATCATCTTTTAGATGAATTGTTGGATCATCAACCAATTCTTTCAGACCTAGTTGAAGAATCTGTGTCACTTAATTTAAAATCAATCCACACAGATTCAACAATTATGTCACTTTCAATTTCTACTTCTTTTCCTTCTTCTACGGATATCCCTCATCCGTTGACAAGTGGTTGTTCTTCAACGGATAAGCTTAACAGCAGTTATTCGTTGATAACATCAGTTTCAACAGATATTCTTTATCCGTTGATGGTCTCTACACAAACAACTAAATTAACTCCAAGTGTAGAAGACATGTTTACTGTACAATCACTTCTAGGGCTGAGGGAAGGGAGTGAAAACTTGAGTGAGAGGCTGGGTTGCTCCCAGGCAAAAGGAGAGCTTGAGAGTATAAATATGCATGCTATTTCTTCCAGCATGGCAAAAGAAAGTGAGAGGAGTACCACCTTAGTAGGTGAAGGTGAGGGTGTGAGGAGTGTGAGCCAGGGGGAGCCCCTGATGCAACAAAAGAGAGAAATTGAGAGAAAAACATGTACAAGAGATATAAGGGTGGATCCAACCATTGCTAGTGAGTCATTGATTGTGGATGATGTTGACAAGGAAAGACAATTTTAGCAACATTACAGAGCTGAACTTGATAACATTTCCTTGGATGCTGACACTTTTACTCATCCTGTGTCAGCCTATCAACTGTTGGCTACTCAGGGCAATGAGGAGGCAGAAAAGACTTTAAACCTAGTACATACTTCAGAATCTCTACAAAGGGATAAAGTTGCTGTCAATATGATGTCTTCTACAGCTGGAGAGCCATTTGAAGAATTTAGAGTAAATTCTAATGATGATGACTTTGGTTCTTTTGATAGAAGCATGAGCTTAGGGGGAGATGAAGGCCCAAGCTCTATTCCAGAGTTACCTGAATGGGCATTGACAAAGGAGTCTACACCAGGGCATTTCAATGTATCCTTAGTCAAACAAGTCATGGCTATCCAAAAGGCAATTCAGGAAACTTCCAATGCTGGTACCAAGGCCATTCTCCAAGCCCACTTAGATTCTCTACATCTCATGAAGCTACAACAATTAAGACAGAATCTAAGTGTGGATGAAATCAAAAAGGATATAGCTGACTTAAAGTCCTACAATACTGAGAAGCTGGATGCAATCATGCCCTTTGGTACCATGCAGGAACTGTTACTGAGACTGAGAAGAGAATCAGATGCTGAAAAGAAGATGGTCAAATTGGAGGAAAGAGTTCAAATTATTGAAAACTCTATGGTGACCATCCTTCAAAATCAACAGTCTCAGACTAGTCTTCTAATGCAACTGGCTAAAGCACAGGGCTTGACCCCTCTCCTTGATGATAACAAAAAGGGGGAGAATAAAGGGGAAGGGGAGCCATCTACACACATTCAAATATCAAAAGTGCTAGTTCCAGCCATCACTACTTCTCCAACACTTCAAATCAAAGGAAAGCTTGATGGAATTGATCTAATCCAGCCAGCAGCAGCTGAGATGAAGGTGAAAGAGCAAAGGAGGAAAATTGATGAAATGATGCAACAAGTGTTTGGTTCTACAACTACAAAATCTCTATCTGTGAAACATAACACAAAAGTTGAGCCAATCATTATGGAGCACAAGCTAGTAAGGAGGAATAAGGTTGGAAAAACCTCTTCAAGGAACCTGAAGCCCATGGTACTCAAGCCAACCACTAGATTCAACAAGGTCTCTACAAAGAACCCTCTAAATCATGCTTAGCTAAAAGAAGTGGATTTTCCTCTTCCAAAGCCTGATGAAGACAAAGTTTTGGGTGGTAATATCATAAAGCACAAAGAGACCAAGGATGTAGTGGAAAGAATGAATATGGCTATCATCTATAGAGAGGGAAAGAGTATATGTGTGATTCAAGGACATCCCAAATTCTCAATAGCCAAGAGGGAAGAGACCATGAGAATAAAGGAAGAAACTAAAAAGCTGAAGGCTGACAAAAGAGCACAAGAAAAGCTTGAAAAATAGCTAAAGTCAAGTCTAATTGAAGAAAAGAAGAAGATTGAAGACAAGAATGAAGGAAACAAGACTGAAAGCATAAATGTGGATATGGGGAATATGGTTGGTGAAAGTGTGGAAGAAGAAAGTGAGGAAAGAAAGAAATGGCAGAAGGGTAACAGAAAGAAGGTTAGGGCAAAAAGGAAGAGTGAAGATGACACTGAAGTAATTCAATCAAAATCCAAACCACAACCTTCTATTCCTGAACCTTTTGTTGCTGATCCCAATATAAATATCCATGGTGAACCAATCATCCCTAAAGAGGAACCTATTGATTGGGACACCATCAAATTGCCTACCTTCTTAACTACTTCTTCACCACCAAAGGAACTGAAAAGAAAATCCAAATCCATACCTCCCCCAATCAAAGCAGTTCGAAATACAGGAAGGAAATTCACTCAGAAACATAAACCTAAGCCTAAGCCACAAGCCTCAAATGATGATTATGTTCACATTTGTGATATAAAAGAATATACAGATATTGAACTCTACCTGGATGAGCTGGAGGAAGTAAGGGGAATAAATGCCTATGGACAATTATCAGAAAGGCTAGTGTTCAAGTATAAAGGAAGTGTGGAAAGTACTTGGCCTCTTCAAAGAATTCTAAATGAGGGTTATTCTACCTTGATTAGAGTCTACTCAGCTAGAAAAGAGGACACTGGTTTTAACAGGACTGCCAAGACTGAGATTCTCAACAAGATTGCCAGCATAAGGAAGACTTGGTGGGAGTCAAATTCCTTGCCTAGAAAATTACTCATCCCGGAGCATGGAACTACAATTCATAAATCATCTCATTGGTTGATGGAGTTCAGAGACAATAAAGGAGTCAGAAGATTTTTCAGACTTGAAGACCAGCTTAAGATTTCCAGTAATGAAACTCTCAAGGACATGCAATCTAAGTTGGATATCAGTGATGAAGATGAAGCTGAATTCTACAGACAACTCCAACTCCAAATAGAGGAAAATGACAGGAGGCTAGGGAAGAAAACAAGGGAACAAAGGAAAAGAAAATAATTTGCTCAGGCTAAAGGAGCACCCTTGGAAACACTGTAAATCTTCAACTCTATCTCAGTACATACACTTTTGCAGCACTTTTGAATTTCTACTTAGTTTCAACTCATATATTTGTTAAGTATTTTGTTATCATCAAGATAACCCTGAATTTATGCCTACAATTCTAGTAGACATAAATAGGGGGAGATTGTTAGGAATATATGTGTATTAGTTTGATGATAAGTTAAACAAAACACTTAAGTAGAAATCTAGTGTTTATAGCCTCAATGGATAAGACCACTTTGGCTATCCGTTGATGGAGTAGCTTTACTTAGAAATAAGTTTAGTACATTTCAGTCTTTGTAAATGAGTTATAATTCTTAGAAGTTGTAGGAAATTATAAGTCATGTTGACTACTAGTGGATATGCAAATAGGAGGGCTAATTGTAAATATTTCATGCCTTGTAATTTTGTATAAATGAAGTAGTATCAACTGGTAAATTAAAGACCTTCAACGGATGAGAAACAAAGCCTCAACGGATATCTCTAAAGCTTCAACGGATAACATCCATCAACGGATGAGTGCATCAACGGATAAAGCTTCAACTGCTAAAGCATCAACGGATAAGAGCATCAACGGATAAAGCCACCAACGGATGAAAGCTTCAATGGATGCTCAGTTCCATAGCAGTTGATAGTGACAATTCATAAGCTGACAGAGGCACATGGGTTGACAGAGACAATTGGAATGTGGTAGCCTCTTGGAGGAATCAAGAAAAAGCAGCATTTCCATTCTGGTGCAAACAAGGAAGTCTTCAAAGATTCACAGATTATCTTAGATTGCATTGGATAGAGAAATGAAGAAGAAACATGTGAAGGACTATTTTATAATTGTATTTTATCTTTGTCTTTACTTGAAAAACTTGGTGATATATAAACCAAGTTGCAGCTAGTAATTAGGTGTGAATTTTCAAGAGTTGTTTAGAAAAATTCAGAGAAAAAAATCATCTAGTTTGTACTAGGAAGCAGCTGTGAACAATTCTTTGTATCACAGATTTTCTGAAATACACATCTCTGGTGGAACAACAAATCCACCAGAAAAGTTTTAAAGCCTTTGTGTTCTTTACATTTGTGTTTTGAATATACATCTGTCTGCACTTGCTTAAAGCAATTCACACACATCTGTTCATCATACACTTAACTTTTGAAACTGCTCAAAACTTGAAAAAGTTTTGAGATTTACATTCAACCCCGTTTTGTAAATCTCATTGTTAGTTCCTTGGGAATAACAGTTTTTATTCGGTTTTTTATACATTTTTTATTTATACGATTTTTTGTTGGTAATGTGTTGGATAAAAAATAACATCAAGTTAAATGATAATATTACATTAGTCACCAAAGATTTGTCACTTTAGAATTCGTTAAATAAAATTGATATATTTCATAAAGTTATTTTTTGAATGTGTAATTCATATTATCTTAAATAATAGATACGAAATATGATAAAAATATATGTTCATAACAATAAGAAAATAGTATATATCAAAACATATGATAAAATTGATTATATACATATTAAAAAAATTATGATGTATGAGTATTTACATATTAATCTTAATTAATTTATGATATTATATTATACAATTTATCATACTAATGTTAAGTAGATATTTAATTAACAAAATATTAGAATCGTGTTATGATAATATATACATGTATATATACATAATATTACATACATATAATATAGCGGTGCGGTTAATTTCGGTTCAGTTTTGATTGAAAACCGGAACCAAAACCGCACCGCTAATTCGATTTTTTTCGGTTCGGTTTTATTCGGTTTTTTAGCGGTTTGATTTTTTTCGGTTTGGTTTATCGATTTTTTTCGGTTATTTTTTCTGTTTCGATTTTTTCTGCTCATCCCTAATTAATACATAAAATTTTCTTCTTGTTTATCTTGCTTGCATATTTATTTATGTGAATTAAAACCGTGCCATATTTTTATTGAAATACTACGTCCGTCCCAAAATACAAGTTTTTTTTGATTTTTTACGCGTATTTTAAGGTGAGTAAAAAGATAGTTTCATAATTTTTTTTTCAAATTTTCCTTTTTTAATAAAAATATACATATTAAATCTTAATTTAAAGAAAAGAAGTTTTAGAAAAAAGTACGTGAAGCTGTAACTTTTATACAGCTAAAAGTGCGCGTAAAAAGTCAAAGAAACTTGTATTTTGGGAAGGAGGGAGTAATTTCCTATTAAATTATCTTTTTATTTATGTGAATTGTCTTTTTTAATCACGGTAAAAAATATATATTATTTTACTTTAATTCGCTACCATTATACCAACCAAACTAAATTTAAATAATAATACGTAGTTTATTCTTTTTAGACCGAATCAATAGTGTAATTTTATTTTATAAGGATAAAAAGTTTATTATATGATTATATCCTAATTTAATTATTCTTATGTCTAAATTTTCTATTTTTTTATTTTATATTTATGTTTCAAATTTATTAGTTACTATAATTCGTAATTTTTATTTTATTTTCAAAAAATATAACTTGTAAGTTATGATTACCAAACATATTATCAACTTATAAGAAACTTATACGATAAATAACTTATAAGTTACAATATTTATCACTTGCATGAGATTTTCCGACTTTAAGTCATAAGATATATTTTTTTTAAAATCCCAAACAGACCCTTCATATTTACAAATTATATTTTTAACAAATGTTTTAATTTAAGATTGAATAATTCTATAATCATAATATAACTGTTAAACCTCACGAATAAATGTAAACTAATTTTTTCACACAATTTAAAGTGTTTTGACGTCCATGAAGTTAAATCATTATAACAATAATTTTAATGAATAAGTATCTGTTAAATTATGCTCATATTTTTACTGTGAGATCTAATGGGGTTTTATTTTCCAATTTGCCTTAAGAAATTATGAATTTATTTTGAGATAAGAGACTGATATATTCCAAATTAATTAGTGTACCTGTATTTATACTGTTTTCCAGTGTCGTAATCATTGGTTGGGGGTAAGGGTTATACAGTAAAACCTCTGTAAATTAATACTCGATTAATTAATAATCTCTCTAAATTAATAATTTTGTCTGGTCCCGACTTGGTCCAGTTCAAAAAATGATCAATTTCGATAAGATAATAAGATAATAATTATTTTGAAAACCCTGTATAAAAATATGGTCCCAATAAAACTATAAATTAATAATTCCCTTATATTCATAAAAATATAGCTATTACATCTTTGTAAAATATGATTCAATTGTAGTTTGCTTTTTCATATAATTTAAATCAACATGAAGCTCATCCCTAATCTTCCTTATTGCATCCAAAAGCTCGGGTGTGGTGCTTTCATGTTGCATCAAAAAGTTATTAAGCATTTTTGATGCCTTGAGTGCTTCTTTACGTGTAACCGGCTCCAACGGTGTTATATCGTCTTCAAGATCATCTTCAACACTATTTTCAAGGATGGTGTTTGCAATCTCTTCTATACTCTGGACCTCGGAACATGATTCATTTTCACCCGGATAATCTAAGAAGTTATTAACATCCATTTTATTACGATAACCTAGATCCTTAATCATCACCTCAAGTTCATGAATGTATTCTTCCGGAGTTGTATGTTCATTTAAATTGCTCGAAACTTCATCTATGGAACGAATTTTGCAATGTTGAAAGCACCTTGCTATTGACTCTTGTTTTACATTTGTCGTCCACGTCGCGACTGCATAATTGATAGCATCCAAAACATTAATCTTTCCTGGATCAGATTGTCCCAACTCATAACCTTCTAATAACCCACGATAAAATCTCTTGCGATAGTGCATCTTGAAAGCTCTTATAATTCCTGCATCACAAGGTTGGATTTTTGATGTCATGTTAGGTGGCAAGAAGTACAACTCAACATTTTGTAGTCCTTCAATATTTTTTGGATGTGCTGGACAGTTATCTACCACAAACAAAATTCTTCTGCCTTGCATTTGGCTATCAAACCAACGAATGTATTCATCAAAAAGTACACTAGTCATCCAAACTCTTTTATTTGCACGATAATGACAATTCAAGCTGCCCATGTTAACATTCTTGAAGCACCGTGGCTTTGCATACTTTCCAATAATCCATAAAGGAATTTTTTCAGAGCCATCTTCATTGCAACATATAACAACCGTGAGCCTTTCTTTGTCTTGTTTTCTTCCTTCAAGTTGTTTCGTAGCAAGAGAGTGATCAGCTTGTAACCTGTAAAACAAACCAGTTTCGTCCATGTTAAAAACATCTTTCATAGGGAACTGGTTTATTTTTTCCCTTATGGACTCCAGTTTCTTCTCCATGTCCTGTACATCAACAGAACCACTTTCTCCAAAGCGACGAAATGACTTAATACCATTTCTTAACTTGAATTTCTCAAGCCAACCTTGAGAAAAAGTGTGCTCCTGATCTTGTTGAGGGTATAAAATTTTCATGGTCTCTTTTGCCTTCTCTAAAATTAGCTCTCCTGTCATATTAATACGATCTTGGTACTGGAGAAACCATTCATAGAGAACTTTCTCCATATCTGGATATTTTGCTGGTTTATGTCGCTTAATATCTTTTATTTTCTCCAAGTAATTAGCTGCAAGATAGTCTGCTGACCTTTTCAGTGTATTTGATATTGTACCTTGACTAATTTTTAGATGAAACCTATTCTCGAGCCACAACTGGAGATCTTTTTGAGTGCATGATGAATTTTCTCTTTTATATTCACATAATGTTTTTCTTGCTTCATCCGTCATTGTTGATTTTGTGACACCTTTTAGATGAGAAGCCATTATTTTGTTTGTATAATTTTTCCCCCAATCTAGTATATAGAGTATATATAATATATTTTATGACTACACATACATTGAATACTTTCTATGTAAAATACAATGAATTAAATTAATTCATGTACTTTGAATTTTCCTAATATACATTGAATATTTTCTATGTAAAATACAATGAATTTAACTTATACACTACATGGACTTTGAATCTAATATATTGTACATTACATTGACTTTCTAAATTCATATACATTGAATTAATTGAATTAAGTATAAAATATAAATTGTACAATTCATTTTATTTAAATTTATGTGAATAAAAATTTAATCAAAAGTTAATTTTGTTTGCTACCGAAAATTCTCTATAAATTAATAATTATTAATTTATCGATTAATTAATACCTGTCTAAATTAATAGAATTCTCCGGTCCCAACTATATTAATCTATAGAGGTTTTACTGTAATCTGATGATTATCCCATCTTAGCCATATATGGTGACTGGTCCTCTATTCACAAAATCAACAAATTAGGTAATCAACCAAGTGTATTCATGTTTGTCTTGCACATCATGGTAGATAAAAGAAAATATGGTGACCCCCGAGTCAAAGAGAAAATATAGGCTCATGGTATAAAATTATATACGTAAACCCTTGGTAACGGTACTCAGAGTAACTCCTATACTACTTTAAATGAGGCTGTTTATTCATATTTTGAGAAAATAAAATTCAAACTTAGTTCCAAGAACTCTTCTTAATCATTATTATATTATTTCACTCATTTTCATGTATTCAATTTAAAAGATTTTAGTTACTTTTACGTGTAGTTAATTTTAAAAAATAAAGAAAGAGTAAATTTATGGAGAATTGTTGAAGATAAAGTTAAAGTCTAATTCCTAAATATTTAAGTGGCAATTTAATAATATCATTTATAGTAAAAATGTAAGAAGTTTCTTGGAATTGCTCCCACGCAGTCTTGTATTAAAGAAAAGTATATATGAGTTCTGGGACTCGAATCAGTTAAAGGAAAAAACAAGAACTCTTATTTCTTGAACCACTGGATAGGTAGTAGCTAGGGGGCTAGAGCCTAGAGCTCCTTAATTGACTCCTCACTCGGGCATGGAAGTTAAGATTTGATTGTAAAACTGATTTAAAACTAACTGTATATCAAAGGTATAGAAAAATTTGAATATTACTTAATGGCCAATAGATGTACACTACAGAAAATAAGGGTTTAACCAACAGTTTTTTTTAGGCTTGATCTACAGCGACTATATCTGTAAAAAACACTTCTAATATTGAAATTTATTCTTGGAAATGGCATTGTAATTTGTAAAGCCTTATTACAATCTGTGCGCCTGTACAAACATCAACTGGGGATGCTGCAAACATGTCATCTGGTGAGCACCACGCCATCACATATAAAATTGAATACTTGGCATCTTTTCAGCAAATAAGTTGTAAAAATGAGAAAGTAAAGAAACTTTTCAAGTATTTTATTCTTCCACAGGGTGGCACATTATGTACAACATTAACTCTATAAAAACCTCATGCATATTGCTAATATTGTATCCTCATCTCTATCTTATTTCTTCTTTCTCTTTCCCACACATAAACAAACACAAATGGCTTCTCAGTGTTCATCTACAATGCTGAAAGCCTTGTTCCTGTTGAGTTTCCTCGTGGCCACAACATTTATAAGCATGAGCGAGGCGCGACAACTTAACGAGAAACCAAAGTTTGGGGAAGAGAATGGAAATAAAGCAAAGGTGGAGGATCAAAAAACAAATGAAAATGTAGCTCATTTAACTCAGAATTCTGAAAGTCCTCCATCTTTTCCAAACATACCGTTTCTTCCTCCATTTCCGACGCTTCCTAACTTCCCGCAGATCCCCGGACTTCCTCCATGTCCACTTCCCACCTTGCCTTTCTTTGGCGGCACTACTCCACCTCCTAGCAAGTAGAAGATCAGCCAAATGAAAATCAAAACAAGAAAAGAGTGAAAGAAGAGTGAAGAAGAAAGGATGCATGCATGGTTCTTGTTACGTTTATTTTGGGTTAAATTAGAGCTTGAATTTATTTAATTTGGTTTTTTATCATAATATTTGTGATGATGAAGATTGAAAGATTGTGGATAGCTAGTTAATTAGTAGCTAGCTCCAAATTCTATATTTGTATTACCTTCCGTGAGTGTGTAATTTGTGTGTTGTGTGATTAATAAAGTGAACATCTAAGTTGTTCTTGTGCACATTTGTATTAATTTTAGCTAATTTTGTGGAGATCATATACCCTTAATGCGAGTATTAGCTTTTATAGTTACCAGACATGGCTACAAGAATGACTTCTTCATAGAACTATTAGTAATAAAATAACATTGCACCATCAAGTAATCCTATATTTACACTTCTGACTTTAGAGTCTTTTGACGTCGTAGATATATAGGGGTTGGTTGGATTGATTGACGTGAATGAAAATGATTTATCACCAAGTCTATATACTGCTTTCTTATTTAATTTTTTTACGAGCTACAACTGTACTGTACTGTTTGTTTAAACTTCTAAGACACTGATAAATTGTGATTATGATTTTTGTTAACTTGCAGCTCTCGATGGTGATAAACGAATCACCGCGTTTGTGTGCTCAGGTTGTAATAATTGTTGAAAAAACTTCAGAGAAAAAAGAAGACACCTACATTTTGCAGAGAACTTGTACTGCTATATTTCTTGTTATTTCTTTTCTTCTTCTAAAACTCAAGGTAAACTAGCCATTATATAGGCTTTACAAACATATTAAAACTAACTATTACTAAAACTAACCACTACTAATTAATGGGTAAATTACATGTCCATAATTTACTCCATAACTCCACTACCCACTACTAAACAATTCTAAAATAATATTTTTCTCTAATAATTAATCTATTGCTAAATATCTAATAATTGAATAAACAAATAATTAATAACTAAATTTAAGATTATTCCAACAATAATGTCGAGAGAAGCCTCGAAAGATATCAAATTTGGGGACATTCATGTTCAGAAGGGTGTACATGTTTGGGCAGTGGTAACATCATTGCGCACTGATCCTGAAATTTGGGGAGAAGATTCATACAAATTTAATCCAGGCCGATTTGCAAATGGAGTGACAGGGGCGTGTTGGTCCGTGGATATGTCTTGGACAAAACTTAGCGTTGGTTCATCTCAAGATCTTGATTTCACTGATTCTGTCCGGCTGTTCACTTTCTCTTTCTCCGAAATATGTTCAGGTACCATCTTCGAGTTTGGTCGTAATGAATTTTCTAGTTAGGAAGTTGTAAGAAACTAGAACATGAACAGAGAACCAAACTTTGGCCCGGACATTGCTAAACAAACTGCAAAGTTTTGTGAGGGGTCGATCAGTTGCAAAGATGATATTTTTTTTTTGACTAATTTGGTTTATATGCCTTACAACTGAGTATATGTTCTAACAGATCTCGGGGGTAAGCGAGAATCGAATCCAGAACCTGGGACGACAAGAGATAAGCCTTGAGCTATCTCATCGCGCTCTGCAAAATTATTTTAATATACACAGATCAAGCAGTATTTTTTTATGGATCTAGCACTTCATTTGAAAATAAGCAATGTCTAGCTTCTTATTTATTTATGCTGGCCATACCATTGTAACATTAAAGACATGCCTAAAGATAAGTTCCCGTTGGCAACAACCACGGTAGTAGTTGCGTACAAAGTTCAAGGACCATTATTTTTTGCCTTCTTTTTCTGTGAGAAAATCAGAGAACATGAACAGGATGAAGCCGGTATAAAAAGTAAACAAACCAGAAAAGCATTTGATCCAAAATGGCATGCATTTTATAAAGGCTAAGAAAACTGAAATTTAGAAAGTCTAATCTGTGATCCATGAACAGCATTACATAATTGATACTGAATCTAAATCTATATCAGGAGCAGCATCTGTGCAGCTCAAGCTCAGGATCTCTCCTTTATGGCGATATATGAAAGAATGAAGGCTACCAAGGAAAAATGAAGATGCTATAACTTTAAAGAATGATGTGACCCGGCCATATTTAATCATAGATTCTTTAGATATCCTTGTTCAATACTGAAAGTGCGGCTTCCCATTCAGCGCTATGTGACTCCTGGCAGAATACTCTCTGCACTATATTCAGTTCTTCAGGATTCGCTTTATTCATCAATCCTTGTAACACAGTCATACACTCCATATTAAGTGAATGAGTATTGTTAGGTATCAAATTATCCTGCCCTCCTATGCTGACTCCTGTATTTGTTAGTACTGTTGTTTGTCCTCCAGAGAATTCTGATTCAGAAAGGTACTTGAATTTCTTAGTATCTTTGCAATTGTCCCATGATACTGGCAGTTCACAAGTGTTATCAGTAAGTTTCTCTTTCATCGGAAGCTTATGGTTCCAGTACTCCAAGCAGCGATGGTTTGGATCAAGAGCCTCAATTGCCTGAAAAATATTGTTGTTAGTACTTCAGGTATATAAATTGGATTTCACCAGAAGCTGCATAGTCCTATTTCTACCATCAAATGAAAAACTGAAAACTCGGATTAGCCTAAACACTAAATTGTAGAATCCTATCTAAGCTTAGCCATTTTTCCAATAACCACGCATTGTGCCTGCAGTTGTACAACCGGGGAACTGAATCTACAAATAACTTTTGTTGCTAAATATTCTCCTACAATAAACACATTTAAGCAATGTAATTACTTGAATGATGTGTGGAGATAGAAACCCAAACATTGCAAGTCCATTGATGCTTTTTGGATCAAGAAAGGGAGATATTGCATTCCCTAGGCTTTGGCGCCTTGAAAACTCTTGGTTAAGTTCGTCCATCACTGTTTCCCAGCACTTCTGTGCCGAAGTATCTACAATGCTCTTACTTGGAGACTCATCAATTGTAACCTGAATGTAATACATCATTGCAGGAAATATGTCAGGTTAACACTAGAAGAAAGAAACGGATATAATTTTGGTAACCCTGCCTTTAGGAAATCTAAAATCTAGTAAACAAGCTCCAGGATCTAAAATAGATATGTAAAACAAATCTGGGATACATAATATTCATATGAAAGTGAAATAGTTGATTAAATTTTTTCCGTAAAGATGATACATTGCTTGAAGTTCAAATCATGGATAAGACAAGTTTTTTAACAAAAAAGGTATAATCAATTTCTTAATTTAAAAAATGCAACTAGATTATGAAACGTGGACAGTTCTAAGAAATCACTTAATTTTTTTTTCCAACATCTAGGTTTACTAGATTATTCAAAGAACAAGTAATATCGTTAAGGTAACAAGTAAAACCACCAACGTTGCCATGTTCTTTCAATGAGGAAAATCATAAAATCACAGATATCATAACATATTAAAAGCACAAATGTTAGACATGAATGTGAAATGTAAAAGTAATAGTGAAAAGTGTGTTTCCAGAGACATACGGTATGTAACCTCTGAGAACTTGACAGTGTTCTTTATAAGGCAACTTTATACTTCTCACTTTTATCTAAGAATAAGAACTCACCTTAAATAAAGGACCAATAAGGCCACCATCTAGGACTTCTGATGTGTATTTACTTATTCTTGCTGGATCGAGCACACTAAAGAATTTAACACAACTTTTAAATCCTGCAAAAGTTAGCTATTATAAGTAACAGAGAAATGACCAAAAAAATTCAAAGTTTAGAAGGAAAATTTACAATGAATAGGAATACATATATAGATACAAACCTTTTGGATATATCACCTGCTTACTGCACCAAAGCTTTCCAAAAACTGCATATCCAATATTTATAGGATGAACATCAAAGCTACACTTCTGTATTGGACCACTTCTGACTGACTGAGTGTCCTTTATACCCAATTGGTCTACAGCTTCATTGCTTGACAAGTACCCAAAATTTAAATCATCATAAGAAGCACAACGATCTGCAACATCCATTGAAGGGGAGGGATGAACATTGTTTGAGATAACATATGAAACAGAAGAACCGGAGCAACTACCAAGCTGCCTATAATCTAGCTTTTTTCCTGAATCTGCCCTGTGAAAACCTTCTCGTACTAAAACGTTATTACACACATTGTCCTCCTTTACCGTTGTATTATCATTATGGATATCCGATGTTTTCTTCAGCAAGTTTTCTTGTGCAACAGACATGCAATCAAGATTTAAATCAATAAAACATCGATCGGGTGGCGTAGTATCAGTGCTCTTGCCAACAGTATCCTTTTTGTATCCATTTGTTACTACCTGAGACATACATCGATTAGCAGCCTCTTCTTGCAAAGTTTCTTCTGTTTTAGGAAAAAAATCTGGACCTTCATTTTGCCTGGGACAGCCAATTCCAGAAATATTGTCTGCAGAATCTGTGGAAACCAATCCTTTATCTACTGATGCCCATGCTTCTAAGGCACCTAATTCCACTTCCAATGCTTCAATCAATGTGCTTAATTCCTCCATTGTATATCGAACAAGGACAAATCTATAATCATTCTCACAAGAGCATAAACTGCTAGCATGTTTAAGACAAGCAAACCGATCCGGTGAGCATTTGCAGCAAGCAGCAGACATGTGCAAATCATAGAAGCATGAAAAACATTCTCTCTCACTTGTTAAATCTAAGTCTTTTTCCATCTTTTGAGGCTTTAAGTGGAGCGGGAGATTTTCAATCTTTTTCTTTTCTTCCTCAACCCTTGCCTGAATGAAAAATGAAATTCAGTGAATTTAGGCTTAACTATACTTTGAAAAGTGAAAATTCTCTTTCCATGATATACTCAAGGAAAGGGGGGGGGGGTTCACATACATTTTCTGTACATGTAAAGTAAATATATTCTAAACATGCATACAACCCATATACATATTAGGTAGTGCTTTGCGCGAGGGTCAAGTGTCTACTTGATGTACACTATGTACGAAACATTCTCTTCATGAGAAATAAGGGAAAGACTGTGCATAGTGGTACCTTATATGAGCCACTTGGTACAGCCATTTTCATAAATGCTTATATGCATGCATTGACAATTTATGTATGTAACAATCTATGCATATAATGTTGTTTGTGTAAATTAACATATATAAGCACACATGTATACACATATGTATACATATGCATGTCAGTTACCTTGACAGCCTTGGTAAGCATTCCATCTTTCCCGCATACGCTTTTCCACCTGATATTCTTTGGATTCTCAATATTCATAAATGACAGTTCCCGTAGTGCTCGGACAGCCTCCCTGGATAATTTAAGTAGCAATTTGTCATGAGACAGAGATGTTCTTCGGTGTTGCTCGCTGTAGGTCTCCACTGCATTTTGCCCATGTTGTAGCCAATCAATTGGAGCAACATTCACAGCTTCAGCACAGTTAAAGCCACAATTAAATCCTGAATGATACGCCCTTGGGAATGTAAGAACAAACTCCCCAGAATGCTGTACAACTCGATGCACTGGCACACCCTCGGACATTAGGATTGATGGAGACATCTGAGTAACCTGTCACAAGACGACCTCATCATATAAATATATAAAGGCGTTGATGATAAGTTAGAGCACACAGCACCGCTATAAGTCCCTCAAAGTATAAGTTATATCCAGCCGGTCTTCCACAAAGTATATAGCAAACATGGGTCATTTATGAACAAGTCAAAAGAAAAAAAAAATGTTGTACAAACCAAGGGAGGTAGGCTAGAGATACACGTAAATTCCATAGCCAATAGAAATGACAATGAAATCGTGAACTGTGACCAAGAAAATTTTACTTTTGTTTCTAGCAGATACCACAAAGGCATAACAAAAATTTACATATCAAAAATTCCCCAATTCTCAAACAAAGAGAGGAAAAAGATAACTATATGTACATATCACAGACTCACAGTAATACATACTGCACTAGTGTAACTTAGTGTTTAATGATGATCGTAATAACAATAACCAACAGCACCAGCACCAACACCAACAACACAAACATCAACAACAACAACAATAATAATAATAATGGTAATTACATACCAGTTCGTGAAGCAAACCAGGTTGTTCATCAAACAAATCTGGAAGATGCTTTCTCATTGCAGCCTCCAAAGCAGAAGCATGGGTTCCTGGGACACCATACCAAATTTTTGGATCTCCCCAATGCAGATAGTTCAGTGAATAAAGATGGTGGTCCTCCACATGCTAACAATAAGAAAGAGGGGACGGGGTAGGAGAGAGACACAGATGTTAAACACAAGCTTCGAAGGACTAGTAATGATTTATTTCTGTTTGAGAGATACACATAATATCTAGAGTCCCGTATAAATAGAAGGAGAGTTTAAAACAACTGATACCTAACTAGCCCACGCCTCAAACCATTGATACACATTCCCAAAATGGATATTATCTTACACTTCTTCAATTCATCTAGTGCATTCACTACTTAGAAGTAGCTTCTAAATATTAATATCTAACAGCCATAGTTCATTCTTTTAATAAGTAACTGGTTTGGAGTTGATATGATTTACCCAGCAAAATGATGAAAAGCACATTCCTACATAAAGCCATGGCACCAGAACCCCGGAGATATCACTTTCTTCAAAGCAAAGAATTGAACCTGGGAGGCGAGGAGAGTTATTCAAGTTCCAATCTGAAGACATGTATGTATCTGATTTGTTTTCAGGTAGCGATGGTGACATTTTAGGAAAACCACTCCCAAATACTGCAGTTTCTAAATCAGCTCCATAGTACACCTTAGATACACAACAATGAGACATGTTAGGCTATTAGAAGAATTGGAGAAAAAACAACTAAAAGATTATCTACCCATACCTCAACTTCATCCGTTGGCTTCTCAATGATTCGCCAGTATTCGCCTTCGATATCTTCAACTGAGGGTTCCCATCTTTTCTTTTGCCCGTCGGCACTCTGACCAGATATATCTTCCATCATTGCATCCCTGACCCCAAAATAACACTCTTTATAGTTACACGTAAATTTCTGAAAGTCCTGAAAAGTGAAATCTGGTCCAGTTTGAAACCCAAATTTCTCCTCTGTGTCAGGCGAAATGCTTATTTCAGCATCCTCAGTTCCAGGACATTTCCTTTTGTTACCGAGCTTTAAATTTCTTCTTCTTTTACGTTTACGACTTCTTTTCTTCCTCATGGGCTCCCTATTTTGAAGCAAATCCACTTGCTGAATTCGCGTTGAGAATTTAGCATTTTCCCATATTTTCTTCTCTTTAAGAGGGCATGGTGGTTTCCAGGAAGGAGGAGGTACTATTTTACATATACCAAATCCTTCAGCAATCGTCCGTATCTTAGCTATGTAACCAAGGGTATCTTGAAATTCCTGAGTAAACAATTAGGATAGAATGAACATTTAAGTTATGCCAAATTCGTTACATACATATATAAAGGATTTGGCCTATAGTATGATACCTCATGAGATGGAAAAAATACAGGTGCATCATTTACAGTTGGCCTACAAGAGTCAGCAGGGTTCCATCTAGCTGTTACCTGCTATCATGAGAAAGTATGAAGTATGTAAGCATCTTATATAGATTCAGAAATGTGTAAAATCAGATGATGTATATATGCAAAGGTCTGTTCCTGAGTAAATAATTGACTGTTAAAACATAGACTTTGCAACAGTTTATAAATAACCGGAGCACTTCCCACTATCTCACTTAGATGTACAACAAATAAAAACATGCACAAAGAATCTGCTACTAAGAAATTTCCTGGGCTTCCCACACAGTTCAAAATATTTATATATTGTACAACAAAAAGTTCTGCACTTGTTGGTAATTTGTACATAGTTCACAAATAGATGTAGTCATTCTTTCTATAGACGCAACTTCTGAACGAGAGTATGCTGAAGACATAAAATTCATTTAAACACAAATTAGAAGTAAAAGAGCATCTATGTGAGATAGTGGAGCAATTACTGGAGCACTTCCCACTTACGATGATAAAAGAAAAAAAATAGAAAGAAAAAAAAAGAAAGTGTTAAGCAAATAAAACCTTAATGTTCTTTTCCCAGTCAAGTTCTGGTTCAAGGTTCTGATTGATGGTTGTATCCATGAGCAACTGCAGTAAACAAATTATAATGAGAAACAAAAGACTTGTAATTTTCTATTTGAAGCACAAAATATATCAGATGGCCAAGGTCTCTGATTCATACAATTCAATTTCAATGTGCAATTATGTGGAACATTTTTTTGATTGAGTCGCAGATACTGACTTTAAATGCATAGAACAATAATATCTATATAGATATATTACACTTCACAACACATTCTGCTTAGAAATATAATTTGAACATACATGTGGATGCTCTGCCGGAATGTAGAGAAATTCTTTTTCCCAAAAAGAATTAGCATCAGAGATAAGATCAAACGGATGGTAGTTGACAATATCTCTATACCAACTTCATAAAGTTTTGTGGAAAAAGATAAGCCAGAGACGTCACCCGTATATAACACGTGGAATGGAGATCGAGTATAATTTATATCACATTTCCCAGGGATAGAAATACGTTATTTCCTATTATAAAGGATCTATATTTAATAAAGGTTGTAACTTTTAACTGATGCAATCTTAAAATAATATATGAGATTAGGATATCACTCTACTGACACCCCGGGAACCGAAGAAAGTTACCACTTATGCCATCATTGAAAAATGATATGATAGGTGATATAATGTTATAGTATTACTTTATATTGGAGAATAAGTATACTAACAACTACTTACAAAATTAATAATATTTTAAAAAATTTACTTTAAAAAAACAGAGAAAGGGAGCAGTTGTTAGCCTGTAACGAATTATATTATGAGGAGCCTAGGAACCCGAAAAACCTGCTAGGACCCGTTGCAGCGAACAATAATCACATAAATATTTAATTTAAGACAATGGTGCTCTTCACATGTCAAATGGTAAAGTAAGAAATTCTAAAACTGTGAAAGTTTTAGTTCATGACTGCAAAACATCACCTACATAAAAGTTCCTTCTGCGCATTCTTCGTGTTTAATAGCTTCTAACCAAGCTAATATCATCAACATTACATCCTTATTATCCTTTTTTTCTGCATTTTATGGCAGTATATAATAGACAGCGCGTCCCTAGCATTGTAGCCTAATTGATAATCAATACCCCTCTACTCTTAGTAACAAGAATTGAGGGTTTAAATCTCAGTGGTGGTAGGGGCGGGCGAGTATTCAATTTCTATAACTGAACGTCAGAGACAGAGAAATCACCTGATTTGACAGGCAAATGAATTGACATATATATCTGATAGACAATCAAGGTTTAAAAAGAAAATAAAATCTGTAAGTACGAACAAAAATAATTTATATTCAGAGTTCTAACATCTTTATTGAGGGAAATCGGCAGAATACGGATTGCTTTTAGCTAAAGAATACTGTGAGTTCTAATCTGCAAAACCAAAATCCTTATTAATAAGAACAGACCTCAAGTCTAGAGAGCTACAGAAAAAAACCTGAGCTTCCCTTAGAATTTACCCTCTTTAATAAAGACTAAGACAACAACATTTAACTATCAAATTATAATTCATACAGAGAAACTAGCAAAAAGCCTAATGTCTGAAAATATATGCTTGAGGAATCAAGAACATCAAAATAAAAGCACACATTTCGTAAAAAGAAGTCATGTAGATTTCTTCAAATGATAAGCCGGAGACCTCCCTTCAAATAAGAGACACGTAAAATGGGGCAAATTGATGATCGTTTCAGTTAAGACATATTTTATTCAGTAGTAATTAATGACCCACCCTTAATTAAGGTTCTCGCATCGAATAATCTGTATATGATCAATTGATCATTAACAAAAAAAACCTTGAACATTTCATGTCAGGACATCACTGATACCGTTAAAATATACCCTCAGACCATCCTTGGAAAAGAAGTAAAAATGCGAAATAAAAATATAGTAAATAATTTAAAACAGAATTTCAAGATACGCCAAAGTCCTAACAGCTGGCTTATCGAGCAAATGCCACATTAATTTTGATATGGATATTTGGTATCGAATATCGATATAGGGATACAGCTATAACGCATAATTTGATGCTATTGGGCCCCATTGCAACATATAATACTCACCTAGATCATGTTTCAAATCGAGGAAAGACAACTTGCTTATAAGTTAGAAGGTAATAAAAGCTCAACTTATGTGGCAAAAATTGGCCATCACAGTGTAACAATATCAATTAATTATTTTGTTTTTCTAAATATTTTAAGCTACTATTCGCTCTTCTCTGTTGGTTAGCTGTTGTTGCAATTTCAATTAAATCTTTTAATACCTGTATAGGCCTTTAACTCATGTTAAGGTGCACAGAGATTGTTCACAAACTCCATCTATACCATATGCAAAGAATTTCAATAATTTAATAGATAAAACTAAGCTAGCATGTAAGACAACAATCTGCATTTCCCCTCTCAACACCTCATTAAATTTTAATAAATGGTCATATTATCTGTAACCAGGAATAAGTAATCTGCAGGGTAACTTATCGGTTAATGCGATTATGGAATTCCCCTATCTTGGAAGGATTACCTAGGGCAGTCATACTTCCATTCCACCCCGCGTTATCAACAGTACCAACTTGTATCCAAGATTCCTCTAAATATTAATTATCTGTTTTGTACAGGCAAGGTAATAACATCAAAGAAGAAAAAAAGGCAGCTACACACAAGGAGATTCAATTGTAATTTGTTATACATTCATTATCCTCCTTTAACACAAAGCTATTATAGAAAAACCATGTACATTCTAAAAAAACCAATTCACATGGATCAATTCTTTGCCTTAAACATAAGCAGAGAAAGAAAGAAATAAATCAAATTTGTGTTACTACATAACACAGTATAATCTACAGAGCCACTTAAGAACAAACAATATCATAAAACAAATGCATAAACATTTACATTAACATAAATTGATAGACAAACAACATGTAAAACATGCAAGAATTGATTACCACAAAAATGAATAAGAGAGTGAATAAAAGAATGAATTGATATCTAACCTTTTACATGATACAATCTGCTGCCACTTTGAACTGTTTTATATGAAGAACATAGAGATTATTATATAATATAATCTGCAAAATCAATTCTTTTTCACTGCACCATCCAATTCAAGAACAAACCCTTATTCAAAAAAGGTTCATGTAACAATTCCTGAAATACCAGAGTATAAAAAAGAAAATAAAAAATCTGAATTAAGTAAATTTGAGAATCTTATATATGTATCTATGTATTCATGTATGACTATAACTGACAAATTGAACCTAATCTGTGCTAGTAAAAACCCATAAATGCCCACGAAAGATCACTTTTTAAGGAAAGAATGAAAAACAAAATTAACCCCTTCAAAATTTGATTTTGGGATAATTAATTAAGGGACAATAAAGACTGGATTATGAAAAAACCAGGCGGGCCCAAGTCATCAAAACACAATTTTGGAAAATTAATTAGCAAAAAGTTTGATTTTCTTCCTGATTAATTATAGGAATATCTTTATTGTCGATGCAACTAGTATCTGAAATAATATATTTTTATTACTGTCTAAAAATATATTATTTTATTCTTCAATTCGATTCAACGTTCTTGATTAAAAAAAGGTAGAAATTTACCTTATGCTTAAAAAGTCCACGTTGAATATGGGTTTCATTTTATTTTATTTATATATCTTTTTGTCAGGCAATTTCATTTTATTTGGTAATAACAAAAAACTAAATTATTTTTTTTGTTAAATAAAAAACTGGGTATTTCAATTGGGCAAGTACTTTGATACCGATCAATTTACTTAAAAGTTAAAATACAATGATCGAAGTTCTGAGACATCAGGAAGTAGTATACTAAAATAACTGAAACGTTAGTTGGATCTGGAGGGAGAAAGTAGGAAAAGTACTTAGAGAGAGAGAGAGAGAGATTTTGTCAAAAAAACGCTGAGAAAAATAAGAAGCGTGTTAAGCCACGTAGAAGACCGTTTACATAGACTTAACTGAACTTGCTGAATCAGCCAACAGCTTCTTCCTTCGTACGCGCCATTTTTGTTTTTCTTCTTATTGGATCACTTCTTTTCTTTTACCCAATTTACCCAATAAGTTATAATTTGGGTGAAAATGGCACGTTTAACAAATTCACCTCATTTTAAGAATCACATTTCAATTTCAAAAATTGTGTACCTAAAGCCAATTATAAATTTTAACTTTTTCCATTTGTTCATATCGCATGTGACTAGTGCGTTGCGCCATTGCTTGTGTTAATAGATGGTACCCATGCAATGCTATATGCAACTTTATAATTGTATTTAAGAAATGCGTTTTTGTAAGATTTATAAAATGATATGATGCTTATAAATGAGATGACTGTAGATTTACATTTCCTATACTATGATTTTTCATATTACACACATTGTATGTTTACTCAAGCTGTACTTCAATCTTTTTCATATATGTGTATACTGAAACGAAAATGTTTGATTCTCACACTGACATGACCAATTTAAACACATGACATAAAGGAGAATACATAAAATGCTACATATACAGTGAAAACACATCAATGAAGTGTAGAATAATTGGTAGAGTTTCGTTTTCGAAGCTTGAGGATGGAGATGCTGGTGATAGTGATGAGTATAAGAACGCCAATGAAAGAGAGAAGCATCGCGGCAGATCCATGGTCACAGTATTTTTTAAACTTGTCGCATGTCTTGTTCCACCTTGCGTGTGAGTTACCATTCCTGCCTACTTCGCCCATGAATGCTGCTGCATTTGCTCCTCCAGATATTAAAGCTACTGTGAACTGTTTAAGCAAATAATACAAGGAAGGAAATGATGTGTGCGCAGACAAATGATGTAGCTATGAAATATCAAGAATTCATTATCTTTATGTATGAATCTACGTTGCCCTGATTTTATTGTATATGTAGCAATCTAGTTCTATTAGGAATGAATAAACTTTTAATTCTTGACACTTACAATATCTAAAATAGGAATGATGGCGAAGCGCAGTCCTTTCAAGTCATACTTGTACCCAAATAATTCGACAACCAGCATCAAGATGCTGTGACAGCTGGCTATTGCATTAGCTATCACAAAAAACCTGCAGTATCGAATATTAAAAACCAATTCAAATATTTCAGGTCAGATAGTTCAGACTCCTGTAGTAACTGGAGCATTTTGCAGTTCTTTTAAAATTTGTAAGTTCCTTTCGTTTCTAAAGTTTATGCTACCATAGTCTATACAGAGGAGTCGTATGAGTACTAAGGAAAGGATGGAATCTCTTTTTCTTGAATGAATTGGGAGGGAGCAGGAGCCAGCAATGTGGTCTAGCAATTTAGCTCATGTTATATTAGTGAATTGAATCAGAAGGGATACTGAGATGAGAATCAAGGAACCGATAAATTTTTTGTAAATAGATTACAGTGGAGTTCATCTAGGTCGTCGAATATGGCAGCTTTATCTTGGTTACTTAGCTTGGAGAAGGAAATTATTCCAAGGTGTTGGTTCTGCAAATTCTTAAGTTGTTTATTAGCAATCACAAAAAGCTATATGCACCAACTGTACTTCGGTTGACTGAAACAAGATTCTTAAATAACTTTGTAGCCGAGCATCAGATTGAACTTCCTGAAATACTGGATGCTAATCAAGGTAATTTGAGAGTTAATGAATACATTTTTCGAATCAAAACAGAAATTTCAGTTGAAAGCCTGATATTGATGTACCACCAATTGATGTAAAGTTTTATCGTGTAACTGTTTCTGTGAATCTTCACGATGTAATGTTTGTAATTGCTAATTATTAATCCTTCCTTATCTTCATTGAGTAAGGATCAGTATATTTACAACAATGATATGGAAATACACTATCGGACGAGAAAGTGTGCAAATGTCAAAATTTATTGCAATATCAGACATCCTACCAGGACATAACAATTATTTTTACTTGAAAAATATGAAAAGGATACAAACAAAGTGAACTTACACGAATGCTGGAGCGTGGTTGAACTTAGCAGTGAAAGTAGCTTTGATGGGGGTGGTTCCGACAGTTGCAACTACAAAGGTATTGGTTTGTTTGTTAAGTGCCATGACAAGAGTTGCTGAGAGTGTGGCAGCAAAAGCAAGGAGTCTTAACACAGGAATCACATATCGCATTGGCTTTCTGGTCACTGCAATTTCTTCATTGCTTTTGCACTCAACTTCGGTTTTCTCTCCACTTTCTGCAGCCATTGTTTGTTTTTATGTGTGTGTTCAGTGTGCAAGTTTTGATACTTAAATAGAAGACCTAAATGTTTATGAAGAACAAGATAATAATATGTTGGGCAGTTTGGAGTGATTTCTAATAGGAGTTATAACCACCCGGTTTCTTGATTAAGCCATGCTCTTAATTTGGTGCTGGTTGATGAGAAAACTAGAGCTATTTGTTGTCTGTCATCTGATACAAGAGTACAGTAAACTATCTTTTATATGTATGCACATGTGAAGAACTTGGTAGATGATTTATAGGTGGAGTTGGGTAGAGATACTTTGCAATTATATGGCATGTTGTATCTTACCTTAAACTTACAATTGATTTAAATTTAGGAAATTGAAATATGTGTCATTACATCTTGTACTTTAGATTCGTCTCAATTTACATTCTTTTGACAATTTTCCAGCCAATAACGGACATTTACCTCTGCGCCGCGTTCAAAAGTGGGTATGGTGCCGGACAGGAGAATGGTTTAACTTATGGAATCCTCAGGTCTAGTTGCATATGGCTCACGCAGACCCCTCTTGGAGATATCTGAGACATAAGACAATACGATGGGAACTAATTCTTATGGTTTGATTTTGGTTGAGGCTGGTAGCCTGTTGTTTGTTGTATTGGTTTGTTGAGAGGTTGGAATTCACTGGACCATCATTATGTTTCTGTATTCTCCAGGAATGTTAAACAATTAGTAGGATTTTTCTACAAAGAATTGGGATGGTAGTCGCTCGCTGTTTACTGCATATTTTCTAAAATGAAAATTAGAAAGATGGAAAATAAGGTTTTATGATTTATAACTAAAAATAAGAAAATTGTGGAAAACAGTTTTTTTTATTGTTTTCTAATTAAAAAAATACAAAACATCTTAAACTCTCACCCAATTCTAACCCTAATATTATGTAAGATATGTATAATATATCAATATAATATTTTTTATGAATCATACATGAATACATGAATATTATTAATAGTAATACAATTAATATTAATACATTTGTTTTAAAATAAAGACAAAAAAACTCGCATAAAATTTAAAAAAATTATATTAATGAAATAGTCATAAATAAATTGTTAATATAATAATACATAAAATATTATATATAATACAAATATTGAAAACTATATAAATATAATTAAATAATTTTAAAACAAGTTTTTATAATATATTTTTTATTGACAATAACATTATTTACAATTGTTCATTAATTACATCAAAAAATTATATATTCTAAATTGAGAAGTGTTCATATATATTTTTTACTTTTTTGTTTAAGTTAATTAGGAACATATTTCTCATTTTTCAATAGTTTTCTTAAAAATAAAAAAGTGAGAAAATTTTAAAAATTGAAAAAAAGAAAACTAGAAAAGTTTTATGTAAGTAAACAACCCCTTAATTCCTCTTAAAATAACACTCAATAGTAATCTCCGAGACGGTGGTTTGTGTTAACGTGACATTTTTATAATATTAAAAAAATATAGGGTTAATTATTAAAGTAATTATTCATAAGTAAAACTATATAATAATCTCTTATAATAAATGGCGTGCAAGACATGCATGTACTATAACAAGACTAAGTCAAATTAACAACCTTAAATAAGTTGTATTGTAATCTTAATTTGCATTTTGTATTGTAACATTTGAAGTCTGTAAAAATGTCAAATAACAGACTGGAGTCTTTTTCTGTAAACAGTATCAAGCCTAAAAATTCTATCTGAAAGAAAATCAAGAAGATCATGCCTCAGAAGAATTATGAAGAAGTTTGGAGTTGAATAAATCTGTTTTGAGAAAAATATTTTAAGTCAAGATTTCTACACGTCACAGATTTAGTGTTATAGAAAAGTCATTCGAGAACTCTAGGATGACTTATAGATTAGTCACGAAAGCTATTAGAGAACTCAGAAATATCGACAAGTCAAATTGAAGACATGAAAATTGGAGATATCGACAAGTCATTTCTTCACTCGAGAACTCAGAGATATCGACAAGTCAAATTTTACTAGAGAACTCTGAGTTATCAACAAGTCCATTAGTCACTAGAGAACTCAGAGATATCGATAAGGCAAAGTGAAGACATGAAGATGAGAGACCTCGACAAGCTAAATTCTCTTGTAGAGAATTTAAAGACCTCTATAAGTCAAAATAATATTAGAGTAATGAGAGATCTCGATAAGTCATTATACTTATCGAGATGTCAAATTCTCTATATACCAAAGCGGAGATCTCGAGGTAAAACTCAAAGTACAAAGTGCAGACCAGTTCATATCCAAGATTAACAATCAACAAACAATCTAATCAAGTTGGATTGACAAGTCTACAAAAGCAGCTTGAAGACTACAAGCTCAAAGGCCGAGATTAACTAGCCGAGTAAAGTCACATGCGTGCAAGATTAGCAAGATACACTAAGTCAGAAATAGAAAGATTTGATTATCTATAAATAGGGTTTAGTACATGTTGTTGCATGTTTTGTAATAACCAGTGTATACTATTCTATAAAGTAAATATTGGATGTTTTGTAAGTTGTAACAATTTAGATCAAAAAAATCTTGTATTTTCTTAAAGAATAAACTAAGCTCTTTAGCAACAAAGAGCCTGGAAATTTTGTAGCAAAACATTCTTAATTTTAATATAAAATTAAGTGAGTTTTGAAAGATTTTTGTTCACTGATATTGCTTGTTTAATCTCAGTATTAACACATCTCACTACAAGATTTAATTTACTTTATTCATAACCATAAACACTTCAAGAAAAACATAAATACACAAAAACACATTCACCCCCCCCCTTTGTGTGTAATTCATTATCTAACAAGTGGTATCAGAGCAAAATCTGAAAGTAAATAGATTCAAGATCTTGGAAGAATGAATACACAGAAAATTAGTAGCATTAAAATCCCTACTTTTTATAAAATTAACTACACTCTTCGGAAGAAGAAAATATTGTTGTTTATCAGGATGGCCAATCCACTATACATTCAGATTCTCAAAAATGGGCCCTTCACTCCTATGGTTAGAGTTGAGGAACCTAGAGATGGAGACACGGTCATCCCAGCTCATTATGCTCCTAAAGATCCTTCAGAGTACACTGAGCCTGAGAAAGAAAAAGTTTTCCTGGATAGTGGCTTGCAGTTGATCCTAATAGAGTCACTTGACAATGTAATGTACAATAATATTGTCAACCATGACACTGCTAAGGAGATCTGGGAAAAGATAGAGATATTGTGTGAAGGAACTGAGGAAGTTAGGTCAAATTAAAGAAGGATATTGATTTCACAGTATGAGGGTTTCATGGTTAAGATAAAAGAAAGTATTACTAATGTGTTTGAAAGGTTTAACAAGCTGATTAATGACTTGCAGCTGCATGACAAATACTATAAAGCTGAAGAAGTGAATTTGAAGTTTTTGCTCACACTCCCTGACCATTTGGAACAAAAAATTTCAGCAATCAGAGAAGGGAGAGACCTGAGTAGAATAACTCTGGAAGTTCTGTATGGAATTTTAAAAATATATGAATTAGAAATGATTCAAAGGAAATCATTAAGAGCTAGTCAAGGGCATGTTGTAGATGGTTCAAGTGCTCTAATTATCAATGAAAGCCAGACCTCTAATGATGAGCTAAGATCCCAGACTCCAGTTGCTTCAGCAAGTAAGCAAAGAAATAATGATTCAGAGGAACAAGTCATTCTGGAATTGGAAGAAGATGAGTTCTACACCCTAGATGAACTTAATGAGCTTGATTAGTCAATGACCTATCTGACAAGAAAGTTCTCTAACATTAGAGTAAAGAAGCCAAGATTCTTCAAGGGTAAAGGACAATCATTTAACAAAGACAACAACTGGAAATGAAAAGGGAAGTACACATCTGATAGCAAAAATGGTTAAAAAACTGGATCTGTTGACAGATCAAAAATAAGTTGCTATAATTGTGATGAGCTAGGCCATTTTGCTACAGAATGCAGGAAACCCAAGAAATCAAAGAAAGACAAAGTTTATCTTGAACTAGAAGCAAAGTATGAAGCTCTTCTGAAGAAACAGCAAAACAAAGCTTACATTGCAGAGGGAAAGAGTTGGGATGATTTTGATAATGATGAAGATGAGGAAGTTGGAAATTATGCACTTATGGCTTTGGAGCAAGGAGAGTCATCCTTATAAAAAACACAGGTACCAACTCTTACCATCATTGATTTAAATGTGAGTCAGTATAAGGAAACTGTTGAAAGGATGGGCACAGAAATGTTTTACATTCACACAAGTATGGTTGCTGCTAATGAAGAAGTTAGCAGACTGACATAGATAAATAAAAAATTTGAAAATGAGAAACAAGAAACTGAATTATTGCTGGTAGAGCTTGAAGCTGTGAAATAAGAAAATGCATATCTGAAGAATAAGCTCAAGTGTGCAAGTGAAATTGAAGCAGTGCTAAGGGAAAAGCTGGAAAAGAATGAAGTCAAGTTAAAATCTTTTAGGAATGCATCTGAGTTGGTTGGACAATATCATGAGAAGAATAAGCCATGTGCTAATATTGTTATTGGTCTTGACTATGATGCCTTGAACAACAAGAAGAAAGCTGTTGGTGAAAAAGGGAAAGCTAATGAAAATGATGATGTTCCGGTTATTCTGAAAAAGGTTGGTTCACCTGTGTTTAAAGCATGTGAAGTAAACTTCAGTGAGGAAGAGTTGATTATAAAGTAAGAGATTGCTGATGAAGAATATGAAAATAAAAATGCAGAAACAACTCAATCTTCTAAAAATAAATAGAAGCTCATGGATAACCAAGATTCCAAGACACCTGTCAATGAAACAAAAATTGAAGATGCAAGTAAGAAGAAGAAAAATAGAAATGGGAAGATTAGAATAAACAAAAGCAATAATTTTGCTTATGTTGTAGATGCTCCAAGAAATAAATATGAGAAATGTGGCTCTGTGAATCACCTAACTCACCTTTGTAAAAAGATTGTTAGCAAGCCAGTTGAAGGAGCCTGTAAATACAATGAAGCTGATGCAAATGATCCTTACTCATTTTGTGACAAGTTTGATTGCATCCCTTGCAGCTTGAAAGTGATGAAAAGTTGCCACATGCTAAGAGTAGACCTCAAAGAACAAAAATTGGGTCTACAACAAATAGGAAAAATGCACAACAGTCAATGAATTCTATTTTATCTGAGATAACTCATTCTACCTCTGCTAAATCAGTTAACAAGAAGAAAATGCCCAACACTGCTTGGGTTGCTAAACACACTTAAAACTTATTGTGTGCATGGAAAAATGAAGAAGGTCATATGGATCATAGACAGTGGATGCTCCAGGAATATGATAGGTGATAAGGCCCTGCTATCACAATTTGAGGAGAAGGTTGGCCCTTTGGTGACCTTTGGAGACAACAGCAAAGGATTCACAATGGGATATGACAAGATTATTTCTGGAAATATTGTCATTGATGATGTAGCATTGGTAGCTGGTCTTGAAGTAAATCTTCTCAGTGTCATCCAGTTTGCAGACAAAGGTTTTAAAGTTTTATTTGACAAAGAAAAA
Organism: Apium graveolens; assembly: GCF_009905375.1. Lineage (NCBI taxonomy): Eukaryota > Viridiplantae > Streptophyta > Magnoliopsida > Apiales > Apiaceae > Apium > Apium graveolens. The sequence continues at coordinate 55,316,060 of NC_133652.1, forward strand.
TATATTTTCATCAGCAAGAAAACCAACGAGGTTGCTCTGAAAGGAGCAAGGAAAGAAAGCTTGTTTGTTGCAGACTTGGACTCAAAAAATGAAGATGGTATTTGTTGCGTCTACACCAAGACATCTATAGAGCAAAGCAACTTATGGCATAAGAAACTCTCACATCTAAACATCAAGGCAATAAACACCTTAGTCAAGAAAGAGTTAGTAAGGGACATGCTAAAATTAGAGTTTGCTCAAATTGAAGTTTGTGAAGCTTGTCAGAAAGGAAAAATGAAAAGATCAAGTCACAAGTCAAAAACTGTGATTCCATAAGTGCACCATTGCAACTTATTCACATGGATCTGTTTAGACCAGTAAATGTTTTATCAATTTCAAGGAACAAATATGCACTTGTGATGGTGGATGATTTCTCAAGATACACTTGGGTAGAGTTCATGCACTCTAACGATGAAACTCCATATATCATAATTGAGCACATAAAGAAGATAGAGAAATAGGCTGAAGATCAAAATTGTGTGAAGAAATTGAGAAGTAATGAAACAGAATTCAGAATTGCAATACTGAGTGAATTCTGCAAAAATAAAGGCATTGTTCAAGAATTCTCTGCTGCTAGAACACCTCAACAAAATGGAGTATGTTAGGTCACACACACTGTAGAGGGGGTGAATACAGTGTATAATACAATCAAATCGAACTTTAATATCTTAAGTAACAGAAAACAAACTTTATTGAAACAATAAACTCTGTTACAGTATGGAACTGTTACCTCTCAGTGATGAACAAATATCACGAGAGCTGCTAGGGTTACAATGAATAATCTTCTTGAATATAACAACACTTATAGTGTAAACCCTATGTCCGTGTTTATATACTACATAGTTACAAGATAATCACTAATTGATATAGAATATAATTTTGCTTCCTAAAATATATCAATCAGATATCTTTTCTTCCAAGTATTCCATTCTTCACTTCATGCATATCTCTTCTTATGTTTATCTCGATCTTCTTTCCTTTAATCAGCTACTATCCTTATCTGAACGTCCTTCAGCACTTAAGTTCTGATAGCTAACTTCTGATGATTATCTCCTGATAATATAAGTACTGATATCCTTAAGTACTGATTAATGGTTAAGTACTGACTTGTCCTGTTAAGTAAGATCTGAAATCTAAACATAAATCATATTAGCCATGACATTATCAAATATATCTAACAATCTCCCCCAACTTGTAAATAGCATAATATACAAGTTTAACAGATATTTGATGATGTCAAAAACATTAAGTACAAAAGCATGAGAATTAGACTAGATAACTACAACTTACAGTCCTTAAAGCTTTACCAATATTTAACTTCTGATAACAACTTCAGTCTGTACAAATATCAGAATTTAAGAAGTTGTAGATCTTTGACTTGGCTTCATTATCTGATCTCTCTGATGTCAGGAGTTGTTCTAAGATAGTTCTTCAACAAACATCTCTCAGCATATCTAAGTTCATCAATCATTCTCCTTTTGGCATCTTTAAGCTTTGCAGTATCTTCACCAATTTGAAAGATTGCAGCTCTGAGATCATTGATTTTTGCTTTTCTTATATCCCGATCCAGTCTGATCAAATAAGCTTTATCAGACTCAAGATTGAATTCCACAGCCCTGTACCCTAGAAAGGTAGTTATAATTTGAGCAGAATTGGGCTTCATTTCAACTATATCACCCTTGTGATCTCTGTACTTTAGAACGTATGTGATGTCAGACTTAACAGAATAAAGCCTTTTCTTTCTCTGAATCTGATCCTTCAAATAGTTTGCAGCAGTCCCTGTCAATCTGTCATCCACTTGAAGTAAGAATAGTACATGCTCCAATTCTTCAAAATACTTCAATGGAATGGCATTTTGTCTTATATGATAAACCCTACCATCTGTCATGAAATACAACAAGATGTCTTCTTTCAAGTAGGTATGGTAAACTATTTGTATAGATTCTAGTTGATTCAATCTCTCAGGAGTTGCTCCAATACCTGGTTCACTCAAGGAAGTTGGATCATTAGTAGTGTTATGTATTCTTCTTTCATTAGCACTTCCCAATCCAGTTTTATCTCTTGCTTCCTTTCCAGTAACTACTCTAGCTTCAAAATCACTTGCAGTAGTCTTCAAAGGTTGAGTCTGTTTTGCTTTAGTGAATCCTGGTAGGAGTGTCTTTGTTCTATCTTCTGATATCAAGTTAACTTGAGCTATGTCAGAGGTTACTTGCTTCTTCTGAATATCAGAACTTACAATTTCTTGACTCTGAACAACTTGAGCCATGTCAGAGGTTGTTTTAAGAACTTTTCTTGAAGTCAGAGCAAGATCATCCTTTTCATCAGTAATTTCTTCATTCCCAGGAGGCACATAAACCTTGATAGGTTCACCAACCTTTTCTTTACCCTTGGATCTTGGATCTATCTGCGGTTGTGATTTAGCCAATATTGCTTCAGTATGTGTCCTTTCTTTGATCACAATGCCTTTGAGTTTTGGAAGTGGCTTTTTACCAGAAGCTTCAGATTTAGATGCAACTTTCTCTGATTTAAGTCTGGCTTCTTCTTCCATTAAACTCTCCAAGTCCATTTCTGGATTTTCCTGAAGAAATAACTATCTTGACATTTCCTCATCAAGATCTAAAAGTTCATCAGAACTTATCCTTTTACCAGTAGCAGAACTTATTCTTTTCCCAGTATCAGAACTTGTCCTGTGACTTGTGATTTCAGCTTGTCTTGATGTGAATCCTCTACCTTGACTATGACCTATACCAATTCCAGAGCTTCCTCGATCATCTTTTCCATCCCTTTCAGTGTCTTGTCAGTCTTGCATTTGGACTTAATTACTTTCTCCCCCTTTTTGGCATCAGCAGGTAATAGAAGAGAGACAAGCAATTCCACTGAAGATTGGATTTAATTAAGTTGTGATTGCTGAGAAGCTTGATTTTTCAGAATATCACCAATCTGAGCTTGTTGATGATCTTGAGTCTTCTCAATAGAAGCAATCCTGTCAAAGGTAGGTTGGAAGAACTTTTTCTTATCAATTTTCCAAACTTCTCCTTGCTTAATAAGTTCTTCCTGAATCTTGTGTAGCTCTGCACGAGTAGTTGAATGAAGACCTTGTAGATGTTTAGTACTCAATGCAGTGACTCTAAGCTGGGTTTTGAAATCATCAGAATTTAACATTTCATCAGCTTTAGTCAAGTGCTCAGCAAGATGAATATCATTTGGAACACATGAAACTGAGTTCCATTCCTTAGTCCACTCCCGTCCTGCAGGAGTTTCACTCCAAGGCACTGGTGCTTCTCGGGTAACAAACTTCTTAATAAGTTCAGACTTAAGAATAGTTTGTTGAGGAGCATGTCCTGAAGGACCTGCTGCATCAGCATCTGCAGTTGGAGCAGCATCACCAGTATCTCCAGCATTTGCAGCATCAGAACTTAAAGAATCAGTATCTTCTGATAAGACAACAGTGTGTGTAGCAATGGAGGCTTCAACATCCTCTAATTGCTGATTTGGTTCTAAAATCTGATCAACAGCCATATCCTGATGCTCACCTAAAGTCTGATCATCAGCATCATGATGCAGAGAAGGTGTTGTAGATAACTCTGGAGTTTGAACAGCATCAGTAACAGGTGTTGTTGAAGGATTAGTTGATGTTGGAGCTTCTAAGAGAATTACTTCAGGCACAACCAAGTTTTGAACATCAATATCAGCACTTGTGCCTGGATCAACATGAGACACATATGGTGTGGCAGCCTTTTCAGAAACAGCTTCCTTAGATGGAGTTGATGGAGAAGAAGTGACTGTAGCAAATTCCTTGTCTTGTGAGATCAGAGATTCCTGATCCCCTTCCTTAGCTGCTTCCTCTTCATCATCTGAAACTGGCCTTTTTGCCCTCTGTTTCTTGTATCTCTTTGTTGATTTGGATTCCTTGGGAGTTTCAGGAACTGTCATTCTTCTAAGCCTTTTGAGAAGCCTAGATCCCCCAATTCCAGAATCCTTATGAGTAGTCTCTTTCTCAGCTTCACCTACAACAGGTTCTGAAGAAGGAACCTGGTCCTCAGTATCAGATGCATCTCTCAAGGCAATCCTCCTTCTCTTTTGAGGTGTTTGAGGAACAGTCTTTGTCCTCTTTGGCTTTGAGGATGAAGGCTTCACAGTAGGTGCTGAGGATGAGGGTTGAACAGTCTGTGAAGTGGAGAGATAAAATTTGAGATATTTCCTGAGGGTAGGTTGAGTAGAATGAATGGTAGGTGCTGAGGATGATGGTTTTTGAGTGTTTGTTGTTGGTTGGACATCAGAGTAAACAGATCTATAAGTATCAGGATCAGCATTTACTAGGATCTGTTTTACAGACTGAGGAACTTGTAATGGTCTAACCACTGATTTCTTAGTGTCAGCATGTACCAGGTCATTAAAGTAGCGTTTTGCAACTTTAAAAGGTGGGGTTGAGGAACTGACTAATTGAGGTTCATCAGTACAAAAAGTATAAATAAGTTGACAGAATCTAGCAAAATAGACAACATTCCTATCCTCTGTCATCCTATCCCCAATAAAACCAATTATACCAGTTGCAAAATCAAAATGAGTTTGATTTATAATAGCATACCCGATGTGCTGACTCAGAATTGGGATAGCATCAAAATTCGAACATTTGTTCCCAAAAGCTTTAGTGATGCAGTTGAAGAAGAAGCTCCATTCTCTTCTGATATGAGCCCGTTTCAACTGCCCAAGTTTTGCCAAACTCTTTTCATACCCCAAATTTGCCATTAACTCCTGAAGAGCTGATTCTTCTGGAATTGAAAAGGTACAACCTTCTAGGAGATGTAGAGCCTTGCGTATTGTACCAGGAGTGACTGCATAAGAAGAATCACCCACTTCGAAAACAATATTAGGAGTGCAATGTCTACCACCATCATCAAAGTGCCCAGTCCGCCAAAACGTCAGAACTTGTTGGCTCGAAAAGACTGAAGGCTGGGTTAATGCATACCCAATCTCACTGTGTGCAAGAAGATCTTGCACAAAATGCAATTCAGATGGAGCTTCAGCATGATCAAGAATTGCAACATAGTTGTTTGGAACAAACTTAGCTCCATCAATGATTAAATCCTTAGGTGCCATGTGAAAAATTGAGATTTAAAAGTGCCTGTTAGGTGTTTGATAAAATGTCTGTATGAAAAACCAACGTGAGAAGAAGAGAGAAAGAGAGAGTAAAAGCAAGTAGAGAGAAAAGTATGAAGGAAATAAAAGATTAAAGAAATCCTCTCTTTGTCGTACTTATACTCTGGAAAAAAATGTTACCGTTGGACACCTGTCAGACATGCAGTAATAACGGATAGTTACTGGGTGCGAGAAAACAGTAATCATTACTTGCCCACTTGCCTGTTTTCAAGGAAAAATCGTTCCACTTACCCAGATATTCCATGAATCAAGGTGAAACAGTTTTAATTCAAAATTGAAACCATTCCCACTGATTTAATTATTTTTCACTGCATCATTAATATTCTGAAAATAAATCAAGTGAAAATGACCAAGATAAATCAGATGAGTAAGTGCTGATAAAGAAAAATCAGAACTTAAATTAAAACAGAATTTATATGGTCATCAGAATATGAATAATTATCAGGATTTATCAATGCATTACAAAATAACTTAGAGACAAAATCTTGAAACAAAAACAAATTTCATTAATATATCAAGAGAATACATTCATGAAATTGAAATTACATCAGTACTTATACAAGATTTCCCTAAGCTACTAAACTTAACATCAACAGCCTTAGTCCTAGCTCAAGAAGCAGGGCAAGGCTGATGATGAAGAAAAACAGGAAGAAGAAAATAAATCATTTCTTCTTCCTACTCTCGACAAACAGAATGGCGAGTCGGATGATTCGCTCTTGCTGGCGGAGAGCTTCCAGCCTTTCCTCCTCCAATCGCTCCAGATGGCGATGGTAATCCATATAGAAGAACAGGAGGTGGGTCAGTACCTCCTGTGGGACAGAGTCCCATATCTCCTCAGGAATGGCCTTGACGTGTCATTCCTGCTGCCATTCAGCACAGCTTAGCTCCATATTAAATGTTTGGTAATTCAAAAACATGTTGTATCTGGCCATTGTGTTTTTGAAAGAAAAAGTATGAAGGTAAGTTTGTGAGAGAATTTGATGGGAAGGCTGATGTGAAGTGGTTGCTTATATAGGCAAGTGAATGCCAGGAGACGCAAAGGAATTTAATGCTGACAGGTAGAATTAATTCTACCTCGTCTCCCCAGACTTGGAAAAAGAATAACATTCATTGGAAAGAGAAAACATGGTTTAATGCGCACAAGAAACAAGTAAAAGTGGACTGTTCAAGTACGACTACCATTAACCCTAACCATAGTGACTATTAATCTTCCACTTCAACATATTCTAGTTTGAACCGAGACTGTTATCAAATTTTATCCACAGATAAGTCAAGTAAATAATTTAGACTGTAATATCAGAACTTAGACTTATATCAGAACTTAACAGTCATCAGAACATAATTTCTTAACTCGAAAAAGGAATGCCTATCTGAGTAAATCCTCATACAAGTTCTGAGTTATACTCTTCAGAACTTAATCTTCAGAATATGCAACCAGAACTTGTCCTCAGAATTAGTGCAAGGTGACACAATGACTGTTTATCTTAAATAACATAGACCACCACAGTAATTTTCATCATTCAGATGGAGTGATTAGTGTGTGCATCAAGCTAAATAGCAGACAAAGAGTAAAGTCTGATTTACTTCAGTACATCTTAGAAATAAGGCATAACTAAAATTTTGCTAAAGAGCTGTCATTATCCTGAAACCTACTGATGAATGAGTTCATGCTTGAGTCCACCTCAACTGTTTTGTACTAATTTTATGCATCTTTTTAAATTCTATTTTACAGTGGCTTCTCAGTGTAAGTGAGTCACGACTGCTTATCAGAATTTATGCTATTATTAAAGTATTTCTCTAGTAATCATAGAGTGTGAAAAGTCACCAAGAAAATATTTTGCTTTTCTAATGCATATTTACTTAATACCAGCAATGCACTTGGGTCGTCCCTTCCACATTTTTACTCTAGATCTCAAAGGAGTACCTGATTTTATTCTTTGATCCTTTTGGTTTTTCTTTTGATAAGTGAGGTTTATCAGCACTTAGTACATTCAGCAGTTTTACTAGTATCAGAACTTAACAGATGAGTAGCATTATTCTAATTTGTGACTTAGTAATAAGATAAACAAAGTAAACTCAACTAAACTCAATTATCAGAATTTGCTTGTGTCATAAAATTTCCACAGAAATAATTACTTCTTACATGGGATCATTTGTTTATTGAAGACTACTAGGTCAGTATCTAGCACAGTTATCCTCATAGGATTGAATATTTACTTAAACAGACATATCACTTATCAGAGTTTAGAAACATATATCAGACAACAATCAGTACTTAAACACATATTTCAATTAATCACAGAATACACAAAGAGATTACATTCTGTAAATACTGATCATAAAGTCTGATGCATCAGAACAAAACTAGGCAGATTTAGAAAAAGAACCTGAAACCATTCCAAGTTCATTTACCAATCTTGTAAAAGTGGCTTCACACAGTGCTTTTGTGAAGATATCTGCTAGTTGTTGATCTGTTGGAACAAAGTGCAATTCCACTATACCTTCATCCACATGTTCCCTTATGAAGTGGTACCTGATGCTGATGTGCTTTGTCATAGAGTGTTGAACTGGATTACTTGTCATAGCAATAGCACTTTGATTATCACAGTAAATAGGGATTTTGAAATATGTTAACCCATAATCCAGTAACTGATTCTTCATCCAAAGAATCTGTGCACAACAGCTTCCTGCAGCAATATACTTTGCTTCTGCAGTTGATGTGGAAGTTGACTTCTGTTTCTTGCTGAACCAAGAAACCAATCTGCCTCCAAGGAATTGGCAACTTCCACTTGTGCTTTTCCTGTCAATTTTGCAACCTGTAAAATCTGCATCTGAGTAACCTATTAGTTTAAAATCTGATTCTCTAGGATACCACAATCCCATATCAGCTGTTCCTTTAAGATACTTAAAAATTCTTTTCACAGCTGTTAAGTGAGGTTCTCTTGGATCTGCTTGAAATCTTGCACAAAGACAGGTAGCATACATGATATCAGGTCTACTAGCAGTTAGATAGAGTAGAGAGCCAATCATACCTCTGTAATCAGTAATATCTACTAATTTACCAGTATCCTTATCTAGTTTTGTTACAGTGGCCATGGGAGTGGATGCACTTGAACAATCTTGCATTCCAAATTTCTTCAGCAAGTTTCTGGTGTACTTAGTTTGACAAATAAAAGTGCCTTCTTCATTTTGCTTGACTTGAAGGCCCATAAAATAGCTAAGTTCCCCCATCATACTCATCTGATATCTTGACTGCATCAGTTTGGCAAACTTCTTGCAAAGTCTGTCATTTGTAGACCCAAAAATGATATCATCAACATAAATCTGAACCAGAAGTAAGTCCTTTCCATGGTTGAGGTAGAACAGTGTTTTGTCTATTGTTCCTCTGTTAAATCCACTTTCCAGAAGAAACTGAGCTAAAGTCTCATACCATGCTCTAGGAGCTTGCTTAAGTCCATAAAGTGTTTTATCAAGCCTGTAAACATAATTTGGATGTTTGGAATCTACAAAGCCTGGAGGTTGTTCAACATATACTTCCTCCTCCAATTCTCCATTGAGAAAAGCACTTTTCACATCCATTTGAAAGACTGTAAACTTTTTGTGAGCAGCATAAGCCAAAAATATCCTTATGGCTTCTAACCTAGCAACTGGTGCAAATGTTTCATCATAATCAATTCCCTCATGTTGAGAATATCCTTTTGCAACCAGCCTTGCCTTATTCCTTGTAATTATGCCATCACTGTCAGTTTTGTTTCTGAATACCCACTTTGTACCAACAACAGATCTATTCTTTGGTCTTGGCACTAGGGTCCAGACTTTGTTTCTTTCAAATTCATTCAACTCTTCCTGCATTGCTTGCACCCAATCAGCATCTTGAAGAGCTTCTTCCACTTTCTTTGGCTCAGTCTCAGGATTTCCAATTATCAAATCAGGTGTATGTGATTTTGTCCACTTCCGTGCAGATGGAAGGTTTTCTCTAGAACTGGATGCTCCCCCATGATCCATGCTGTCTTCAATTTCATTTTCTGGTGCTCCCCCTGAAACTATGCTCTCTGAGTTGGATTCTTCAGAATTTAGATTTTCAGCACTATCAGAACTTGGCTTATCAGAACTTGACGAATCAGAACTTGAAGAGCCAGATGTATGTTCTGATGTTTCTTGAGATGTGGTAAGATCTTGAGTATGCTCACCCTGCATAGGTGCATCTTCCTTTGACGTAGTCACCACAGTTTCAATAACATCAGAGTTTAATCCATCAGAATTTACAGTATCAGGACTTAGACTGTCAGGATTTTCAGTATCAGAATTTGAGTCTTCATTTTCAAATCTCAGCTGATCATGGTCAATGAAATCTTCAAGACCAGTAATCTTCTTGTCATCAAAAGAGACATTGATAGATTCCATGACCACTTTTGTTCTCAAATTATAGACTCTGAAGGCTTTTGTGGAAAGTGGATATCCAACAAAGATTCCTTCATCAGCTTTTAGATCAAACTTGGATAACTGTTCAGGATGAGTCTTGAGAACAAAACACTTGCATCCAAATACATGAAAGTATTTCAGATTTAGCTTCTTTTTCTTCACCATCTCATATGGTGTTTTTCCATGCTTGTTAATGAGTGTTGCATTTTGAGTAAAACAAGCAGTCTGCACAGCTTCAGCCCAGAAATAGGTTGGAAGCTTTGCTTCTTCAAGCATTGTACGTGCAGCTTCAATGAGAGTTCTATTCTTCCTTTCAACAACTCCATTTTGCTGTGGAGTTCCAGGAGCAGAAAATTCCTGCTTCATTCCATGGTTTTTGCAGAACTCTTCCATTATCAAATTCTTGAACTCAGTGCCATTATCACTCCTTAAGATTTTCACAGAATCTTTGACCAATTTATCCAGATGTTTGACATGATCAATCAAGATAGATGCAGTTTCACTTTTTGTGTGCAAGAAATACACCCATGTGTATCTGGTGAACTCATCCACTATGACCAACGCATATTTCTTCTTTGCAATAGACATGACATTCACTGGACCAAATAGATCAACATGTAGTAGATGATAAGGCTCAAGAATTGATGATTCAGTTTTGCTCTTAAATGAAAATTTTCTTTGTTTGGCTTTCTGACAAGAATCACAAAGGCCATCAGGAGCAAATACTGACTTTGGCAGTCCTCTCACAAGATCTTTCTTGACCAGTTCATTTATATTGTTGAAATTTAAATGAGAGAGTTTCTTGTGCCAATTCCAGCTTTCTTCAATTGATGCTCTACTCATCAGACAAATTGCAGAACCACCAATACTTGTTGAAAGCTTAGCTTCATAAATGTTACCACGCCTGTATCCTTTCAGAACAACTTTTCCTTTAGATTTACTCACAATTTCACAGTGTTCTTCAAAGAAATCAACATGATAACCTCTGTCACATATTTGACTTATACTCAGCAGATTGTGTTTAAGTCCTGAGACCAGAGCTACTTCTTTAATTATGACATTCCCAAGATTGATATTGCCATATCCCAATATTTTTCCAATGTTGCCATCTCCATAAGAAATACTTGGGCCAGCTTTCTCCACAAAGTCTGATAACAGGGCCTTATTTCCAGTCATATGTCCTGAACATCCACTGTCCAGAACTAGAATATTTTTCCTGTTGCCCTGCAATCACAAAGACCACTAATTATTAGTTTTAAGGACCCAGACTTGCTTGAATCCTTTGGTCTTATTAAGTTTGTTAACATTTGCAGCGGATTTGGCATCAGAGTTTATGTTAACATTTTTCTTATCAGAACTTACACTATCAGACTTTGAATCAGAATTTACACTAGAAGGAACAATGGAAACTTTCTTCAAAGAAGGTTTTATTTGATAATAATTATAGTACAAACTATGATATTCCTTACAAGTATAAATGGAATGCCATAAACTACCACAATGAAAACAAGGATTTTGTGGTTTGTATCTAACAGACTGACTATTAACTCCTGATTTTGAAGGTAAGGAGTTAATATTATTATTCTTCCTGCAAAAAGAAGCCAGATGGTTAGAACTTTCACAGTTATGACATGTTTTCCTAGGAGCATCAGGAACAGGTTTATAATCATTGCTTTTATTCACACCTTCCTTTCCATTCCTATTTTTCCTAGGTGATTTTACCTTGTTTGCATTCTTAACATCTTTTAGCTTATGCTTAAGCTGCTTCTTTGTCATTAAGCCTATGTTTACTTCAGCTGTCTTTTCCTGTTTTAGTTTGTCAGAAGTTAATTCCTCTTTAACTTCTGATTTCTCATTTTCAGACTTTACAGTTACAAACTTAACAGGTTTTAACTTTGGCTTTTGCTTAACAACAGGCTTAATTTCTTCAGTTCCTTTATCATTCTTATCCTCTCCATAACCTAAGCCCTCTTTCCAGTTTCCACTACTTAGCAAATTTTGAGTTGTTTTGCCAGAGTTAGTCCAAGTCCTGATAATCTCTTTTTCCTTTTCTAACTCAGTTTTTAGAGATTCATTCATTTTTAGCACTTCATCCCTAACATAAAAAGCATCATCTCTATCTTTCTGAGTTTGATGGAACATGACTAACTCTTTTTCTAAGAAATCATTTCTTTTCTTAAAAGCAAGATTTTCAGATGTTAATCTTTCACATGTTAAAGTTTGATCTCTATAACTAACAAACATGGTTTTAAGATATCTTCTCAACTCATTAATATCATCAGTATGAAAAGCATAAGTAGTCTGAGGTACCTTTGTTTCAGCAGCTTCAGAACTGCTCTCAGCACTTTCTTTATCAGCATTTGCCATCAATGCATAGTTCTCCTCACTTTCAGAGTTTGAGGTGTCTGTCCAGCTTTTCTGCTTTGTGACAAGAGCCTTGCCTTTGTCACCCTTTACCTTCTTGCAATCGGGAGATATGTGGCCTTTCTCACCACAGTTATAGCATTTAACATTGGTATAATCTCCTCTGTCAGACTTTCCTCCTCTGCCTTCAGATCTTCTGAAATTCTTCTTATCAGAACTTATGCCTTTCCTGGAAAACTTCTTTCCCTTCCTGAACTTCCTGTATGCAATCTTTGTGATTTCTTTCACCATAAGAGCACACAGCTTCATCATCTCCTCATCAGCATCAGTCTCAGGCAAGCTTTCAGAATCTGAGTCATAATCACTTTCAGAACTTGATGACTCAGTATCAGACTTTATGAAAAGAGCTTTACCCTTGTCTTTCCTTGAGAAAGTTGCTTTGGGGAATTCTTCTTCAGCCTTAAGAGCAACTGTCCTTGACTTTCCTCCTTTCCTCTTGCTTCTTTGTTCCATCTCAAGTTCATGAGTCTTGAGCATTCCATAGATTTCATCAAGAGTTGTTTTATCAAGATTGTAGTTGTCTCTTATTGTTGTTGCCTTCAAATCCCAGCATTCAGGAAGAGCTAACAGGAATTTAAGGTTTGAATCTTCAAGATCATACTCTTTATCAACCAACTTCTTCCAAGTATTCCATTCTTCACGGAACTCCTTCTTCATGCATATCTCTTCTTATGTTTATCTCGATCTTCTTTCCTTTAATCAGCTACTGTCCTTATCTGAACGTCCTTCAACACTTAAGTTTTGATATCTAACTTCTGATGATTATCTCCTGATAATATAAGTACTGATATCCTTAAGTCCTGACTTCCAGTATAAGTACTGATTAATGGTTAAGTACTGACTTGTCCTGTTAAGTAAGATCTGAAATCTAAACATAAATCATATTAGCCATGACATTATCAAATATATCTAACAGAGTAGTTGAAAGAAAGAACTGAACATTAGTTGAAGCTGCAAGAACAATGCTACAAGATGCCAATTTGCCAACAAGTTTTTAGGAAGAAGTTGTTAAAACTGCATGTTATACTCAAAACAGATATCTCATTAACAAGATTCATGGAAAATCACCTTACTCTATCATGTCTAATAGAAAGCCTATTGTAAAGCATCTTCATGTGTTTGGAAGCAAGTGCTACATTTTAAAAGACAACTCTGAATATGTGGGAAAATTTGACTCAAAGGTTTTTCAAGCAATTTTATGGGATATTCATTGGAGAGAACTGCCTACAAGGTCTATGTAATTGATCAAAAGAAAATTATGGAAAACACAGATGTGACCTTTGATGGTGACAAGTGTCCAGGCTTGAAATGCCTTGATGAAAATGAAGCTGAAGCCCTTGCATTTTAAAACCTCAACATTAATGGTGATTCTGATGAATAAGATGAAGTCAATACACAACAGATTATGAATGAAGAGACTAATGAACATGAAAATCATATAAATAGAAATTCAACTGATACACCTGAATTTGATAGCTCAAACTCAAGGGGAGAAAGAGAAGAAGAATCTACTAGTAATACCAATAATGAAGAAAATGATGAAGGCAAAAGTCAACAAACTCACACAAGAAAGTGGGATAGAAGTCACACTAGAGAAGCAATTATTAGTGATCTAACTGCTGGTGTGAGAACTAGAAGTGCAACTGCTAATGAGTGCCTACATGCATGCTTTCTGTCTCAAGTAGAGCCCAAGAAAATTGAAGAAGCTCTAATGGATCCTGATTGGATATCTGTCATGCAGGAAGAACTGAATCAGTTTGAAAGAAACAAAGTTTGGGAGTTAGTTCCTGCACCAAAGAACAGAAGTGTAATTGGAATAAAATGGGTGTTCAGAAATAATATGGATGAAAATGGTATAGTTACCAAGAACAAGGCAAGATTGGTTGCAAAAGGCTACTCACAGGAAGAAGGAATTGATTATGATGAAACTTTTTCTCCAGTTGTAAGACTTAAAATAATAAGAATTTTCCTGAAATTTGCTGCACACTCAAATTTCAAAGTGTATCAAATGCATGTCAAGAGTGTCTTCCTAAATGGTGAGCTAGAGGAAGAGGTCTATGTGTAACAGCCACCTGGCTTTGAGGATCTAAAATTTCCAGATTTTGTGTACAAGTTACTCAAGGCTCTATATGGACTAAAGCAGGCACCTAGAGCTTGGTATGACACATTGTCAGTATTCTTACTTAAACATGGTTTTACTAGAGGCACTATAGACAAAACTCTCTTCTACAAGAAGCATGGTGATGATATGATCCTAGTTCAGATTTATGTGGATGATATCATCTTTGGTTCTACAAATGAAAAGCTTTGCCAAAGATTCTCCAAGCTTATGCAGAGTAAATATGAAATGAGTATGATGGGGAACTAAGTTATTTTCTTGGACTTCAAGTCAGTCAAAGAAATGATGGAATCTTCATCAGCCAAACTAAGTATGTCAAAGATTTATTAAAAAAGTTTGGTATGGTTGATTATTCACCTGCATCTACACCTATGTCTATAACAATAAAGCTGGATGAAGGTAAAAAGGGCAAAAATGTAGATATTTCAAGCTATAGAGGGATGATTGGATTATTGCTTTATTTAACTGCAAGTAGACCAGATATCATGTTTGCTACATGTCTGTGTGCAAGATTTCAAGTCAATCCAAAAAAATCACATTTGATGGCTGTGAAGAGGATTTTCAGATATTTGAAGGGGACTCCAAACTTGGGATTATGGTATCCTAAGGGAATTGGTTTTGAAGCTGTTGGCTACACAAATGCAGATTTTGCTGGATGCAGGGTTGACAGAAAGAGTACTAGTGGAAGCTGTCAATTTCTTGGACAAAGACTTGTATCCTGGTATAGCAAGAAATAATAATCTGTGTCAACTTCCACAACTGAAGCTGAATACATAGCTGCTGGAAGTTGTTGTGCTCAAGTGCTTTGGATTAGAAATTAGCTAATGGACTATGGCCTAGTGTTACACAAAATTTCAATTATGTGTGACAATACTAGTGCTATATCTATTGTGGTTAATCCAGTTAATCATTCTAGGACAAAGCACATTGATGTAAGGTATCATTTTATTAGAGAACATGTTGCAAATGGTACCATCAGGCTCATTTTTGTTCCCATTGAAAAACAATTAGCTGACATTTTTACTAAACCTTTGGATGAAGCAACTTTCACCAGACTTATAGTGAAATTGGAATGCTTAATTCTTCATCCTAAGGCAAAAACTCAGCTAATGTTTTGTAGCAGATTAATTTCTAGTAAATCAACATTTATTTAATTTAATTGGAAATTAACTGAAATATAAATTATAAATATTTCAGAAATCTCTGCATATTTATTTTTCAAATTCAAGATTTAGTTTTGAATTTTTCAAGTTCTAAGTAATCTGCTCAATTGTTAATTTACATCCTTAATATGTAAAATTAACACAAGGCATAATCATAGTGATCAAAAGTATATATAGAGAACTGAGTTCTCGATAAGGCTAACTGACTTATCGATAAGTCATTTTGAGACTTCTCGAGTGACTTCTCGATAAGCTCTATTATGACTTATCGATAAGTCATTGTAGATTTCTCTACAAGTCTATTATGACTTATGAATAACTCAGAACTAGAATAATTTAATTTAATAAATTATTTTGGTAAAATACTTTTGGTAAAATTATTCTGATTTTACTTTGATTTATTCAAGTAAAAATTGGAATCAAATTCAGTCCATTTTGGACAAATTGGGTATTTATTTGACATCTCGATAAGCTTATTTTTCAGTTCTCTACAAGAATAAATAAAACGACTTATCGATATATTTTTCTTATTTCAAAATGACTTCTCGATAAGTAAACTCCAAACATATATTTTTGACTTCTCGATATGTCATCTGCTTTTACTATTAATACCAAGACATCTCGATACATATACATACTTACACTTTCAAGAACTCAAGTGACCTAGCTTTTTCAATCCAAAACCGATTTCTCTCTCATTTTCACTCCTTTCGCACTAATTTTTCTTACCCACTAAACTACACACTCATAACAATGGTAGCAAACAATATTGTACTTTTCATCCCAAAAGAGACTAATTTTCTTACAATCTTAGATGCAAACCAAGCACCTGAAACTTTCAAATGTTTTGTCAAGTTCTTGTATGAGACCTACTTTGTAGGGGCTCTTACTGCTAATCACGTGCTTTACTTGGATGTGTTAGGGGATTTTGGAACACAGCAATGACAAGGACAATTATGCATGAGAACCAGGATGTATCAATTGTGATAAACTGCATGATCAAGGGCTAACAGGTGGAGATATTTGAGGATGATGTCAATATGGCATTGGGAATACCTACTGATAAGCTGTTGGAGGCTCCAACTCAGGATGAACTCTATGAATTTATGGACTTCATTAACTATACTGAGAAGATCAATCTGTCAAGCATGAACAAGAAGTACCTGAGGAGAGAATGGTCCTTCATGTTTGATTCAGTGATAAGGGCTTTCACTTGCAGGAAGTTAGGGTTTGACAATATCTCTAGTATTATCCAAAAGCTGGTTTACTCAATGGTTCACAACAAACAGCTCAATGTAGGACACTACATACGGGAGGAATTGAGCACCAGGCTAACAATGTCATTGGAGTCAAGAGGTAAGGAAAATTTTCTTCCTAGATTCATTATGTCTGCTTTAAACCATAAAGTCAATGACATACATATGCTTGAAGGAGTAAATAGTTCATTAATTGGCAACTGTAAGCAAGTGTCCAAAATTTTATTTGGATCACTTACTAATAAGAACAAGGTTCCAGTGGGTCTTAAGTTAACACCTTTCATGATTGAAAGATTTAAGACCTACCCTTATCATATGCTAGACATGAGAACTAGTGCAAGCTAACCTAGTGCAACAATGGTTCCTGAGCCTGTGGAAGCACAAACACAGGCACACCCACAGGTTCCTACCCATGTTGAGCCTATTTCTTTACAACCATTAGCAGCTAGGAAACCAACCACTTCATCCTTTCAAAAGGGTGAAAAGTGAGTCAAAAGAAGAGAAAGGAGATAACCCTCACGGTAATAGATGAGAGTGGTGAGAATCAAACACAAACTGAGTCACCCTTGGTCAAAAAGCCAAAGAAGGTTAAGAAATCTGAGCTGACCACTCAAACCACCTTTGTATCCTCCCAAAAGGATGCAGTTGTAAAAATAGGGATTAAACATACTCTAGATACATCCTCTCAACAGGGTGTGTCCATTGAAAAGAACATTCTCCCCAATGCATCTTGTAAAGAGTCTACACAGGCAATACTTGAACAAATTCAAGTGTATGGTAGAAGAAATAAGGATGGCACACACAGTGAGAGCACATCTATTGAAACTCCCTCATCTATTCAGGGGGAGCTGCCAATACTCACTATTGAACAACAACTCTTAATCTCACAAATTTCTTCTTCACATACAGCACTTGAATCAATTTCTCAAGTGCAAGCTCATTTAAGTGACTTGGTTCAAGAAACCTTGCTCACCATCCAAAAACCATATTTATTTGGTGAGAGGCTACATGTTGGGGTAGACCTTGATGATACCAACACAAACATAGAGGATTCATCAGTTTTTACTAAAGACCCTATGGACGTCACAAATGCACCTTCATGTGCAAATCAGCCTTCACGGGCTATTAGGTTTTAGGGTAGTACTCCTGAGGGGGAGCTATCTAAATTCTCTCCAATTCAATTGGAGGTTCCTGTTCAAGGAATAACTCCCCTCAAAACCCTAGCAGAAATTGCATTAGCAGTTGATACTAGGAGTACAATTACCAATGATCCTGTCATAGAGGAGGTAAGAATAGCACATTTAGGTGACAGTGTGGTGCAAGACACACAAGGGTTTGAGACTGGTGCACATGACAGTAACCCAGTCAAATCCCCTCCAATTCAATTGGAGGTTCCCACAACTAGTATGGAACAACAACCTGTCATAATCACAGAGCAATCTGTGAATAAAACTGTGACTTCTGTCATAGGTGATTCTGATCCCTCACAACAACCATCAACCTCACAACCTCAACAACCAAATCTTCTCTCTCAATGGCTGCAAGCATCTGACTCTCAACCTACATCTGTGGATGATCTTCTTGTTGAGCAGATTTCTGGATTAACAAACATTTCACAACATCTACTTACTTCAGATATGAGCAATTAGGATTATCAAGCCATCATGCTAACATACAATGAAGAAGTTAAAAAATAGAAGAAAATTGTAAATGATGCAGAACAGGATGGGAATGTAGATGCATGGCTATCCAAGGATTTTGTTTTGGAGATATATCAAGTCTTGGCTAGTTTTAGGGATGAATATGTAACTATTCTTGGAAGCAATGCCAAAGCCTTGACTCCACAGGATGTTTATGATGTAGTCACAGAATTTTACAAAGCTCAACTTAAGGCTTTCACCTTTTTGGTAAAGTTCTAGAAGTTAAAATGACAGTTCATGAAGACAAATTCAGAAAGCTGGTAAATGAGAAGATGGATGAGATTATACCTTCCCAGGTCAAGATCACCTCAAAGTTTCAACACTTTATTGACCAAATGAAAAGATTAGATTTGACCACTATGGAAAAATATGTCAAGAATCTGAGACAATCCTTCATTGCTCTTCATGAAGTGGTCCAACAACAAATCACCAATCCAAATGACACAAAGGTCAAACTGGAACAGTTTCACCAGACCATATATGAGCCTTCTGCCTTGCTTATGGATGGCATCAAACAAGCTGTGGAAGCAACTTTTGGCTCCTCAACATCTGCAAGTTCTTATCAACCTGTCTCAACTTCTACAAACCTTCAAATTCAGTCTCTTCAAGGTCAAGTCTCCACTCTGCAAGCTTCAAATGACCAGCTTACAGCTCAGATGCATGCTCTCACTACACTGGTGAAGAGTCAACAGGCTGACATTCAAGCCTTGGTGGACTCCCACAAGCACCTACAAATGCAAAATTATGTTGCTTTGGGAGCCATCATGGGTAAGCTAAACATCCCATTGTCTGCACTTTCTGAAGCTGTGAGGCCTGAAATCCCTACTCCTCTTCTCATGCCTGCCAACAAGACTAAGGGGGAGATAGATGCTAGGCTATCAAGATCAAGATCATCTACTCAAAATTTCCAAGCTGCTGACAAGAGCATAATTCAAGAAGTAAATATTGGTATGGAGAGGCTTATTAGGGCAGCTGAGGGACCAAGTCTGAGCAGGGAATTTGGTGAATTGCTCAAGGCTCTCAGGGCTTCTCTCAATAACAATTTCTTCACGTACAAGAAAGCCTGAGACTGGACAATAAACTCAATAAAGGTGATCTTGGTAACAAAAGACAATTATCAGAAGAAGAGGATTGTGGTCAACATAAATGACTCAGGGGTAGAAAGATGTATGCAGATATCCCTCAACTATCTTATCTCTAGGAGGGCATCCGAGTTGGACATTCTGATAAGTAAAGTCAAAATAGTGATTCATGAAGACACTCTCTTGCTAACTGAATTGAAAAGTGCTCAAGTGGTTGTTTTTCCTGAAGCATACCTACAACCAAGCAAGGGAGTGGCATACATCTGTCCTACCACCAAACACTTCAAATATTTTCGGATTCCCAAACAGTGTGTCATGGCCAACAAAAAGCTTATCATGATTCTGGAAACTGAGTTGAAGGGCAAGAAAAATAAGCTAGTGAAAATGAAGAGATGATTAAGCTGTTGAAGAGATACCTAAGAAATCCAGAAGTCAACTTGCCCAAAACTCAAATCAATAAGGATAACTTGGATGATGATGAGCAGAAAGATGATCAAAAACCTTCTGGCTCAAATCCAAGTCAATCCTCCAAAGCAACTGGTAGCAAGGACAAGAAACAGGATGAGAAGAAGGATAATGATAAGAAGAAATGAATTGAGAGGAGAAGCAAGAAGAGACAAGATGGCTCAGAACCACATCAACTAACCCTAAAGATCCAAACAACTCAAGCTCAACCTTCAAAGCCAACAAACTCCAACATCAAACCACCTCAACCCTCTAAGCCTAAATTCCTATACAAACAAACTGCTAACACCTTTCTGAAAATACCATTCACCACAAGCCAAACACCTCTCAAGAAAATCACAAACCTACCTTATGTCAAGCCATCACTCAAAAATCACTTCAAGTCTGTTGGGAGGAAACCTAAGAAAGCCAAACCTACAGAAAAAGTGGAAGTCACTGAAAGGGCCATCTGGAACTATTTCAAGCAAAGTGATTTTCTACCTTTAAATTGGTGCATCTCAGATGAAGATTATTTTCAACAACTAGCCGAGGAAATAGTTAGAGTATGGGTTGTAACTCTAAGAGAAGTAATAATCTATTTTCAAGATGGGTCCTTCACTTTTCTTGGCAGCAATTTGATAAACACTCCCTCTCCCACATAAATCAAGATAGTGATAAGCTTGCTGAAGGATAAGGATACTGCTACAAGAGCATGGAGATCTGTTCTAGCTGAGTGGTTGATTGCAAGGGAGGAGGCACCAATTTGATAAACACTCCCTCTCCCACATAAATCAAGAGAGTGATAAGCTTGCTGAAGGATAAGGATACTGCTACAAGAGCATGGAGATCTGTTCTAGCTGAGTGGTTGATTTCAAGGGAGGAAAGAAGAGCAAGGAGTAAAGTAGAATATGAGAAAAAAAAGAGGAAGTATGATGAGGCGATTGAATTGTATATTAAAATATCAGAAGAACTCAAAGCAAAAGGGATGAGCAGAATCTCCAAAAATGAGAGATTTCTAAATGTAAAAGCTGGATCATTTTCAAAATTTAGAATTGAAATGTTAGATGGTTATCCAAAGCAAGACAGACTCAAACTGGTAGAAGCTCTAACAGGGACTCCAATCATAGAGGAACTTGAAATTCTTGTATATCTAAAGGACCTCATTAGAGAAGAATCAAAAGTTCCATTCTTTGTCTGATACTTGTAATTATTCAAACTCAAGAAATCATCTAATGTATAATTGTTGTAATTGTATCAATTTTTATATTAGTCCTATTTTCCATTGAAGCTTGGGGTTAGTCTTGTTAACAGGCATGAATTTATGATAAGAAATCTTATCACAAATTGGGGGAGATTGTTGTGCAAGACATGCCTGTACTATAACAAGACTAAGTCAAATTTACAACCCTAAGTAAGTTGTATTGTAATCTTAGTTTGCATTTTGTATTGTAACATTTAAAGTCTGTAAAAATGTCAAAGAGCAGACTGGAGTCTTTTCTGCAAACAGTATCAAGCCTCAGAATTCTATCTGAAAGAAGATCGAGAAGATCATGCCTTAGAAGAATTATGACGAAGCTTGGAGTTGAATAAATCTATTTTGAGAAAAATATTCTAAGTCAAGATCTCTACAAGTCACAGATTTAGTGTCATAGATAAGTCATTCGAGAACTCCAGGATGACTTACAAAGAAGTCGGGAAAGCTACTAGAGAACTCAGAGATATCGACAAGTTAAATTGAAGATATAAAGATTGAAGATATCGACAAGTCATTTCTTCACTAGAGAACTCAGAGATATCGACAAGTCAAATTTCACTAGAGAACTCATAGATATCGACAAGTCAAATATCACTAGAGAACTCTGAATTATCGACAAGTCAATTAGTCACTAGAGAACTCAGAGATATCGATAAGCCAAAGTGGAGACATGAAGATGAGAGACCTCGACAAGCTAAATTCTCTTATAGAGAATTCAAAGACCTCTACAAGTCAAAACAATTATAGAGTAATGAGAGATCTCGATAATTCATTATGCTTATCGAGATGTCAAGTTCTTTATATACCAAAATGGAGATCTCGAGGTAAAACTCAAAGTATAAAGTGTAGATCAGTTCAATATCCAAGATTAACAATCAACAAACAATCTAATCAAGTTCGATTGACAAGTCCACAAAAGCAGCTTGAATAGTACAAGATCAAAGGCCAAGATTAACTGGCAGAGTAAAGTCACAGGCGTACAAGATTAGAAAGATACACTAAGCCAGAAATAGAAAGATTTGATTATCTATAAATAGGGTTTAGTACATGATGTTGTATGCTGTGTAATAACCAGTGTTTACTATTCCATAAAGTAAACACTGGATGCTTTGTAAGTTCTAACAATTTAGATCAAAAAAATCTTGTATTTTCTCAAGGAAGAAACTAAGCTCTTTGTTAGGCACAAAGCATGCGTTAAATAAATCACGCAAGTATACGCGTTCGCAAGTTATATAGAATGATTTCTAGTTCGTTCCCATAGAGACTCTGATTAATTATATATAATTAACACTTACTCACCAATGTATGATTACTCTTCAATGTCAAGATAATAACAATTAAGATTGATCAACTAATATTAACTACGAGAATTAAACACTTAAATTAATAATATTAAACACACATAAGATCATAATTTCATTACTACTTCATTCAATAGTTATTGTTATTACCCTTAGCATGTAATGGTGATGATATTAATCGAATGACACGAAACTGATAAACGCCAATTTTCGTTGTATGAATACCATTCTACCAAGCATCCACAATTAAGATAGAAGTTGAATATGCATCAATTATGTGGAGACCCTATATGTCTACAAAATTTGACAACATAACTATTTAAGCACAAGTTATTCATTATGATTACACAGGGCAAGTAAAATGGTTGGCAAGTTCTAAATCTCAAGATTCACTGTCACTTCACAAGAGATTAACAAGCTATCTTATATGTTCGCGACGCACATAAAACGAATAAGCACAACCTATGCTAGATATCATACAATCACCACATACCAAGGTATTAAACAATTAACTAAAGAAATCCATAGTAAATCCGCTATGATCCCATGATCACGATTAGCCCATGATAGAACTCATCGTCACCATGGGTTTATATAAAAACATGATAATAACACAACGATATAAACTAATAAAAATATTTATTAAAAACAGAGTACGTCACAAGAGTATTAAGGTTCAAAGAGTAAAGAAAATTAGCATCCACTGTTACAACGAATAAAAAGAATCACAAGATAAACGTATGCTTCCTCTTCTTCATTGTTGCGTGCTAAAACGGTCTTCTTGATCTTCTCTCCTTGTTATATGTTGTTGAAAACGTCTCCCCAATAGGTTTATATAAGAGTCCACAAGAAACAGCGCCAAAAAAACCCATTAGAACTTGAATTCTAAAATCCAGAATTTAATTTCCCGCACCCAGGTGGCCGCCTCCTCCTTCCAGGCGGGCTCCTGCTACTAGGCGGTCGTCTGCTCCTTCCAGGCGGGCGCCTGCAAGCCTTCTGGAAGAATCCAATTTTTGCTTCTGATTTTGCTGAATTCTTTGCACAACTCCCCGAGACTAATTCCAAGTACTTCCTAAAGCTTATTATGATGAAATCCTCCTATTTAAGCAAGTTATACCCTAAAATGCAAAAACACTCAAAAATGCGTTAAATACACAAAATACTCAAGTTCAAGACACCAATTCAAGCCGTTATGAGACGCTCTAAGTGGTATAAAATGCCACTTATCACACCCCCAAACTTAAATTGATGCTTGTCCTCAAGCAGCACAGACTCAAACTCAGAATAATATATGCATGAATGCAAACTATATGAATGCAACGATCTTCATCGTGATAACTAAACCAACCAACACATGACATATCAACAATGCAATTAGGCGACGAGAGGTCAATCAAATCACGCAAGCTAACATACAACTAGAAACGTGGTGTGTGCGAATTCTTAACAGATATGCTTTCAAACTAGATCAATCATTATAACTTAACTATCCTCAAGGCAATCACAAGATTATATGAAGAATATATTATAGACACAAAATGACTTATAACACTTCAAGATCATAGGAGTTTATTACGGAATCATACTTTTATTCAACACATAAACAAATACTTATTTGATCGTGCAATGAGTGAGGTCCACAAAAGACTTATACAATGGTATCCATTTAGCGAGCGTTAGGTTAGCGGATCCCAGACTATAAAAGCCTTAGGTCACTAGGCACAAAATCCCCTAAGAACTTAATAACTCAAATACCAAAGAGCTCACTCATGATCAATTATGCATTAAACCATATTTGTTTCCTTCTCTTTTTTTTATATTTTTTTCTATATGTTTTTTTTCAATTTCTGAGCAAGTACATTTCGCTCTATCTTGCTCAACCCTAGACTACTCGTATACAATACGAGCCGGCTACTAACCATTTGACTCCTAGCCACAACTAGCAATGAATTCCAATTTTTACTCCAATTTTATCCTTTCATGCCTTTTATCATTAAGAGCCTATCATACATTCTAAGCATAAGCAATATATTAACCTCAAAAACCATCAAACCATGATAACAATCTAGTCCTTAAGGATACTCTAAGACTTAGTGAAATTACAAGTGTTTCTAGCATGCATGCCAACCTAACAAGATTCAACATCACTCTAGCGCTATCACTATACTCGCATCAATATCACATTTCAATCAGTAAAGCAATATAAAAGGGATCATGGCATATGCATGAGCTATATGACATGATAAATAAAGCTATAAAATAAAAAACTATATAAAAAACAAAAAAAAACTATATGGCAAAAATATGCAACTATACGAACTAAAATAACATGAAAATGCAACTACATGACACACACACAAATATGTTCCTTAACTACCACCCCCAAACTTAAAATCTTCAGTGTCCCCAGTGAAGGTAATATAAAGGAACACAGGGTATACCTACTCAGAAGAATCATCATCATTATCACCTTCAGAGGGTGGAGTGTCAGGAGGTGGATAAGCAGAATCCTCACCAAAAATGGGCCACTGGATGTCAGCTCCAAGGCCTCTAAATGCAGTCCCAAGCGCTAGGGTGAGCTCTTGCGCAAACCTACTCTGCGATTCATACATCGCATCGATCCTCCTGGAAAGCCTTCTGTACTGAACATCAGCCAATCCCGAGCCATCTCCTCCCTGGGCTCTCGAAGAACCAGCCTCTCCCTGAGCCTGACTGGAGCTTACGGGTGGAGAGCCCGAGTCACATGGTTTGGGATATCTCCTCCCTGGGCTCTCGAAGAACCAGCCTCTCCCTGAGCCTGACTGGACCTAGCCATGGTAGCCCCAGCTGCTGGACATCCTCCTGGGAGGTGATATCCCAAACCATGTGACTCGGGCTCTCCACCCGTCCACTCCTGCATCGCATTCAGCGTCGATGAATCAATAGGAGTGGCCGACATCTGCAACTGCTCATAAGAAGGCCACTGGACTCCAACTGCCTTGCACAGCTTTGTGACAATAGAGGCATACGAGATATTGTATTGCGACTTCCCTTTTAAAAATTTTAAAATCCCTTGGTAGATGAACTCACCAAGGTCCACATAATACTCCTCATTCAGAATCCCCCACAATAACCTGGCTCTCTCAACTGTGACCTTATGTGCATGCGAAGAAGGAAGAATATTAGCACAAATAAATGCATTGCAAGCACGGGCATACCTATTCATCGTGACAGAAGGGAAAGAATGATAATCGTTGGATCCCCTCTTAAACTTCCACACCGTGCCCGGCTGATAGAGAGTAGCAATAATCAAATCTGAGTCAAAATCCTCAGGGGCCTTTTCATTCCAATTCTCCTCCTATGGTTTCCTTTGTCGTTGCCCAATAACACGGGATGATAATCAACAGTAAGCCCACGAACAACAGAAAACCCATTCTTGTTGGCCTTGGCGTTCGCATAAAACTCGCGAACAACACTCATCGGTACAGCCTCAGGTGACTCACAGAAGGTCATCCATCCCTTCTCTACAATCATCGATAATAACTCACCATCCCTCCCCGATGGCAAAAACCCCTCTCCTTCATAATCGGCTTAGTAAGCAGCTTGGTATACTCCTCTTCAGCAGCCCTATCCAACAATCGAGGACTCGCAACAGTACTCCTTGAAGAATCAGTAGCAGTCGGATTGGTGCTACTGCTACCCATAGTTTTCGATCTCTTTGGTGCCATGAAAACTGAAAATAAGGGCTTGAGAGTTTGTGTTTTGTGTGGAGGAGAGAGTTTGAGAGTTAAAAGTATATGAGATGTGTAATATAAGGTTGTATGTATATATAGGGTAGGCTTAGGGTTAGAAATTGATTTGGAGTGAGATTGTGGCTAATTTGTAGGAAGAAAATCATGGATAATGGGGATTGTGGTCTGTGGTTTTTGTTTTTCTATTTTTGTGTGTTTTTTTATAGGCTGAAAACGAATTTTTCAAAATCAGGTCCGCAGGCGGTCTCCTGGCACCAGCAGGCAGTCTCCTGGCACCAGCAGGCGGGCGCCTGCTAGCACGCGGTCGCCTGGTCCTAGCATGCGGGCGCCTGCTAGGTCTCTGGAAAGATATTTTTTCTGCCATATTTTTTCTGATTTTTTTTGGGTTTTTGGATAAAGTACTACATTTTAAGGGTTCCTATGGTCTCATATCTTGGGTTTCCTCCCAAAAAGCGCTTCTTTTATGTCATTAGCTTGACGTAGAGTAATGCGATCAAGTTGACAATAAAACGACACTAACCACTTCCCGGTTTTCCATATCCCCATAATAGTGCTTCAATCTCTGACCATTTACTTTGAATGCTTGGTCCGGATCGTTCTCAAAAATCTCCACCGCTCCATGTGGAAATACAGTTTTGACGATAAATGGTCCAGACCACCTTGATTTCAACTTTCCAGGAAAAAGTTGGAGACGAGAGTTGAATAGAAGAACTTGTTGCCCTGGCACAAATGATTAAGGAGAAACTTCCTGTCATGCCACCTTTTTACTTTTTCCTTGTACATTTTTTTTTCGTACCCTTGAAGTCGAAATTCATCAAGTTCATTTAACTGAAGCATTCGCTTTTTCCCAGCTGCATCCAGATCAAGGTTTAACTTCTTCAATGCCCAATAACCCTTATGCACAAGCTCCGCAGGTAAATGACATCCCTTACCATAGACAAGTTGAAACGGGGACATCCCAAGTGGAGTCTTGTATGTTGTTCTATAAGCCCAAACAGCTTCATCGAGCTTTAAAGACCAATCTTTCCTTGGCGGACAAATAACTTTCTCTAGAATGCGCTTGATCTCTCTATTAGACACTTCAGCTTGACCATTAGTTTGCGGATGATAGGAAGTAGCGATGTGATGATTCACATTGTAGTGTTGCATCATAGAAGTGAACTTACGATTGCAGAAATGCGACCCTTCATCACTTATGATAACTCTTGGCGTTCCAAACCTTGTGAATATCTGCTTATGAAGAAAATTCAACACTACCTTTGCATCATTAGTTGGTAGAGCCTTGACTTCTACCCATTTTGAGACATAATCGACTACCAGCAAGATTTACTGATTATTGCAGGACGAGATAAATGGTCCCATGAAATCGATTCCCTAAACATCGAAGACCTCAACTTCAAGCATCACATTCAAAGCATCTCATCCTTTCTGGTAAGATTCCCAACTCTTTGGCAATGATCACACCTTAAAATGAACTGATGTGCATCCTTAAACAACGTGGGCCAGAAAAAACCTGCTTGAAGAATACGAGCTGATGTCTTTTCACCACCATAATGTCCACCATAAACTGTGGAATGACAGTCTCGTAATATCCCCTCCGTCTCACAGAATGGAATACATCTCCTAATGATCTGGTCAGCTCCTTGTCTAAACAAATATGGTTCATCCCACATGTACCATTTCACCTCATGCAGAAACTTCTTCTTTTGAGCCGCATTCATGTTAGGAGGCATTATATTGCTAACAAGATAGTTCACAATGTCTATGAACCATGGCTCTTCCTCTTGAATAGTGAACAACTGCTCATCCGGAAAAGATTCGTTGATCAATGTCTTATCATGTGAAGTAGAATCGGGATTCTCCAATCTAGAGAGATGGTCAGCTACTTGATTTTCAGTACCTTTTCGATCCTTGATCTCTAACTCAAATTCCTGTAGCAAGAGCACCTAACGAATAAGTCTAGGCTTTGAATCCTTCTTTGAGACCAGATAGCGGATGACAGCGTGATCAGTGAATATTGTCACCTTTATCCCAAGTAGATAAGATCGAAATTTCTCGAAACCAAAAATTATATCCAAGAGCTCCTTCTCAGTAGTGGTGTAGTTCAGTTGAGCTCCATTTAGCGTCTTACTAGCATAGTAGACCACATGAAAGATATTAGACTTCCGCTGCCCAAGAACTACTCCCACTGCATAATCACTTGCATCACACATCATCTCAAAAGGTTCTCTCCAATCAGGTGCCATAATAACTGGTGCAGTGATCAAACTCTTCTTGAGAGTCTCGAATGCTGCCAAGCATTCATCATCAAATTTGAAGGGCACATCTTTCTCGAGCAAGTTGCTCAACGGCTTAGATATCTTAGAGAAGTCCTTGATGAAATGCCGATAAAAACCCGCATGACCAAGAAAACTACGGATTCCTTTCATAGAAATAGGTGGCGGAAGATTTTCAATGATTCCTACCTTGGCTTTATCCACCTCAAGACCCCTACTAGAGACCTTATGCCCAAGAATGATGCCTTGTTGCACCATAAAGTGACATTTTTCCCAGTTGAGCACTAGATTGGTTTCCATACACCTTTTGAGCACCAAACGGAGATTGTTCAAGCATTCATCATATGAATGTCCAAAGACGGAGAAGTCGTCCATGAACACTTCGACATTATTTCCAATCATATCAGAGTTTATAGCCATCATGCATCTCTGAAAAGTGGCAGGTGCACCACATAAGCCAAAAGAAACTCTACGGAAAGCAAACGTGCCGAATGGACAAGTGAAAGTAGTATTCTCTTGATCTTCTGGTGCAATACAAATCTGATTGTAGCCCGAATAGCCATCCAGAAGATAATAATACTCATGACCATCCAACCTATCAAGCATCTGATCAATAAATGGAAGAGGGAAGTGATCCTTCCTTGTGGCTTTATTCAACTTTTTGTAGTCCATGTATACCCTCCATCTTGTGACTATTCGAGGGGGGATGAGCTCGTTCTTCTCATTTGCTACCACAATAATACCTCCTTTCTTAGGTACACATTGCACGGGGCTCACCCAAGAACTGTCAGAAATAGGATATATAATTTATGCATCTAGCCACTTTAGAATTTCTTTCTTCACCACTTCTTTCATAATAGGATTAAGCCTTCGCTGTTGCTCAACCGTTGGCTTGTTACCTTCCTCTAGAAAAATTTTATGCATGTAGTACGAATGGATGGTCCCTTTTATATCTGCTATAGTCCATCCGATGGCCGATTTGAATTCCCTCAAAATCCTCAAGAGCTTGTCCTCATCACTACCTGAAAGGTCAGATGCAATAATAACGGGTAAAGTAGATGCTTCACCTAAAATAGCATTCCTCAAGTTTTCAGGCAATGGTTTAAGCTCCAAAGTAGGTGCTTCCTCAATAGATGATTTGAGCTTTCCCTCAGCATTCTTGAGATCAGTATTACCAAGAGATTCAAATGGCATGTCTAGCTTTTGTTTCCAAGGAGAAGCAATTAGATATTGTAACTGCTCATTGCCTTCCTCATCATCACTGTCAAATTCCCCCAATAAGGCTTTTTCTAAGGCATCAGACCTTAGCACATGATCAAGTTCTGAAATAACTGCATAATCGACCAAATTCATCTTGAAGCACTCCTCATCTTCAGTAGGGAATTTCATTGCATTGAACACATTGAATGTCACATCCTGATCTTGCACCCTCATAGTAAGTTCACCTTTTTGCACATCTATCAAGGTACGGCCTGTAGCCAAGAAAGGTCTTCCCAAGATTATGGGAATCTTCTTATCTTCTTCGAAATCCAGAATGACAAAGTCTGCAGGAAAGATGAGCTTGTCCACCTTTACTAGCACGTCCTCCACGATGCCTCGTGGGTATGTAATAGAATGATCAGCCAATTATAGAGACATGCAGGTGGGCTTTGGATCAGGCAAATTCAGCTTTTTGAAGATACACAACGACATCAGATTGATGATTGCTCCCAAATCACAAAGGCACTTGTCGAATGACAACTTGCCAATGGTGCAAGGAATGGTGAAGCTACCTGGATCATTAAGCTTTGGAGATAACTTTTGCTGCAGCACGACACTGCACTCTTCCGTCAGAGCAACGGTATCAAGATCATCCAGTTTCACCTTCCTTGAAAGAATACCTTTCATGAATTTCGCATAACTAGGCATTTGCTCCAGAGCCTCTGCGAAAGGTATATTGATGTGAAGTTTCTTGAACACCTCCAGAAACTTACCAAATTGCTTGCCCAGCTTTTGTTTTTGCAATCGCTTAGGAAAAGGTGGTGGAGGATAGAGATGTTTCTCCCCTGTATTACCCTCAGATAGAGTGTGTTCAACAGTAGTCTTCCTTGGTTCCCCCTCTTTCTCCTTTTGCTTTTCTTCTTCATCTACAACTTCAGCTTCTCCATCTTTTGCTTTTTCAGTATCAACAACTTTTCCAGACCTTAAGGTGACAGCTTTGACTTGCTCCTTAGCTTCCTTCCTGCTTGGCACTTCAGTATCGCTGGGAAGTGTGCCAGGTGGACGATTGAGCAAGGCATTGGCTATATGTCCAATTTAATTTTCCAAGGTCTTAATAGAAACAGCTTGACTTTTGCACAACAGCTTTAACTCCTCGAAATCAGCACTAGAAGGTGGAGCAGCACCTCCTTGTTGAGGATATGATTGCCTTTGAGCATATTGCTGAGGTTGCTGGAATCTAGGCGGATTAAACTGTTTACTTGCAGCTTGCTGATATGGTTGCTGAACAACATTCTGATTATTGCTCCTGCTGAAATTGGGATGATTTTTATTATTATGATGATAAGTAGCGGGCACAGGTTGCTGCAGTCGCTGATAATTGTTCACATACTGAATAGATTCATTAATAAGAGAACACTGATCCGTAGCATGAGAGCCTACACAAAGCTCATAGACAATAGCTATTTGATTGACTCCATAGTTGGCTAAAGAATCGACCTTCACAGACAGCGCTTGGAGCTGCGCTGCAATAGCTGTAGCTGCATCAACTTCTAGAATACCTGCTACCTTCCCAGGCATCATCCTCTGAGTTGGGTTTTGATACTCATTTGCAGCCATAGTTTCAATGAGATTATAGGCATCAGTATAGCTTTTGGCCCATAAGGTGCCTCCAGAAGCTGCATCGAGCATGGGCCGAGATTGGGCCCCCAAACCATTGTAGAAACCAGTGATCACCATCCAGTCAAGCATACCATGATGTGGACACTTTCTCAACATCTCCTTGTAGCGCTCCAAGCTTCGTACATAGATTCTCCTTGTTGCTACGCAAACTGAGTAAGAGCACTCCTCATAGCTGCAGTCTTGGCCATTGGATAGAACTTCACCAAAAACTTTTGCGCGAGATCTTCCCAAGTAGTGATGGACCCAGCTGGTAAAGAATGTAACCAGTCCTTAGCTTTGTCCCTCAGAGAGAATGGGAAAAGCCTCAGCTTGATAGCCTCATCAGTAACACCATTATATTTGTAAGTACTACAGATCTCGACAAAATTCCTGATATGCATGTTGGGATCTTCAGTCGCAGCACCTCCGAAAGAAACAGAATTCTACACCATCTGAATAGTGCCCGACTTGATTTCAAAAGTATTTTCCTGAATAGCCGGATGAATGATACTTGACTGAATGTCATCAATTTTAAGCCGAGAAAAGTCCATAAGAGCTGGATCAGCTTGAACTATATGATCACCCATTGTTACAGGTTCTTTCTTTTCACTCTCATTATCCGAATATTCAAAAACTATCTTCTCCAGAAAGTCAAGAGTTGTATCTGTCTCCTCAGCCGTATCTAGATTTCTCTTGCGGGTGCGAGAACGTGTTTGCATAAACGCTCGTTAGAGTACCTGAAACACAACCAGAAGCAGTAAGTATCAAGTTTTAATCAATGAATCCTAATGACCACTGATGGCAAGTACATAAACTAAATAAATTAACACTGATTCCCCGGCAGCGGCGCCAAAAACTTGTTAGGCATAAAGCATGCGCTAAATAAATCACGCAAGTATACGCGTTCGCAAGTAGTATAGAATGATTTCTAGTTCGTTCCCACAGAGACTCTGATTAATTATATTTAATTAACACTTACTCACCAATGTATGATTACTCTTCAATGTCAAGACAAAAACAATTAAGATTGATCAACTAATATTAACTACGAGAATTAAACACTTAAATTAACAATATTAAACACACATAAGATCATAACTTCATTACTACTTCATTCAATAGTTATTGTTATTACCCTTAACATGTAATGGTGATGATATTAATCGAACAACACGAAACTAATAAACGTCAACTTTTGTTGTACGAATACCATTCTACCAAGCATCCACAATTAAGATAGAAGTTAAATAGGCATCAATTATGTTGAGACCCTATATCTCTACAGAATTTGACAACATAACGATTTAAGCGCAAGTTATTCATTATGATTACACAGGGCAAGTAAAACGGTTAGAGTTACCCACTAATCATGCATACAATACATGAATCTATGCTAGCATGGCAAGTTCTAAATCTCAAGATTCATTGTCACTTCACATGAGATTAACAAGCTATCTTACATGTTCGTGACACACATAAGATGAATAAGTACAACCTATGCTAGATATTATATAATTACCACATACTAAGGTATTAAACAATTAACTAAAAAAATCCATAATAAATCCGCTATGATCCCATGATCACGATTAGCCCATGATAGAACTCATCGTCACCATGGGTTCATATGAAAACATGATAATAACACAACGATATAAACTAATAAAAATACTTATTAAAAATATAGTACGTCACAAGAGTATTAAGGTTCAAAGAGTAAAGAAAACTAGCATCCACTGTTACAACGAATTAAAAGAATCATAAGATAAAGGTATGCTTCCTCTTCTTCGTTGTTGCGTATTAAAACGGTCTTCTTGATCTTCTCTCCTTGTTACTTGTTATTGAAAACGTCTCCCCAATAGGTTTATATAAGAGTCCACAAGAAACAGCGCCAACAGAAGCCCATTAGAACTTGAATTCTGATAAGTGGCATTTTATACCACTTAGAACGTCTTATAATGGCTTGAATTGATGTCTTGAAATCAAGTATTTTGTGTATTTGATGCGTTTTTCTAGTGTCTTTGCATTTCAGGGTATAATTTGCGAATTTAGGGGGATTTCATCAAAATAAGCCTAGAGAAGTACTTGGAATCAGTTACGGGGAGTTGTGCGAAGAAATCAGCAAAATCAGGAGCAAAAAGTTGATTTTTCCAGAAATTGTCCAGGCGCCAGCCTGGGATATGGGGTGACCGCCTGGAGGTGCAGGCGCCCGCTTGGGACCTAGGGCGGCCGCTTGGGGTCGAGAAAATTAATTTTGGATTTTAATTCATATTTTACTAGGTTTCTGACGGCGCTGTTTCTTGTGGACTCTTATATAAACCTACTTGAGAGACGTATCACAAAAACAAGCAACAAAGAACAAGTATCAATCAAGCAAGGAGAGAAGATTAAGAAGACCGTTTTAGCACACCGCAACGAAGAAGAGGAAGCATACGTTACCTTGTGATTCTTTTATTTGTTGTAACAGTGGATGCTAGTTTTCTTTACTTTGAACCTTAGTACTCTTGTGACGTACTATGGTTTTAATAAGTATTTTATTAGTTTATATTGTCGTGTTATTATCATGTTTTCATATGAACCCATGGTGACAATGAGTTCTATCATGGGCTAATCGTGATCATGGGGTCGTAGTGGATTTACTATGGATTTCTTTAGTTAATTGTTTAATACCTTGGTATGTGATGGTTGTATGATATCTAGTATAGGTTGTGTTTATTCGTCTTATGTGTGTCGCGAACATATAAGATAGCCTGTTAATCTTTTGTGAAGCGAAAGTGAATCTTGAGATTTAGAACTTGCCATGCTAGCATAGGTTCATGTATTGTATGCATGATTAGTGGGTAACTCTAACCGTTTTACTTGCCTTGTGTAATCATAATGAATAACTTGCGCTTAAATCGTTATGTTGTCAAATTCTGTAGACATATAGGGTCTCAACATAATTGATGCCTATTCAACTTCTATCTTAATTATGGATGCTTGGTAGAATGGTATTTGTGCAACGAAAGTTGGCTTTTATCAATTTCGTGTTGTTCGATTAATATCATCACTGTTACGTGTTAAGGGTAATAACAATGACTATTATTTGAAGTAGTAATGAAGTTATGATCTCATGTGTGTTTAATATTATTAATTCAAGTGTTATTTAAGTGTTCAATTCTCGTAGTTAATCATAGTTAATAATTAGTTAATCAACCTTAAGTGTTATTGTCTTGACATTGAGAAGTAATCATACATTGGTGAGTAATTGCTAATTAAATATAATTAGTCAGAGTCTCTGTGGGAACGAACTAGAAATTATTCTATATTACTTGCGAACGCGTATACTTGCGTGAATTATTAGCGCATGCTTTGTGCCTAACAAGTTTTTGGCGCCGCTGCCGGGGACTCGGTGTTAATTTGTTTAGTATATGTACTTGCCATCAGTAGTTATTATGACTCATTGATTAAGACTTGTTACTTATTGTTTCCGGTTGTGTTTCAGGTATCTAGCGAGCATTTATGTTAGTCCCTTAACAATGTAACAAGAATTACACAAGGGGGGTTGAATGGAATTCTTGAAACTTTTTCTTGAATAAAAATGTTCTAACTCAAATATATATATAAGTGTAAATTGATTAGCATAATGTGGAATAATTACTTGAAATGAATCAAAACACAAGTAATTAAAAACAAGAGTCTTTAAAAACTTTCTGGTGGATTTGAATGATTCCACCAGAGATATATAATATATATATCGAGAGAACTCTATGTGCAAAAAGCTCACAGCTGCTTACAAAATGATAACAACTAAGAATGAGAGAAATGCTAAGAATACAGCTTACAAATGTTTCTCTCTTTCTAACTGAGTTTCTTAGTTACTATTCTATTGCTGCTTCTTGGTTTATATATCACCAAGATTACAAAGTAATAAGACAGGATAATAAAACAAAAACTATCAAGTCTAATACAATGCTACTTCATTACTCTATTCCAGCATCTTTGAATATCTTCATAATAGCATGGAAATGGCAATGCTTCTTTGTTCTGGAAAACCCAGTTGAATAGGCTACCACATTCCATTTGCATACACTCGACGCATGTGACTGTGTTATCACTGTCAACAGATATTTGAATTTTTTATCCGTCGGGTTTATGATCATCCGTCGAGTTATTGATCATCCGTCGGGTTGTTGACCATCCATCGAATTCATTGTTATTTATCCGTCGGGTAGCAATCAGGCACTTGACTCCATTTCATTTATCCGTCGGGACTAAAATGAGTCATCCATCGAGACTAAAGTGAGTTATCCGTCGGGATTATAATCCTTATCCGTCGAGTGCTACATTTTCTCTAAGTAAAATCTACCAGGGTGTTTTGTTCATGAAATCATCAAGTACACAACATATGCACAACAATCTCCCCTAATTTATGTCTATTGGAATTGTAGCCATAAATTAAGAGATACTTGATGATAAAAAAACACCCTAAAAATACAACTTTAAAAAATAGTAGATAATACTGAAAAGTGCTTCAATTAACAAAATGTACAAAGTGTTGCTCATAGTCATTTTCAAGGTGCTTCTCTAGCCTGAGTAGATTTATCTAGTTCCTTGAAGATCTGGATCTCTTTCCAAGCTTCCTGTTGTTTTCTTCAATCTGATTTTGGAGCTGCCTGTGGAATTCCAGTTCATCAGATTCTGAGAGATTTAGCTTTTCTTGCATTTCCAAGAGAGTCTCATTGCTAGAGATGCTCAATTCGTCTTCTAATCTTAAAAATCTTCTCACTCTTTTGTCATCCATGAACTCCATCAGCCAGTAGGGCCTTAGATGCACTCTTCTCCCTGTGTAAGGGATGATTAGAGTCTTTGGGAGTACATCTTTAGCTCTAACACTCCTTAGTTTTTTAATCTTCTTCAGTACCAATCTTCTTGCAGTAACATTGAACCCAAAGTTCTTCTTGAAAGATGAATAAACCTTAATCAGTATAGCTTGGCTTTCTAGAAGGATCCTATGAAGTGGCCACTGAATCTCCTTTCCTCCCTTGTACTTGAACACTAACCTTTCAGGTAGGTTTCTGTATGCATCAATTCCTCTCACTTCATCTAGAATGAGGTTTAGATCAGAAAACTTCTTGATGTCACACAAGTACATTTAATCTCCTTTGTTGACTTTAGATTAGGCTTTGACTAGAGATTTGGATTTGAGAGGTGATAACTTCACTTTCTTGACTGCTCTTGACTTTGTTCTTTTTGGCTTGCTGAGGATTGGTATATTGAAATCAGGAATTGGTATGTTCTCCCATTCTATTGGCTCATCCTTAGGCATAATAGGTTCACCATGAATGTTCCTGTAAGGATCCACCACCTTGATATCTTCAAATACCACAGAGGGTTCTGATGCTTGAGTTGTAGTTGGAGTGGATTCCTTGGGAAACTGATTCTCCAATTCCTTATCAACAATTTACAGTTTCCTTTTGGTTCTTTTAGCCAATTCCTTGATTCTTGGAGACTTCTTCTGTTGTTCAACTTGCTTCTTTGGATCTTGAAATTCAATGATTTCAGATGGCTGAGCAGGAATTTATTGTGATGAATTTACAGCATGTAGCTTGGCCAAGATAGCAATTTGCTCTTTCTTTTGTTTAGCCTTTTTAGCATCTAGAGCAGCTTGCTTCTTTTCCTGCTTCAATCTAGTCTTTTCTTCTCTCTTTGCTTGAGCAAATTGAGGATGTCCAGCCACCACACAAATTTCTTTCCCATTCCTGAAAATTTTAGCAATTCTCTTTTTGGAAGCTGAATCAGCTGGATCTTTGTAGAAAGCAATTGACCTTGACAGAAGCTTCTTTTCATCAGGCTTTGTTAGGAATATATGTGCATTAGTTTGATGATATGTTTAACAAAACACTTAAGTAGAAATCTAGTGTTTGTAGCCTCAACGGATAAGACCATTTTGGCTATCCGTTGATGGTGTAGCTTTACTTAGAAATAAGTCTAGTGTTTTAGCACATTTCAGTCTCTGAATTTGAGATATAAATTCTTAAATGTTGAGGGAAATTATAAGTCATGTTGACTACTAGAGGATATGCAGATAGGAAGGCCAATTATAAGTATTTCATGCCTTGTAATTTTGTATAAATGAAATGGTGTCAACGGATAACTCAAAGACCTTCAACGAATGAGAAACAAAGCTTCAACGGATGTCTCTAAAGCTTCAATGGATAACATCCTTTAACGGATGAGTGCATCAACGGATAGAGCTTCAACTGCTAACACATCAACGGATAAAGCCATCAACGGATGAAGGCTTCAACGGATGTTCTGTTAAATAGCAGTTGACAAGTGGTAGTTGTACTTACAAACAGAGGCACATGGGTTGACAGAGACAACTGAGATGTGGAAGCCTAATTTCAGGAACATCAGAAAAAGCAGCCGTTCTACTCTAGTATAAAGAGGCAATAGTCAACAATGCACTGGAGTAAGATGGAGAAGAAACAAGTGGAGAACTTATTTTATTATTGTACTTTTTATCTTTGTCTTCACTTATAAACTTGTTGATATATAAACCAAGTAGCAGCTAGTAATTAGAAGAGAATTTTTCCAGAGCTGTTTAGAAAAATCTTGAGAGAAAAATTATCTAGTTTGTACTAGGACGCAGCTGTGATCAACTTCTTGAATCACAGATTTTCTGAAATACCATCTCTGGTGGAACAACAATCCACCAGAAAAGTTTTTAAGGTCTGTTGTGTTCTTTACATTAGTGTTTGAATATATATCTGTCAGTATTAGCTTAAAGCAATTCATACACTTGTTTATCTTAAACACATAGCCTTTGAAACTGCTCAAAACTTGAAAAAGTTTTGAGATTTACATTCAACCCCCTTCTGTAAATCTCATTGTTAGTTCATTAGGAATAACAATTGGTATCAGAGCAGGCTCTTGACACACAAAGAGTTTAAAGATCTTAGAAACTAACAAAGATGAGTAAGAAGGATATTGGAGTAAAAATCCCAGTTCTTGACAACGACAGTTATCACCATTGGAAGGTGAAAATGCACCTGCATCTACTCTCCCAAGATGAAGGTTATGTAAACTGCATTGAGAATGGTCCTCACATTCCCCACAAAGTAGCCACAGTTGCTACAACCACAATTGCTGTTGGTCAATCCATTCCAAAACCTAGAGCAGAATGGACAATGGAAGACACAGAAGAAGTCCACAAGGATAAGAAGGCTATGAACATTTTGTTTAATGGTCTTGACAAGGATATGTTTGATAATGTGATAAATTGCACAACTGCCAAAGAGGTTTGGGACACAATTCAGCTACTGTGTGAAGGTACAGAACAAGTAAAAGAAAACAAAATGCAGCTTCTCATTCAACAGTATGAGTATTTTCATTTTGAAGAAAATGAATCTTTAAATGACACATTCAATAGATTCCAAAAGTTGTTGAATGGACTGAAGCTGTATGGTAGAGTGTACCAGGTGAAGGATTCAAATCTTAAATTTTTAAGATCCTTTCCAAAGGAATGGAAACCCATGACTGTCTCCTTGAGAAACTCTCAAGATTATAAGGACTTCACTCTTGAAAGATTATATGGAATCTTGAAGACTTATGAACTAGAGCTGGAACAGGATGAGGTATTGGAGAAGGGAAGAAAGAAAGGAGGTTCAGTTGCCTTGGTAGCTGAAAATGAGAAAGAATGCAGACAAGAAACTGTGAGATCAACATTAAACTCCAAAGATGGCACAAGCAAATCAGAATCAAGCAAGGGTAAGGAGCAAGTTACTGAGAATGAAGACAACTCCAGTCAAGATGACTCTGATGGTATTGATGAGCATCTTGCATTTCTGTCCAGAAGATTTGCAAAGATGAAATTTAGGAAAAACACTAGAGCCACTAAACCTCATAAGAACATGGTGGACAAATCCAAGTTCAAGTGTTTCGATTGTGGTATAAGTGGACACTTTGCAAGTGAGTGCAGAAAGCCAACTTCTGAAAAGAAGAAATTTGACCAAGTAGATTACAAAAAGAAATATTTTGATCAGCTCAAGCAAAAGGAGAGGGCTTTCATTACTCAAGAAAAAGACTGGGCAGCTGATGGAGAAGAAGAGGATGAAGATGTGGAATATGTCAACTTGGCTCTCATGGCTGATTCTGAGGAAAATGAAGTTAGTTCATCAAGCAACCAGGTAATCACTACTGATTTAACACAGCTTACTAAAGAAGAGTGCAATGATGCTTTTAATGACATGTCTACTGAACTGTATCATTTGCGTGTGTCTCTTAAATCTCTTGCTAAAGAAAATAGTAGGATTAAAGAGAACAATTTGTTTTTAAGTAATAGAAATGCTGTGTTAGAAGATAAGTTGATTGACCTAGAGAAAACTAAGCTACATTGTATATCTGTTGAAAATGAACTAGCTAAATCTGTTAAGAAAGTAGAAATACTTTCTAATCAATTAGAGAGAGAGCAAGAGGTGATTAAAGCCTGGAAGACATCTAGGGATGTTAGTGCTCAAATTGTCAAGGTCCAAGGAATTGAATCATTTTGTGAGACTGCCTGGGATAAAAACAAAAAGAAAATGGAATTAATTGATGGGCTGTCAACGGATGTGGAATCAACGGATGATGAAAATTATCCGTTGAAGGAAGAAAAGGAGCATCCGTTGAAGGTTCCTCAATTAAAACAGGCAGATGTTTCTAAAAGTGAAAATCTAAAGAAACTCAACAAAAAGTTTGGTTCAACTTCCAAGAACTTTGTCAAAGAAGAAGCAAGCACATCCAAAGATTTCAGTAAGGTGAATATAGGACACATGACCTTAGAACAGTTAAAGAATAGGCTCAAAGTGGTTGAGGATAAAAAGGAAACTAAAAGGAAATCTAATATAAATGGGAAGGTAGGGGTTAATAAACATAACAATTACACACCTGATAAGTATGCTCCTAGAAAAAGCTGTGTGCATTGTAGTAGTGTTAATCATCTATCTGCTAATTGCAAATCTATTAAGAAAACTCCCATACCTGTGCCCTCTTCCATGCCTAATATGTCTGCATCACCTCTGCATGTTATGCCTGTTATGTCTCAACAGAATCCTTATGCACATTTTACAAACATGCCATATTTTAACAATCCTTTTCTTGCTGCATTTAGTATGCCTCAATTGCCATACAATATGCCAATATGGAATAACATGCTTGCACAATCCATGCCTTATCAAATTCCAAATGTGCTAAATGATTCTGTGACTAACCCTACACCTCAACCAACTACATCTAAGATCAAGGTTGACTCAAAGTTACCTAAGTCTAAAGATGCAGGAGGAATGAAGTCTAGGAGAAAGGCTAACAAGAATGGACCCAAGGAAACTTGGGTACCAAAATCAACTTGATTGATTTTATGGTGTGCAGGGAAAAAGAAGAAATCTATGGTACTTGGACAGTGGCTGTTCAAGACATATGACAGGAGATTTCTCCATGCTCATAGAGTTTAAGGAGAGAGCTGGCCCTAGCATAACCTTTGGAGATGACAGCAAAAGGTTTACTATGGGATATGGCTTGATTTCAACAAGGAATGTCATAATTGATGAAGTTGCATTAGTTGATGGTCTCAAGCACAACTTACTGAGCATCAGTCAACTATGTGATAGAGGGAATACAATTTCCTTCAATTCAGAAGCCTGTGTTGTCACCAGTAAGAAAGACAACAAAGTGGTTCTAACTGGAGTTAGAAAAGGAAATGTGTACTTAGCTGACTTCAACTCTACAGATGCAGAATCTATTACT
This sequence comes from Apium graveolens, assembly GCF_009905375.1. NCBI lineage: Eukaryota > Viridiplantae > Streptophyta > Magnoliopsida > Apiales > Apiaceae > Apium > Apium graveolens. Next base: position 55,357,056 of record NC_133652.1, read on the forward strand.
TGTCTCTTCAGCAAAGCAAGTTCAGCTGAAAGTTGGCTATGGCACAAGAAGCTATCCCATTTGAATTTCAAGACAATGAATGATCTAGTCAAAAAGGACTTAGTTAGAGGAATTCCTCTTGTTGAATTCTCAAGGGATGGTTTGTGTGATGCTTGTCAGAAAGGCAAACAAAGGAAAGCATCATTCAAAAAGAAGCTTGAAACAACAATTGATGAACCATTACAGCTGCTACATATGGATTTGTTTGGACCAGTCAATGTATTGTCAATTGCAAGAAAAAGATATTGCTTGGTGATTGTAGATGATTTCTCAAAGTTTTCATGGGTCTATTTTCTTGGATCAAAGGATGAAGCAAGTGAAATCATTATCAATCACATCAGGCAAGTCAATAATCATCCTGACTTGAAGGTTAGGAATATCAGGAGTGACAATGGAACTGAGTTCAAGAATTTGACAATGAGGCTGTTTTGTGAAGAAAATGGAATCATGCATGAGTTCTCAGCTCCAAGAACACCTCAGCAAAATGGGGTAGTTGAAAGAAAGAACAGATCTTTAATTGAGGCTGCTAGAACAATGCTTGAAGAATCAAAGTTACCAACATATTTCTGGGCTGAAGCTGTTAATTATGCCTGCTACACTCAAAATATTTCTTTGATCAATCAAGCTAAAGGCATGACTCCTTATCAGTTGTTCAAGAGAAGAAAACCAACTCTAAACTTTCTTCATGTCTTTGGATGTAAATGCTTTATACTGAGAAATCAATCTGACCATAAAGGGAAGTTTGATGCAAAGGCTGATGAAGGGATATTTGTTGGTTACTCAGCTGGAAAATCTTATAGGGTCTACAATCTAAGAACCAACATTGTTATGGAATCTGTGCATGTTGTGTTTGATGATAAAAAGATTGATGGACTAACAGATGAGGGACACCATGAAAGACTCAAATTTGACAACATTGAGATATATTGTGATGATAGTGAAGAGGAGATTGATGGAGATGACACTTCAAAAGGGATTCAAGATATGCCCTTGGATAATGCACAGAATTCTGCATCCGTTGAAAGAGGCAATACAGTATCTGTTGAAAGACATAGTGCATCATCCGTTGAAGTACATAATGAAGCATCCGTTGATCATAGTTCATCAACGGATAATCGATTTACATCATCAGTTGATAGAACTCCAAGTTTCCTGCAAAGGACCAACAACTTAGGGGGAGTTTCAACTGATCAACACTCTATCTCACATCACGACAATACTGAGGCCACCTCATCTAGAGCACATCTTCCACCTCAAAGGAAATGGACCAAGAATCATCCCTTTGAACTGATCATTGGTGATGCATCATCTAAAGTGCAAACAAGAAAAGCTACTCAAAATGAATGTCTGTATAGTAGTTTTCTATCTCAGGAGGAACCTAAGAAAGTGGAAGAAGCCTTAATGGATCCAGATTGGATATTATCTATGCAGGAAGAGCTGAACCAATTTGAGAGAAACAAAGTTTGGAAGCTGGTACCCAAGCCAAAGAACAAGAGTTCCATTGACACAAAATGGGTATTCAGAAACAAGATGGATGAAAATGGCATTGTCATAAGGAATAAAGCCAGATTGGTTGCTAAAGGCTATTCTCAACAAGAGGGAATAGATTTTGATGAAACATTTGCTCCAGTTGCAAGACTTGAAGCCATCAGAATCTTTCTAGCCTATGCAGCTAATGCCAATTTCAAAGTCTATCAGATGGATGTCAAGAGTGCATTTCTAAATGGGGAATTGGAGGAAGAAGTTTATGTAAGCCAACCTCCAGGTTTTGAAGATCAAAATTTTCCAGACCATGTGTATTATCTGTTGAAAGCACTCTATGGACTAAAGCAAGCACCTAGAGCCTGGTATGAGACTTTGTCAAAGTTCCTTCTAGATAATCATTTCACAAGAGGTACTATTGACAAAACTCTCTTCTTTAGAAATCTTAATGGCTCTAAGATACTTGTACAAATTTATGTAGATGATATTATATTTGGATCTACAGATGATAAGCTTTGTAAAAAGTTTGCTAAATTAATGCAAAGTAAATATGAAATGAGCATGATGGGAGAGCTAACTTACTTTCTTGGGTTACAAGTAAAACAAGTTAGTAGTGGAATTTTCATTAGTCAAACTAAATATATTTATGATCTTTTAAAGAAGTTTGACTTAATGGATTGTTCACCTGCAAAAACTCCCATGGCCACTGCCACTAAGCTTGAATTAAACAAGGCTGAAAAGTCTGTGGATATTACAAGTTATAGAGGCATGGTTGGCTCACTTTTATATTTAACTGCTAGTAGACCTGATATAATGTTTTCTACATGTCTCTGTGCTAGATTTCAAGCTGACCCTAAAGAATCTCACTTAGTGGCCATTAAAAGAATTTTCAGATATCTCAAGGGGACTCCAAATCTAGGAATTTGGTACCCTAGAGAGTCTGGTTTTGATCTAATTGGCTACTCAGATGCAGATTATGCAGGTTGCAAAATAGACAGGAAAAGCACAACAGGCACCTGTCAGTTTCTAGGGAACAAGCTTGTATCATGGTTCAGCAAGAAGCAGAATTCTGTTTCCACATCAACAGCTGAAGCTGAGTACATTGCAGCTGGTAGTTGCTATGCACAAATACTATGGATGAGGAACCAGTTATTTGACTATGGTATGACTGTTGACAAAATTCCAATATTTTGTGACAACACAAGTGCCATTGCCATTACTGAAAATCCAGTGCAGCACTCAAGAACCAAGCACATTGATATCAAGTACCACTTCATTAGTGAACATGTGATGAAAGGTACAGTGGAACTTCATTTTGTTCCAAGTGAACAACAAATTGCAGACATATTTACCAAGCCACTTGATGAATCAACATTCACAAGATTGGTAAGTGAGCTAGGTATGCTTAATTACTCTTAAAATTCATGTCCTTATTGCAATTTGAATTGAAGCCTGAAATGTATTAGCTGCAAGAACAAATTTGATTTTTAACACAGATTATTCCATCAACGGATATTCCCTATCCGTTGAAAGTCAAAATTGTTCTGTCAACGGATGTTCATTATCCGTTGAAAGTCATATACATTTCTGGAATTTTTATCCGTCAACGGATAAAACTGAAGTGCTCTTCAACGGATGACAATTTACCTTATCCGTTGAAATATCACATCAGTCGATTCAGGTGTTTCACAGCCGTTGATTTTATTGTCTTAACCGTTGATACTCATACATACAGCTGTATGTATTTGTTTTAAAGGTAGTTTTTAGAATACTTACAGTTTATTCTTAAACGGCTGAAATTCACTTACATATATTTATTGTTTAATCTTTTATTTATGCTTTTTAATTTGAGAAAGTATATAAGCCCTTCTGATTTTTCATTTTTTTTACTTTACGCTTTCTTGAAATTTCAAAGCTTTTACCATTTTCTCTCTGCAAAACCTTCAAGTTATTCTCTGCAAATTCTACTCACAACAATGGCACCAGTAGTAAAGATTATGTCTCAATCCGGATTCATCTATGAGAAGAACAATTTCATAGCTTTGGTAGAAAAGAATGAAGCCCACTCCGATTATCACAAAATGATGGACTTCATCAAAAACTGTAAACTTAGCTATGCAATGCTGGAAGCCCCAACGATTTACTGTGAAGTAGTTGAGGAGATTTGGACAACTGCTGAGTTCAACTCTATAGATATGACTATCTCCTTCACTCTCAAAGGTACAAATCACTGTGTTAACTGTGATGATTTACTAGCATGTTTTAAATTACCTGAGAATAATGCCATGACACCACACACTGATAATGATGTATCCAGCATGTTAGATTCCATAGGTTATTCTCTTAACTCTGCTAGTTTAGGGAGTATTAAAAGAAAAGGCCTTAGGAAAGAATGGAGTTTTCTTGGGGATGCCTTTATCAAGGTTTTCTCTGGGAAAATTAGCAATTTTGATGCCATAACTTCATCTCTTGTTAATATGCTCTATATGCTTGTTTCTGATAGGTATTTTAATTTTAGCAACTATGTTATGCTAGAATTGGGTACTAGATTAGGTAACAAAGCTAATAGATCTAATAACATCTATTATGCTAGATTCTTTATGTTATTGGTTAACCATGTTGCTGAAGGTTTGGTCATAACCAATGAGAATAATAAACTCAAGTGTTGGGCACAAGAGAAAAGAGTTCTTGCAGATTTATTGAGAATGGATCTCAACAGCAGTGTGCCATTGGTATATTTACCAATCATGAATGCACCTCAGGTAAGTGAGGTAATTGCTTTTACAACTCCTACTTCTTCCAACCCCTCTATTTCTTTATCTTCTAGTGTGGCCATGAAATCTGTGACAATGCCCCAACAGATTCCTACCAAGGTCACCAAAACTAAACTTTCAAAATCAAAGACAAAGAAAACTACCTCTATTGTTTCTCAAAAGACAACAGTTGTAACATCTACCATTAACCTTGAAGGGAGTGAACAAGGTGTGAGTGGTGAGGGGAGGGGTGAACATCAAAGAAACCCCCAGGATAAGGAAGGAGAGATAAGTGCTTCCCAACTAGCCAAGCCACAGTTTCTCAAAAAGCTGTGGTGGTTGAAAGGGTTACTAGCATATCCCTAGCTGCATCCTCCCAAAAGGATGTAACTATTGAAAATAGTTCCCAACCAGGAACACAGAACAAACGAGGGAAGGACACTAAAGCCAAACACTCACCAACAAAAGCCTTTATTAGAAGAAAGAGAGCAAGAACCCAATCTTCTACACAGGGTGCACACACTGCACAGATACATCCATCTGTATCTATGCCTTCTCAAACTCAGTTTGATGTGGCTCCAACAAATGTGGAGTCACAGCCCCATTCTCTCACAATTAACACACATCAATCACCACACACTTCTTCACCATCTCTAGATGTGGATATGTTATTCCCATCAATTCCTGATTCTCCCTCTTTACAACTCAGGGAGGAGCCCCACTCAAATACAGGTGATCATCATCTTTTAGATGATTTGTTGGATCACCTGCAAATTCTTTCAGATGTAATTGAAGGATCTATGTCACCAAAACTCATATCAATCTACACAGATTCAACAGTTATATCACTTTCAATTTCTACTTCTTTTCCTTCTTCAACGGATATCACTCATCCGTTGACAAGTGGTTGTTTTTCAACGGATAAGCTTAACAGCAGTTATCCGTTGATACCATCAGTTTCACCTTCAACGGCTATTCCTCATCCGTTGATAGTCTCTACACACACAACTGAAACAATTCCAAGTGTAGAAGACTTGATTATTGTACAATCACTTCTAGGACTGAGGGAAGGGAGTGACAATTTGAGTGAGAGGCTGGGTTGCTCCCAGGAAAAAGGAGAGATTGAGAGCTCAAATATGCATGCTATTTTTTCCAGCATGGCAAAAGTAAGTGAGAGGAGTACCACCTTAGTAAGTGAAGGTGAGGGAGTGAGTTGTGTGAGCCAGGGGGAGCCCCTGATGCAAGAACATAGAGAAAATGAGAGAAAGGCAGGTACAACAGAAATAAAGATGGATCCAGCCATTGCTAGTGAGTCAATGATTGTGAATGATGCTGAAAAGGAAAGACAATTTCAGCAACATTACAAAGCTGTTATTGATAACATTTCCTTGGATGCTGACACTTTTACTCATCCTGTTTTAGCCTATCAATTATTGGCTGCACAGGGCAATGTGGAGGCAGAAAAGACACTATATCTAGTACATGCAACAGCATCTCTTCAAAGGGACAAAGCTGCTATTAACAAGATGCCTTCAACAGCTGGTGAGTCATTTGAAGAATTTGGAGTAAATTCTGATGATGATGACTTTGTTTCTTCTGATGGAAGCATGAACTTAGGGGGAGATGTAGGCCCTAGTTCTATTCCAAATCTACTTGAATGGGCCTTCACAAAGGAGTCTACAACAGGGCAATTCAATGTCTCCTTAGTCAAACAAATCAGTACTATCAAACAGGCCATTCAGAAAACTTCTCATGCTGGTACAAAGGCTATCCTTACAGCTCACTTGGACTCCCTGCATCTCATGAAGTTGCAGCAAGTAAGACAGAATCTGAGTGTGGATGAACTCAGAAAGGATATTGCTGACTTGAAATCCTACAATTCTGAAAAATTGGATTCAGTCATGCCCTATGGTACAATGCAGGACATTTTGTTGAGATTGAAAAAGGAATCACATACTGGAAAGAGGCTGGCCAAATTGGAAGACAGAGTTCAAGTTATTGAAGATTCTGTGGCCACCATTCTTCACAACCAACAATCTCAAACAAATCTACTTATGCAGCTGGCAAAAGCACAGGGCTTGACCCCTCTCCTTGATGATAACAAAAAAGGGGAGAGTAAAAGGGAAGGGGAAGGAGAGCCATCTACAAAAATCCAAATATCTAAAGTGCTAGTTCCTGCCATCACTACTTCTCCAATCATTCAAATCAAAGGAAAGCCTGATGGAATTGATTTAATCCAGCTAGCAGCAGCTGAAATTCAAGTAAAAGAGCAAAGGAGGAGAATTGATGAAAGGATGCAACAACCGTTTGGCTCTACACAAGATAAATCAATATATGTGAAACATAGCACAAAGGTTGAACCAATCAATATGGAGCACAAGCCAGAAAGGAGAAATAAGGTTGGAGAGACTTCTTTCAAGAATCTAAAACCTATGGTTCTCAAGCCCAACACTAGATCCAGCAAGGACTCCACAAAGAACCCTCTAGACTTTGCTCAGATGAAAGAAGTGGACTTTCCTCTTCCAAAGCCTGATGAAGACAAAGTTTTGGGTACTAGCATCATAAAACACAAGGAGACCATGGATGAGGCAGTAAGGAGAAACATGGCTATTATCTTTAGAGAGGGAAAGAGCATATGTGTGATGCAAGGACATCCCAAATTCTCAATAGCCAAGAGGGAAGAAACCAAAAGGTTAAAGAAAGAAGCTGAAAAACTCAAGTCTGACAAAAGAGCACAAGCAAAGCTTGAACAAAAGCTAAAGTCAAGTCTAGTTGAAAATGAGAAAGGAATTGAAGTCAGGGGTGAAGACAAGATTGCAAACTTAGATGAGGTTTTTGGGAGTATATTTGGTGAAAGTATGGAGGAAAAAGAGGAATGGCAGAAGGGAAACAGAAGAAAGGCCAAGGCACATAGAAGGAGTGAAGGCAACACTGAAGAAACTAAATCTCTACCTGAACCCTTTATTGCTGATCCCACTATAAACATCCATGGTGAACCAATCATCCCAAAAGAGGAACCTATTGATTGGGACACCATCAATTTGCCTACCTTTTTAACCACTCTTCCACTACCAAAGAAACAGAAAAGAAAATCCAAATCTACACCTCCCCTAAACTCTAAGAAATTCACTCAAAAACATAAACCTAACCCTAAGCCACCCATTTCTAAAGATGATTATGTTCACATCTGTGACATAAAAGAAATTTCAGACATTGGACTCTATCTGGATGAGCTGGAGGATGTAAGGGGAATTGCTGCTTACAGACAGCTATCAGAGAGATTGGTGTTCAGATACAAAGGAGCTGGGGAAAGAACATGGCCTCTCTACAGGATTCTGAATGAAGGCTACTCTACCTTGATCAGAGTCTTTTCAGCCATACAAAAGGATTCTGGCTTTACCAGGACTGCCAAGACTGAAATTCTCAACAAGATAGCCAACATAAGGAAAACTTGGAGGGAGCCCAATGCCTTGCCCAGAACCTTACTCATTCAAGAAAGGGGAACTACAATTCACAAATCACCTCATTGGTTGATGGAATTCAGAGATGATAAAGGAGTCAGAAGATTTTTCAGACTTGAAGACCAACTCAAGATTGCCAGCAATGAAACTCTCAAAGAAATGCAATCTAAGTTGGATATCAGTGATGAAGATGAAGCTGAATTCTTCAGACAACTCCAACTCCAAATTGAGGAAAATGACAAAGGGCTAGGAAAGAAAACCAGGGATCAAAGAAGAAAAAGATGATTTGCTCAGGCTAGAGGAGCATCCTTGGAAATACTGTAAATCTTCAATTACCTTCTAGTACATACACTTTTGCAGCACTTTTGAATTTCTACTTAGTTTCAGTTCATATAATTGTTAAGTGTTTTGTTATCATCAAGTTAACCTTGAATTTATGTCTACAATTCTTATAGACATAAATAGGGGGAGATTGTTAGGAATATATGTGCATTAGTTTGATGATATGTTTAACAAAACACTTAAGTAGAAATCTAGTGTTTGTAGCCTCAACGGATAAGACCATTTTGGCTATCCGTTGATGGTGTAGCTTTACTTAGAAATAAGTCTAGTGTTGTAGCACATTTCAGTCTCTGAATTTGAGATATAAATTCTTAAATGTTGAGGGAAATTATAAGTCATGTTGACTACTAGAGGATATGCAGATAGGAAGGCCAATTGTAAGTATTTCATGCCTTGTAATTTTGTATAAATGAAATGGTGTCAACGGATAACTCAAAGACCTTCAACGAATGAGAAACAAAGCTTCAACGGATGTCTCTAAAGCTTCAACGGATAACATCCTTCAACGGATGAGTGCATCAACGGATGAGTGCATCAACGGATAGAGCTTCAACTGCTAACACATCAACGGATAAAGCCATCAACGGATGAAGGCTTCAACGGATGTTCTGTTAAATAGCAGTTGACAAGTGGTAGTTGTACCTACAAATAGAGGCACATGGGTTGACAGAGACAACTGAGATGTGGAAGCCTAATTTCAGGAACATCAGAAAAAGAAGCCGTTCTACTCTAGTATAAAGAGGCAATAGTCAACAATACACTGGAGTAAGATGGAGAAGAAACAAGTGGAGAACTTATTTTATTATTGTACTTTTTATCTTTGTCTTCACTTGTAAACTTGTTGATATATAAACCAAGTAGCAGCTAGTAATTAGAAGAGAATTTTTCCAGAGCTGTTTAGAAAAATCTTGAGAGAAAAATTATCTATTTTGTACTAGGACGCAGCTGTGATCAACTTCTTGAATCACAGATTTTCTGAAATACCATCTCTGGTGGAACAACAATCCACCAGAAAAGTTTTTAAGGTCTGTTGTGTTCTTTACATTAGTGTTTGAATATATATCTGTCAGTATTAGCTTAAAGCAATTCATACACTTGTTTATCTTAAACACATAGCCTTTGAAACTGCTCAAAACTTGAAAAAGTTTTGAGATTTACATGTTAGGTCACACTTTCACTGTAGAGGGGGTGAATACAGTGTTTATTACAATCAAATCAAACTTCAAGAACTTATGTAACAGAAAACAAACTTTATTTAAACAATAAACTCTGTTACAATCTGGAACTGTTATCTCTCAGTGATGAACAAAATATCACGAGAGCTGCTAGGGTTATAATAAATAATATTCTCGATAATGATAACACTTATAGTGTAAACCCTATGTCTGTGTTTATATACTACACAGTTACAAGATAATCGCTAATTGATATGGAATATAATTCTGCTTCCTAAAATATATCAATCAGATATCTTCTATTCCAAGTATTCCATTCTTCACGGAATTCCTTCTTCATGCATATCTCTTCTTATGTTTATCTTGATCTTCTTAACTTTAATCAGCTACTGTCCTTATCTGATCGTCCTTCAGCACTTAAGTTCTGATATCTATCTCCTGATAACATAAGTACTGATATCCCTTAAGTTCTGACTTCCAGTATAAGTACTGATCAGTTAAGTACTGATTTGTTCTGTTCAAATAAGATCTGAAATCTAAACATAAAACATATTAGCCATGACATTATCAAATATATCTAACAATCTCCCCCAACTTGTAAATTAACAAAATATACAAGTTTAACAGATATTTGATGATGTCAAAAACATTAAGTACAAATGCATGAGAAATAGACAAGATAACTACAACTTACAGTCCTTAAAGTTTTTACCAATTCAACTTCTGATAACAACTTCAATCTGTATAAATATCAGAATTTAAGCAGTTGTAGATCTTCGACTTGGCTTCATCATTTTCTGATCTCTCTGATGTCAGGAGTTGTTCTGAGATAATTCTTCAACAAACATTTCTCAGCATATCTGAGTTCATCAATCATTCTTCGTTTGACATCTTTAAGCTCTGCAGTATCTTCACCAGTTTGAAATATTGCAGCTCTGAGATCATTAATCTTTGCTTTTCTCAACTCCCGATCTAGTCTTATGACATAAGCTTTATTAGACTCTAGATTGAATTCAAGCCCCTTAATACCAAGATATGTTCTGATCTGTGCAGTATTAGGCTTCATATCAACAATATCACCATTGTGATTTCTGTACTTTGGAACATATCTGCTGTCAGACTTAACAGAATAAAGTCTTTTCTGTCTCTGAATCTGTTCCTTTAAGTAGTTTGCAGCAGTCTCTGTTATTCTGTCATCCACTTGAAGTAAGAATAATACATGCTCCAATTCTTCAAAATACTTCAATGGAATGGCATTTTGTCTTATATGATAAACCCTACCATCTGTCATAAAATACAACATGATGTATTCTTTCAAGTAGGTATGGTAAACCATCTGTACAGATTCTAGTTGATTCAATCTCTCAGGAGTTGCTCCAATACCTGGTTCACTCAAGGAAGTTTGATCATCGGTAGTGTTGTGTACTCTTCTTTCATCAGCACTTCCCAATCCAGTTTTATCTCTAGCTTCCTTTCCAGTAACTACTCTTGCTTCAAAACCACTTGAAGTAGTCTTCAAAGATTGAGTCTGTTTTGCTTTAGTGAATCCTGGTAGGAGTGTTTTAGATTTATTTTCTGATATCAAGTTAACTTGAGCACTATCAGAGGTTACTTGCTTCTTCTGAATATCAGAACTTACAATTTCTTGACTCTGAACAACTTGAGCCATGTCAGAGGTTGTTTTAAGAACTTTTCTTGAAGTCAGAGCAAGATTATCTTTTCCATCAGTAATTTCTTCTTCATCAGGAGGTACATAAGGCTTGATAGGTTCACCAACCTTTTCTTTACCCTTGGATCTTGGATCTATCTGTGGTTGTGATCTAGCCAAAGTTTCTTCAGTATGTATCCTTTCTTTGATCACAATGCCTTTAGGTTTTGGAAGTAACTTTTTACCAGAAGCTTCAGATTTAGATGTGACTTTCTCTGATTTAAGTCTAGCTTCTTCTTCCTTTAAACTTTCCAAGTCCATCCCTGGATTTTCTTGAAGAAATAACTGTCTTGACATTTCCTCATCAAGATCTAGAAGTTCATCAGAACTTATCCTTTTACCAGCAGCAGAACTTATTCTTTTCCCAGTATCAGAACTTGTTCTGTGACTAGCTTGTCTTGATGTAAACCTTCTACCTTGACTATGACCACCACCCATTCCAGAGTTTCCTTGGTCATCTTTTCCATCATCCTTTCCTTGCAGTGACTTGTTGGTTTTGCATTTGGACTTAATTACCTTCTCCCCCTTTTTGGCATCAGCAGGTAATAAAAGAGAGATAAGTAGTTCCACTGAGGTCTGGATTTCAGTAAGTTGCGATTGCTGAGAAGCTTGATTTGTCAGAATTTGATCAATCTGAGCTTGTTGCTTCTCTTGAGTTTTCTCAATATAAGCAACCCTGTCAATGGTAGGTTGGAAGAACTTTTTCTTATCAAGTTTCCAAACTTGTTCCTGTTTAATAAAGTTCTCCTGAATCTTGTGTAGCTCTGCATGAGTGTTGGAATGAAGACCTTGTAGATGTTTAGTACTCAATGCAGTGACTCTAAGCTGGATTTTAAAATCATCAGAATGTAACATTTCATCAGCTTTAGTCAAGTGCTCAGCAAGATGTAAAGCATTTGGAACACATGAAACTGAGTTCCATTCCTGAGTCCACTCCTGACCTGCAGGAGTTTCACTCCAAGGTACTGGTGCATCCCTGATAACAAACTCCTTTAGCAGTTCAGACTTAGGAAGAGTCAGTGGAGGAGTATGTCCTGAAGGACCTGCTTCATCAGCATCTACAGTTGTAGCAGCTTCACCAGTATCTCCAACATTTGCAGCATCAGAACTTAAAGAATCAGTATCTTCTGATAAGACAACTGTATGAGTAGCAATGGAGGCTTCAACATCCTCTAATTGCTGATCTGATACTAAGTTCTGATCAACAGCCATATCCTGATGTTCACCTAAAATCTGATCATCATCTTGATGCAGAGAAGGTGTTAGTGATAACTCAGGAGTTTGAACAGCATCAGTAACAGGTGTTGTGGAAGGATTATTTGCTGTTGGAGCTTCTAAGAAAAGTATTTCAGGCACAACCAAGTTCTGAATATCAATTTCAGCACTTGTGCCTGGATCAACAAGAGATATAGAAGGTGAATTAGCCTTGTCAGAGACAGGTTCCTGAGATGGAGTTGATGGAGAAGAAGTGACTGGAGCAAATTCCTTGTCTTGTGAGATCAGAGATTCCTGATCCCCTTCCTTAGCTGCTTCCTCCTCATCATCTGAAACTGGCCTCTGTGCCCTCTGTTTCTTGTACTTCCTTGTTGATTTGGATTCCTTGGGAGTTGCAGGAACCGTCATACGTCTAAGCCTCTTGAGAAGCCTAGAACCCCCAATTGCAGAATCCTTCTGAGAAGTTGCCTTCTCAGCTTCATCTATCATAGGTTCTGAAGAGGGAATCTGATCCTCAGAATCTGATTCATCTCTCAAAGTAATCCTCCTCTTCTTCTGAGATGTTTGAGGAACAGTAGGTGCTGAAGAAGAAGGTTGAGCAGTCTGTGAAGTGGAGAGATAGGATTTGAGATAAGTTCTGAGGGTAGGTTGAGTAGAATGAGAGGTAGGGACTGAGGTTGATGGATTTTGGTTATGGTGAGTTGGTTGAACATTTGAGTAAACAGATTTGTAAGTAGCAGGATCAGCATTTACCAGAATTTGTTTCACAGACTGAGGAATCTGTAATTGTCTCACCATTGATTTCTTTGTGTCAGCATTTATCAGGTCGTTAAAGTACCTTTTTGTAACCTTAAAAGGTGGGGTTTGAGTGCTGACTAACTGGGGTTCAGCAGTACAATACGTATAAATAAGTTGACAGAATCTAGCAAAATAAACAATATCTCGATCCTCTGTCATCCTATCCCCAATAAAACCAATTATTCCAGTTGCAAAATCAAAATGAGTTTGATGGATAATAGCATACCCGATGTGCTGACTCAGAATTGGGATGTCATCAAAATTTGAACACTTGTTGCCAAAAGCCTTGGTGATGCAATCGAAGAAGAAACTCCATTCTCTTCTGATATTAGCCCGTTTCAACTGTCCAAGTTTCGTCAGACTCTTTTCATATCCCAAATCAGGCATTAACCCCCGAAGGTCTGATTCCTCTGGTATAGAGAAGGTACAATCTTCTGGAAGATGTAATGCTCTTCGTACTGTACCAGGAGTGACTACATAGGAAGAATCACCCACTTGGAAGATAATACTGGGAGTTCCTCGTTTACCACCATCATCATAAACTCCAGTCCTCCAGAACCGCAGAACTTGTTGACTTGAAAATAATTCAGGCTGAGTTAAGGCGTACCCAACCTCACTATGTGCAAGAAGATCTTGCACAAAATGCAATTCAGATGGAGCTTCAGCATGATCAAGAATTGCAGCATAGTTGTTTGGAACAAACTTTGCTCCATCAATGATTAAATCCTTTGGTGCCATGTGAAAAAATATTGAAATTCAAGTATGCCTGTTAGGTGTGTGAGATAATGTCTGTATGAAAAACCAACGTGAGAAAGAATGAGAAAGAGAGTAAAAGTAAGAAGAGAGATAAAGTATAAAGAAAGTAAAAGATTAAAGAAATCTTCTCTCTGTTGTTCTTATACTCGAAGAAAAATGTTACCGTTGGACACCTGTCAGACATGCAGTAATAACGGATAGTTACTGGGCTCGAGAAAACAGGAATGATTACTTATCCAGTTGCCTTGATTCAAGGAAAAACCATTTTAGTTATCAAGAGACACAGGTTTAATTCAAAATTGAAACCGTTAGCACTGATTGAATTGTTTTTCACTGCAACATTAATATTCTGAAAATGAATCATGTTAAAAATGACCGAGATAATTTCGATGAATAAGTGCTGACAAAGAATCAGAACTTAAATAAAGACAAAATTTAAATGGTCATCAGAATATCAAGCAGGATTTAACAACACAGATAAAATAACTCAGAGACAAAATCTTGAAGTAAAAACAGTTTTCATTAATATATCAAGTCAATACATATATGAAATAGAAATTACATCAATACAAGATTTTCCCTAAGCTTCTAATCCTAACGTCAACAGCTTTAGTCTTAGCTAAGAAGCCTGACAAAGCTGAGGATGAGGAAGAACAGGAAGAAGACGAGATTAAGTCATCCTCCTCTTCCTATCTTCGACAAACAAGATAGCGAGTCGAATGATTCGCTCTTGCTGACGGATACGACGAAGGTGAAGGTCTCTTCGAACGGCCACCAGATCACGTTTGATAACCTCTGGAAATTGAATCCAGAGATTGTGAGGGATGTTGGTGATAGGGTAGGGAGTTGAAATTCCATTCAAAAAGACATGCACAGTCTCATCACCGTAATTGTAGAACCAGCCAAATTCAGCCATTTGTGATAGTAAATGAAAAACAAGACTGAATTTGTGATACAAGTGTGATGAGAAGACTAATGTGAAGTGGTTGCATATATAGGCATGAGAATGCCAAGAGACACAAAGATATTGAATGCAGACAGGTAGAATTAATTCTACCTCGTCTCCCTAGACTTTGAAAAAGAATAACAGTCATTGGAAAAGGAATGTACACATGTAACAAGAGTGAACTGTTCAAGGACGAGTGCCATTATGTTTTAACCATAGACTATTAATCTTCCACTTCAACATTTCGAAATTAATCTGAGACTGTTACCAAATTTTACTCACAGATAAGTCAAGTAAAGGGTTAGACTGAAAAATCAGAACTTAGACCTATACCAGAACTTAACAGTCATCAGAACATAATGTCTTAACTCGAACAAGGAATATCTATCTTAGTAAATACTCATACAAGTTCTTAGTTATGAACGTCAGAACTTAATCATCAGAACGTGTAACTAGAACTTGTCCTCAGAATTTGTGCAAAAGTGACACAATGACTGTTGATCTAAAATAACATAGACCACCACAGAAATTTCATCATTCATATGGAGTGATGTGTGTGTGCATTAAGCTAAATAACAGACAAAGAGTAAAGTCTGATCTACTTCAGTACATCTTAGAAATAAGTCATAATTAAAATTTTGCTAAAGAGCTGCCATTATCCTGAAACCTACTGATAAATGAGTTCATGCATGAGTTCACCTCTACTGTTTTTGTGCTAATTTTATGCATCTTTTGAAATTCTATTTTACAGAGGCTTCTCAGTGTAAGTGAGTCACGACTGTTTATCAGAATTTATGCTATTATCAGAGTATTTCTCCAGTAATCATAGAGTGTGAAAAGTCACCAAGAAAATATTTTGCTTTTCTAATGCATATTTACTTAATACCAGCAATGCACTTGGGTCGTCCCTTTCACATTTTTACTCTAGATCTCAAAGGAGTACCTGATATTATTCTTTGATTATTGTTCTTCTTCTTTTGATAAGTGAGGTTTATCAGCACTTAGTACATTCAGCAGTTTTACTAGAATCAGAACTTAAACAGATGAGTAGCATTATTCTAATTTGTGACTTAGTAATAAGATATACAAAGTAAACTTAACTAAGCTCAGTTATCAGAATTTGCTTGTGTCATAAGATTTCCACAGAAATAATTACTTCTTTCATGGGATCATTTGTTTATTGAAGACTAGTAGGTCAGTATCTAGCACAGTTATCCTCATAGGATTGAATAGTTACTGAAACAGACATATCACTTATCAGAGTTTAGAAACATATATCAGACAACAGTCAGTACTTAAAGACATTTATCAATTAATGCACAGAATATACAAAGAGATTAATTCTGTAAATACTGATCATAAAGTCTGATAACATAGAACAAGTTTAAGCAGATTTAGAGAAAGAACCTGAAATCATTCCAAGTTCATTTACCAATTTTGAAAAGGTAGCTTCACACAGTGGTTTTGTGAAGATATCTGCTACTTGTTGATCTGTGGGAACAAAATGCAATTCCACTGTACCTTCATCCACATGTTCCCTGATGAAATGGTACCTGATGCTGATGTGCTTTGTCATAGAGTGTTGAACTGGATTACCTGTCATAGCAATAGCACTTTGATTATCACAGTAAATAGGGATTTTGAAATACGTTAACCCATAATCTAGTAACTGATTCTTCATCCAGAGAATCTGTGCACAGCAGCTTCCTGCAGCAATATACTCTGCTTCTGCAGTTGATGTGGAAATTGACTTTTGTTTCTTGCTATACCAAGAAACCAACCTGCCTCCAAGAAATTGGCAGCTACCACTTCTGCTTTTCCTGTCAATTTTGCAACCTGCAAAATCTGCATCTGAGTAACCTATTAATTTAAAATCTGATTCTCTAGGATACCATAATCCTAGATCAGCTGTTCCTTTAAGATACTTAAAGATTCTTTTTACAGCTGTTAAGTGAGGTTCTCTTGGATCTGCTTGAAATCTTGCACAAAGACAGGTAGCAAACATGATATCTGGTCTACTAGCAGTTAGATAGAGAAGTGAGCCAATCATACCTCTGTAATCAGTAATATCTACTGAATTACCAGTATCCTTATCCAGTTTTGTTGCAGTGGCCATGGGAGTGGATGCACTTGAACAGTCTTGCATTCCAAATTTTTTCAGCAAGTTTCTGGTGTACTTAGATTGACAAATAAAAGTTCCTTCTTCACTCTGCTTGACTTGAAGGCCCAGAAAATAACTAAGTTCTCCCATCATACTCATCTGATATCTTGACTGCATTAGGTTGGCAAACTTTTTGCAAAGTTTGTCATTTGGAGACCCAAAAATAATATCATCAACATAAATCTGGATCAAAAGTAAGTCCTTGCCATGGTTGAGATAGAACAATGTTTTGTCAATAGTTCCTCTGTTGAATCCACTTTCCAGAAGAAACTGAGCTAAAGTCTCATACCATGCTCTAGGAGCTTGCTTAAGTCCATAAAGTGCTTTATCAAGCCTGTAGACATAATCTGGATGTTTGGAATCTACAAAGCCTGGAGGTTGTTCAACATATACTTCCTCTTCCAATTCTCCATTGAGAAAAGCACTTTTCACATCCATTTGAAAGACAGTAAACTTTTTGTGAGCAGCATAAGCCATGAATATCCTTATGGCTTCTAACCTAGCAACTGGAGCAAATGTTTCATCATAGTCAATTCCCTCCTGTTGAGAATATCCTTTTGCAACCAGCCTTGCCTTGTTCCTTACAATTATGCCATCACTGTCAGTTTTGTTTCTGAATACCCACTTTGTACCAACAACCGATCTGTTCTTGGGTCTTGGCACTAAGGTCCAGACTTTGTTTCTTTCAAATTCATTCAACTCTTCCTGCATTGCTTGCACCCAATCAGCATCTTGAAGAGCTTCTTCCACTTTCTTTGGCTCAGACTGAGAGAGAAAAGAATTGTAAAGACATTCATTCGAAGTACCTGTTCTAGTTCTGACACCTGCCTCAGGATTTCCAATTATTAAATCAGGTGTATGTGATTTTGTCCACTTCCTTGCAGATGGAAGATTTTCTCTAGAACTGGATGCTCCCCCATGATTCATGCTGTCTTCGGTTTCATTTTCTGATGCTCCCCCTGAAACTATGCTCTCTGAGTTGGATCCTTCAGTATTTAGATTTTCAGCACTGTCAGTACTTGGCTTATCAGAACTTGACGAATCAGAATTTGAAAAGCCAGATGTATGTTCTGATGCTTCTTGAGATGTGATAATATCTTGAGTATGCTCCCCCTGCATTGGTGCATCTTCCTTTGACGTAGTCACCACAGTTTCAATAACATCAGAGTTTAATCCATCAGAATTTACAGTATCAGGAGTTAGACTGTCAGGACTTGAGGTATCAGAATATGAATCTTCATTTTCAAATCTCAGCTTATCATGATCAATGCAATCTTCAAGTCCAGTGATCTTCTTGTCATCAAAAGAGACATTGATAGATTCCATGACCACTTTTGTTCTCAAATTATAGACTCTGAAGGCTTTTGTAGAAAGTGGATATCCTACAAAGATTCCCTCATCAGCTTTTAGATCAAACTTGGATAGCTGTTCAGGATGAGTCTTGAGAACAAAACACTTACATCCAAATACATGAAAGTATTTGAGATTTGGCTTTTTGTTCTTCACCATCTCATATGGTGTTTTTCCATGCTTGTTAATGAGTGTTGCATTTTGAGTAAAACAAGCAGTCTGCACAGCTTCAGCCCAGAAATAGGTTGGAAGCTTTGCTTCTTCAAGCATTGTTCGTGCAGCTTCAATTAGAGTTCTATTCTTCCTTTCAACAACTCCATTTTGCTGTGGAGTTCCAGGAGCAGAAAATTCCTGCTTTATTCCATGATTTTTGCAGAACTCTTCCATTATCAAATTCTTGAATTCAGTGCCATTATCACTCCTCAAAATTTTCACAGAATCTTTGATCAATTTATCCAGATGTTTGACATGATCAATCAGGATAGATGCAGTTTCACTTTTTGTGTGCAAGAAATACACCCATGTGTATCTGGTGAACTCATCTATTATGACCAACGCATATTTCTTCTTTGCAATAGACATGACATTCACTGGACCAAATAGATCAACATGAAGTAGATAATAAGGCTCAAGAATTGATGATTCAGTCTTGCTCTTGAACGAAGATTTTCTTTGTTTAGCCTTCTGACATGAGTCACAAAGACCATCAGGAACAAACACTGATTTTGGCAGTCCTCTCACAAGATCTTTCTTGATCAGTTCATTTATCTTGTTGAAGTTTAAATGAGAGAGTTTCTTGTGCCAATTCCAGCTTTCTTCAGTTGAGGCTCCACTCACTAAACAGATTGCAGAACCATCAGAACTTGTTGAAAGCTTAGCTTCATAAATGTTACCACGCCTGAATCCCTTCAGAACAATTTTTCCTTTAGATTTACTAACTATTTCACAATGTTCTGCAAAGAAATCAACATGATAACCTCTGTCACAGATTTGACTTATACTCAGTAAGTTGTGTTTAAGTCCTGAGACCAGAGCTACATCTTTAATAATGACATTCCCAAGATTGATATTGCCATATCCCAAAGTTTTTCCAATGTTGCCATCTCCATAAGAAACACTTGGGCCAGCTTTCTCCACAAAGTCTGATAGCAGGGCCTTATTTCCAGTCATATGTCCTGAACATCCACTGTCCAGAACTAAAATATTTTTCCTGTTGCCCTACAATCAAAAAGACCACTAATTATTAGTTTTAAGGACCCAGACTTGCTTGGATCCTTTGGCCTTTTTAGGTTTGTTAACATTTGCAGCGGATTTAACATCAGATTTTATGTTAACAGTTTTCTTATCAGAACTTATACTAGAAGGAACAACAGAAACTTTCTTTAAAGAAGGTTTTATTTGATAATAATCATAGTACAAACTATGATATTCCTTACAAGTATAAATGGAATGCCATAAACTACCACAATGAAAACAAGGATTTTGTGGTTTGTATCTAACAGACTGACTCTTAACTCCTGACTTTGTAGATAAGGAGTTAATATTCTTATTCTTCCTGCAAAAAGAAGCCAGATGGTTAGAACTTCCACAGTTATGACATGCTTTCCTAGGAGCATCAGGAACAGATTTATAGTTATTGCTTTTATTCACACCTTCCTTTCCATTCCTGTTTTTCCTAGGTGATTTTACCTTGTTTGCATTCTTAACATCTTTCAGCTTATGCTTAAGCTGCTTCTTTGTCATTAAGCCTATGTTAACTTCAGCTGTCTTTTCGTGTTTTAGTTTGTCAGAAGCTAATTCCTTTTTAACTTCTGATTTCTCATTTTCGGATTTTTCAGTTACAAACTTAACAGGTTTTAACTTCGGCTTTTGCTTATCAACAGGCTTAATTTCTACAGTTCCTTTTTTATTTTCTCCATAGCCTAAGCCCTCTTTCCAGTTTCCACTGCTTAGCAAATTTTGAGTTGTTTTGCCAGAGTTAGTCCAAGTTCTGATAATCTCTCTCTCCTTTTCTAACTCAGTTTTTAGAGATTCATTCATTTTTAGCACTTCATCCCTAACATAAAAAGCATCATCTCTATCCTGCTGAGTTTGATGAAACATGACTAACTCTTTTTCTAAGAAATCATTTATTTTCCTAAAAGCAAGATTTTCAGAAGTTAATCTTTCACATGTTAAAGTTTGATCTCTATAACTAACAAACATGGTTTTAAGATATCTTCTCAACTCATTAATATCATCAGTATGAAAAGCATAAGTAGTCTGAGGTACCTTTGTTTCAGCAGCTTCAGAACTGCTCTCAGAACTTGATTTATCAGCATTTGCCATCAATGCATAGTTCTCCTCACTTTCAGAGTCTGAGGTGTCTGTCCAGCTTTTCTACTTTGTGACAAGAGCTTTGCCTTTGTCATTCTTGGTCTTCTTGCAATCAGGAGATATGTGGCCTTTCTCACCACAATTATAACATTTAACATTAGCGTAATCTCCTCTGTCAGACTTTCCTCCTCTTCCTTCAGATCTTCTGAAATTCTTCTTATCAGAACTTATGCCTTTCCTGGAAAACTTCTTTCCCTTCCTGAACTTCCTGTATGCAATCTTTGTGATTCCTTTCACCATAAGAGCACACAGCTTCATCATCTCCTCATCAGCATCAGTTTCAGGCAAGCTTTCAGAATCTGAGTCATCATCACTCTCAGAACTTGATGACTCAGTATCAGATTTTATGATAAGAGCTTTACCCTTATCTTTCTTTGAGGAAGGTGGTTTGGGGGATTCCTCTTCAACCTTGAGAGCAACTGTCCTTGACTTTCCTCCTTTCCTCTTGCTTCTTTGTTCCATCTCAAGTTCATGAGTCTTGAGCATTCCATAGATTTCATCAAGAGTTGTTTCATCAAGATTGTAGTTGTCTCTTATTGTTGTTGCCTTCAAATCCCAACATTCAGGAAGAGCTAACAGGAATTTGAGGTTTGTATCTTCAAGATCATACTCCTTATTTACTAATGACAAGTCATTCAAGAGTTTGACAAATCTATCATATACATCAGTCAATGACTCATTAGTCCTAGAGTCAAAGTGTTCATACTCTTGAGTGAGTATTGTCTTCCTGTTCTTCTTAACTGTTTCAGTTCCTTGACACCTTGTCTCCAGTGCATCCCATATCTCCTTAGCAGTCTTGCAGTTGATTACCCTGTTTGACATTACATTATCAATGGCACTATGCAATAAGTGACGTACCTTGGCATCCTTAGCAATAGATGCTATATCTTCAGCAGTGTAATCATTCTTTTCCTTTGGTACGGTCATTGCTGCTTCACCTGCAACTACAACAGCGAGCTTGGTAGGTTTGTGAGGCCCTTCCTTGATTCTATCAAGGTATTCTGGATCTGTTGCTTCCAGAAACATGGTCATCCTTACCTTCCATATGGGATATTCAGATGGTCTCAATATGGGAACTCTGATAGTCTCATATCGACTCTGAGTTGATGTCTTTGATGATTCCTCAGTTTTGGTAGGCTTAGTTGGAGTTTCTGTGTCAGACATGATTGTGTTTGGATCTTTAATTGTATGTGTGTTAACAGATTGCTCTGATACCACTTGTTAGGTCACACTTTCACTGTAGAGGGGGTGAATACAGTGTTTATTACAATCAAATCAAACTTCAAGAACTTATGTAACAGAAAACAAACTTTATTTAAACAATAAACTCTGTTACAATCTGGAACTGTTATCTCTCAGTGATGAACAAAATATCACGAGAGCTGCTAGGGTTATAATAAATAATATTCTCGATAATGATAACACTTATAGTGTAAACCCTATGTCTGTGTTTATATACTACACAGTTACAAGATAATCGCTAATTGATATGGAATATAATTCTGCTTCCTAAAATATATCAATCAGATATCTTCTATTCCAAGTATTCCATTCTTCACGGAATTCCTTCTTCATGCATATCTCTTCTTATGTTTATCTTGATCTTCTTAACTTTAATCAGCTACTGTCCTTATCTGATCGTCCTTCAGCACTTAAGTTTTGATATCTATCTCCTGATAACATAAGTACTGATATCCCTTAAGTTCTGACTTCCAGTATAAGTACTGATCAGTTAAGTACTGATTTGTTCTGTTCAAATAAGATCTGAAATCTAAACATAAAACATATTAGCCATGACATTATCAAATATATCTAACATTACATTCAACCCCCCTTCTGTAAATCTCATTGTTAGTTCATTAGGAATAACAGGCTTAGGTGTCTCATACACAGTGTCCAAAGGTTTCTTCAAATATAATTTTGGATAATTTACCCTTGGTTTCAGAATTATTTCAGCCTTTGGAGATTTGATGCAGGATGATTGTCCCCTTTCCAGATAGTCCATGCTCATCTCATTCACAGAAATTTTCTTGACTTGAGAGTGATGGATTGCTGACTTTGCTGGCTCCTTGACTAGTCCAAACTTCTTTTGTATATCCTCATCAATCTTCTCCTAGTTGATTGGCTTCAACTGCTTCATTTCAGCTGCTCTAATGTTGGCTGCTGCTTCATTTATCATATCTATATTATTTGTAACTGGTGGCTTTGAGATAGTAATTGAAGGCACAATTACTTTAATAATTTAAATTTGAAGCTTCTCCCCCTTACTTGGTCCTTTCTCCCCCTTTTTGTTATCATCAAGTTGAGTAGAGGAGGGGGTTTGAGCAGCCACCAGTTTTTGAAGTAAATCTGTTTGTTGGGCTTGATGAAGATGAATGGCTATTAAAGATGCCTCCATGGCTGACATTCTTGTATCCAAGGTATCTATCTTGGTTGCAAGATCAGAATTTTTCCTTAATTGCCTCTTGATGTCAAGCATTGTAGCTTCTGGAAGCTTAGAATCCATCTTATCTGAAATGGACTTCTTCATTTCCTCAATATCACCCTTGATGATGTTTACATCCCTAGCATGTTGGAAGCCTTGAATTTGTTGAAGTTGCAGAGAGGCTAGATGTGCCTGAAGGAGCTTCTTGATGCTGGCATTTGAAGTGGTTTAAAGAGCAGTATTTGTCTGATTGATTAGTTGGATCAGGGTTGTCTTGAAATAGTGCTCATCACAGTGCTTTGAAAATGCCCATGATGGCATATCTGATCTTGAACTGGAACCTACTTCTCCCCCTATGTCCATTGCTTCATCTTCACTATCCCCACTTTTATCACCAAAGAAATCAGCTGAGCCACCAGTCTCATAATCCACATCACCAGCTTTAGAGGGCAAAGCTGTGATAGCATCCTAAGCTCTTGTCATAGACTGTGTGGTATGCACCAGATTGAGCATCCTTTTTGCATTGTCATTGCCCTGTTCATCTAGAAGTTGATAAGCTGGAACAGGGTGAGTAAATACCTCAGCATCAAGGGAGGTGGAATCTATAACAGCTTTAGGTTGCTGAGATAGTCCCTCCCTGTCAGCATCCTGGACATTCATTAACTCACTAGCAATGACATCCATCCTTATAGCTCCAGTACCTGCATTTCTCTCGTTTTCTCTCTTTTGTTGCATCAGGGTCTCACCCTTGCTCCCCACCCTCACACCCTCACCTTCACCTTCTAAGATGGGACTCCTCTCACTTTCTTTTGCCAATCCTGAAGAAATGGATTGCATAATTTCACTCATTTCCTCTCCTTTTTTCTGGGAGCAACCCAGACTCTCACTTAAAACACTCTTCTCTCTCAATCCTAATAGTGATTGTACAACCACTAATTCTTCTGCACTTGAAATAAATGAAGTTTGAAGCTGTGCAGAGATACTCGACGGATGAGTAATATCCATCGGGTGAGTGGTTTTGCTATCTGACGGATAACTGTTGTTAAGCTTATCCGTCGGGATACAATCACTACTCGACAGATGAGCAATATCCATCGAGAGAGTAGAAATGAATGAACTAGGAATGGAAACTATTGTGGACTTTGTGCTGATTGAAGATATTTTGGGCACAGATGATTCAACAGTTCCTGAAAGAATGGGCAAGTGAGCCAACAAATCATCTAAAAGATGATGCTCACTTGCACTAGATTTTGGCTTCCCCAACATGTAATAACCCCAATTTTTGGAATTTTTGAAACACGGATGAATAGTAACTTTTGCTAATGATGCTGATTAAGGAAAATTATCAGACCAAGCTATATAGGAGTACTGTTATGGAAATTCTAAGATCGTATTAGTATTCCATAAAGTAAATAAGTGTATGTAAAATCGTCAGAATCAAAATTCGAACACTTTGATTTTTCCCAAAAATCCACCAGATACCGAAAGAATTGAGTATAAGGTAACATGATTAAAAGGATTTAAATTCAAGGATTATAAGAGGGGATTATAAAAGGAATATAAAATATTGAGAAAGGGTAGGGGAACCCAAATAATAAGATCCCGGATATGATCCCTCGAACGATAAACGCGAACAAAAGTTAAGCGAACCGTATAACAGATCAGCGATCATTAGTCAAGTAATTAGGAGTTAATCAAAGGGGTTAGTGGATGATGATGTCATCACACCAACAAGAGGAAGACAAGTGTGACAAGATGACATAAGTAGATGACATAAGCATGACCAAATGGGAAGGGTTGGTTGGTTGATTGTGAGCCACATAATTTTTACCATGGTAAAAGGTTAATTAACAAGCAAAAAGGAAGCAACCAAGCAAACCCATTCATTTCTCCCCCCCCCCATCTCCTTGCTCATGGTTTTTTGAAGAAAAACAAGAAGAAAAATTTCCAAACCCAAGCTCCACTCAATCATAATTCAAGAGGTTTGTTTCCTTGGATTCTATATTTCATAACTAAGAAGAGCAAGTAGTTTGAGTGCTTGAATCCAAGGTTTGCTAGCTCAAATAAATCATTTTAGTTTAGGGTGAATAGTAACTTTCAAGAACAAATTTTTGATTCTTGATTTTATTTGTAAGGTCAAGGTAGATTAAGCATAGATTAAGGCTTCCATGGGCATTCCAAGGATCTTTCATGGATTAAAAGCTTCAAGGAAGGTATAAAACTTCAAACCCTAGTTTTACTTTGAATATTTAGGAGTGGTTTTGATTAATATAGTTCATGAGAAGCATGATGCTTGTGTGTTTAAAGTTTGGTTGGGTTTGTAGTGATTGGATTTTAATTGAGGTGTTGATGATTGTTAATGGAGGAGTAGTAGTTTAAATGTTTAAGCATGAATTGAACCTTGTTTGATTTAGTAGTTTGGTTGAATTTGAAGATAGTATGATATTGGATTAAATTGAGATTATTGGGCTTATTATGACTGAAATCATTAGCATTGATGTGTATCTTGAGTTGTTGTTGATTGGTAGTTGGATTGACATGATTTGGAATGGTAAAATTTGGGAAATCGCGTAAACATAGCCGTCGTAATGCCCGATTTACCTTAGACTGTTTTGTTCTTAACTTCAGGACCCGTGAAATCACTGTTAGATTCTGACCATTGCCATGTTTACATAGTTCATGCTACAAGCTTCGTTTTGATGTGTGGTTCGCTTGAATCCGATGTACGGTTTAGGAGAAGCGACTGTTTTAAGTAACGGCCTTTCGCGAACGAACCATTACCCCTTGCCTTACTTTGAAACCTTGGTTAATGCCCTTAAATGACTAATTGGAGTATGAAACAATTATGTAAAGTGGATTAGGCAGTTGGTAGAGTACTCGCGAAAGAATCACCTTCAAATTCTTAATGGTTAATTTATTAAAAATGGTGGAGCCGAGGGTACTCGAATGACTTATGTGATTCGTTAAGCGTAGAAGTGACCATAAGCGTATTTTAGGGTTCAATTGGTTAAAGTCTAGTTTCTTAAGCGACCGGGGTTTAATTCTGACTTATGTTGTTGTTCATAGGTTATCGGACCCACTTTAAGCTTAAGTCTATCCGGGAACACTCAGGCAAGTTTTCTACCCGTTATACTATTGTTGTGATGTATATATGTATATGCATTATCTTGTGATAAGTGCATGAATGTTATTAGCAAATCTTGCGATATATTGGAGCATGCTGATAAGGTATATATGCATGTCTGTTTCGTAATCTTGATATCTAATTGTTGATTCAATTGCTTATAAGTTGCATAATACCTATGCTAGAGATAAGCAGTAGTTGCGTATACCCTTAGTATAGGGGACCCAAAGGTGAACATTTTATAAACCGGGAGACGATGTTCCCGAGTATATTATATATATATATATTTATATTTATATATATATAAATAGTTTTCAAAACTATTAATTGAATAAGCTTTATTCGATAACTTTATTTTATTTAATGAATATTATTTTGAATATTCATTCGAGGACTTAAGACTCCGTTTATTTTATTTAATGAATATTATTTTGAATATTCATTTGAGGACTTATGACTCCACTTATTTATTAAATAATATTCCTTATTTTATTAAAGAATAATATTTCGATAATCAAACTTATTTTCGATTATTCAAATAAAGATCGTACTTTCGTATAAGTATATTTTTGATTATTTATTATTCATTTCAAGTATGAGTTTTAAAACTTCTACTTCGATTATTTTTGTAAGAATTATCCTTATGGGGATATTATTTAAATAATAATATTCAGATATTTCTAATATATCGGGACTGATTTATTTCATTAAATCAGCATTACTCCAAACATTCTTAAAAATGTTTTCGAGTCTTCAAAATGATTTTTAAAAGTTAGAGCGGATCCCAAAACTCGTTTTCAAATTTAAGATCTTCATTTTTGAAGGGGACTTGAATACTCGCTCAAAAATCTAAGGGATCCGGCTCTATGGTGTATTTTATATTCGCAACGAGGTTGCTGTTTTGATAAATGAATTGATTACTTACCCAACGTTCGGGAAGTAAGTCCATCTATTTGAGTCGGCATAAGCAACATGGGCTCAGTGGGCGTCCATGAAAGTGTAAGTGGCTCAGTGGGAGTCCATCAATGCGTAAGTGGCTGAGTGGCAGTCCAGCATAGGTCCTAATGCGGCCAGGGTGATGACCAGTGGGGAATTCGTCCATCTACTATTAGAAAATGTTACTTATTGGTATCTTTGCCTGATCAGCAAGATATCAGGTTTATGCCAAGGTTTTCTCCTTTCCAAATTCATTAGATATTGCAACTCTGTTTATAATTTTCATAACAGAGGTTTTCAAGGAGTGTATGAAATGTATATATATATAGGTGTATATATATATCGGGACTTAATGAAGTATCTCGTAACTTAATTATTTATAAAGATATTCAAAAATTGAATCTATCCAAGTCTTTTCTTGTAGTCTCATCTATGTGATGAACTTTTGAAACTGATTATACCTTGAACGGTGGTAGTTCAAGTAGTATTCGGAAAAGATATAAGTATATTAGAGTATCTTGTAACTTCATCTTTTCAACTTATATATGGTTAATGATTATCTTATGCATGACCAAGATTTTCAGAAAAACGTTGAGACAAGGTTAGATATATGAGATCACCTTACAACGATATTTTTATACAGTTATAAACTGGAACTCTGTGTTTATTATGCATGGAAGAGGACTTCCAAGATTTTGAAAAGTATATGTACATATATACTGAATATTTTGCGACTTGGTCGCGTTAAGAGATCAAACTTGGTTCATTTCTTCTTGACCAAGACTTTTATGAGTATTATGAGAATGCTCATATATTGTAAATTATTATACATATTATTTTGGTGGGCTTGTTGCTCACCCTTACTTTCTTCTTTCATCACACAACAACAGATAGACAAGATGAACATGATCAAGCTCCCAATTCGTGAGCGGTTAAGAAACGTTCCGCAGTTTCCTGTAGGCATTGATGTCGTTGTAGCTGAGGTAGGAACTACCAATAGGCTAGGATTTCAACTTTTGATGTGCCAGACTTATGTACATTTATGAATTTTAATAATGGCAAAGAATATGTAAATTTATTCAGAAACCCTTTGAGGTGTAATGGCTTATAATTATGGAATAAAATGACTTGTGTTATTTTTGGATATTCATCTCTGAGACTATAACTTGTGGTGTGTGTATATTGTGGGGTCACGGTACACAGTAGTTGGTTGATTATTAAGATTAAGTATTATTAAGGGAAATGGAACTCGTGACAATCCGGATCCCCGACCCCGGATTTGGGGGTGTTACACAACAAAGTTAAAGAAGGGGAATCAGGAATTGATGTGTTTATCATATCCACATCCAGTGAGTTTGTGGGTGAGTTTGGTATTTGAGGTGCTTCTATTACTAGAGATTTTGGCTGTGACTCCACATTTATTAGAGTCACATCAAGCTGAATTTATGAAGGTGCAGTGACTGCGTCTTTAGCACCAGTTTGCACAGTATGTGTACCCTGTGCATCCCCAAGGGTTTTAGATTTCTTCTTTCTGGCATAAGTTTGGGGTGAGCTTGTATCCCTAACCCTCTTGGCCTGTGCTCTTGGTTGAGAGATATGTTCAATAACTACATCATTTTGGGAGGATGCAGCTAGAAATGAGCTTTTATCATTTTTAAGCACTGCAGTTTGTTGGAAAACTGCAGTGTGGCTAGACTGGGAACCACTCAACTTTCCATCCTTATCCTTAGGGTTTCTTTTATGTTCACCCCTTCCCTCACCTGTCTTACCCACCTGCACACTCCCCTCTTTGGTTTTGGTGGAATTTGCAACTGGCATCTTTTGAGAGATACCAGAGGGGGCTTTCTTTGATTTGGATTTTGAAATATTTACAGGTTTGGTAGCTTGGGTAGGAAACTGTTGGGTCATTGACACAGTTGCCATAGCCATACTAGAACTCAAAGAAATTAGTGAGGTTGGAATAATGGTAGGAATAGATGAACTTACCTCACTTACCTGAGGTGCTACCATTACAGGGAAATAGAACAGTAGCACCTCCTTGTGATGATTGGCCCTGTTCAAATCTGCAATGAGCCTTCTCTCTTGAACCCAACAATCTAATTTGTTGTTAGGGTTCTCAAGCACAAAACCCTCAGAGAGATGGTTAGCTAACATCATAAAGAATCTAACATAATACACATTCTTACCTCTCTTATTTAACTCTCCTAGTTTAAAACCTAACTCAAACAACACGAGGTCACTGAAATTATAGAATCTATCCGTAACTAGCATATAGAGCATGTTAAGCATGGAGATATTGACTGAATCAAAATTACTGACTTTTCCCGAAAAGACCTTTGTCACTACATCACACATAAAACTCTATTCTTTCCTAAGGCCCGGTCTCCTAATGTCACTTAACTTAGAGGTAGAAAGAGCATAGTTCATGGAATTAAGCATATTGATTATATCAGTGTCAGTGTGTGGTGAGGTCACAGTGTTATCAGGAATCTTGAAACATATTTTTATAACATCACTATTGTTACAGAATTCTTTACCTTTAATGGTGAGTGTGATTGTCTTATCTGTTGAGTTGTATGTAGTAGTGGTCCACATCTCTTCAATAACTTCACAAAAGATTGTGGGTGATTCCAGCATGGCATAGCTAAGCTTGTAATTTTTCACAAAGTCCATCATCTTGTGATAGTCACCAGATTGCTGAATACCCTTGTTTACTAATACAGTGAAATTGTTCTTCTCATAAATGAACCCAGTTTGAGACATTATCTTGACAACGGGTGCCATTGTTAGAGAATAAGAGCTTGAAGAGAAAGAGTAAGTGCTTTGAAAGAGAAAGAAATTTGAGCAGTTGATTTGAGAATGATAAAAGAAAAGCAATTGAAATGAAATAAGCTTTTATACTATCCAAAAAAAATAACTGCTAAAAATAATAAAGTAAAATAAAGTAACCAATAAAAATTGCCTAAAATAGCCGTTTAAAAATAAACTATAAAAATTCCACCCATTATCCGTCGTGTTATGCTTACAAACTGTAAGTATACTCGATGGATAATGTTCAGGGAATTAACGGCTGAGATTAAGACAATTCGACGGATGAGGATAGACTGTTATCCGTCGAGTCATAAAATATTCCAGAAAAATAATTGATTTTTATTAGCAAATAGTATACCGACGGATGATCAAACTCGATGGATAAGGATCATCCGTCGAGATGTAAATTTTGACTTAGCCAAAATTTCATCCAATACTGAAAAATCAATTAAATTTCTGGCTTCATATCAACTTGCAAATTATCTCATATAGATTTAAGAATAATTAAGCATACTAACTCACTTACCAACCTTGAAAAGGTGGATTCATCCAGTGGCTTGGTAAAGATATCTGCAAGCTGCTTCTCACTTGGAACAAAATATAGTTCCACAGTACCATTCATTACATGTTCTCTTATGAAGTGGTACTTGATATCTATATGCTTTGTCCTTGAGTGTTGTACTGGATTTTCAGTGATGGCAATTGCACTTGTGTTATCACAGAAAATAGGAATCCTCTCAACTTGCAAACCATAGTCTAGCAATTAATTTTTCATCCATAAAATCTGTGCAAAGCAACTACCTACAACAATATATTCAGCTTCAGCCGTAGAAGTAGAAACTGAATTTTGCTTTTTACTGAACCAGGACACAAGCTTGTTTCCTAGAAATTGACAAGTTCTTGTTGTACTTTTTCTATCAATTCTACAACCTACATAATCTGCATCTGAATAACCAGTTAGATCAAAACCAGAATCTCTAGGGTACCAAATGCCAAGTTTTGGTATTCCCTTGAGATATCTGAAAATTCTCTTAATAGCTATTAAGTGAGATTCTCTAGGATCAGCCTGAAATCTAACACATAAACATGTAGCAAACATTATATCTGGCCTACTAGCTGTTAAGTACAGAAGTGAGCCAACCATGCCCCTATAACTTGAAATATCCACAGACTTTTCAGTAGTGTTTAATTCAAGCTTAGTTGCAGTAGCCATGGGAGTTTTTTCAGATGTGCAATCCATTAGATCAAACTTCTTTAAAAGATCAAAAATATATTTAGTTTGACTAATGAATATTCCATCACTAACTTGCTTAACTTGCAAACCAAGAAAGTAAGTTAGTTCTCCCATCATACTCATTTTATACTTACTTTGCATCAATTTGGCAAACTTTTTGCAAAGTTTCTCATCTGTAGAGTCAAAGATAATATCATCTACATACATTTGAACAAGTATACTAGAGCCATTAATATTTCTAAAGAATAAAGTTTTATCTACAGTACCTCTTGTGAAATGATTTTCCAAAAGGAACTTTGATAGAGTGTCATACCAGGATCTAGGTGATTGCTTCAATCCATAAAGTGCTTTCAAAAGATAATAAACATGTTCTGGAAAATGTGGATCTTCAAAACCAGGAGATTGACTGACATAGACTTCCTCCTCCAAATCTCCATTCAGAAAGGCACTTTTGACATCCATTTGATAGACCTTGAAATTGGCATGGGCTGCATAGGCTAAGAAGATTTTGATGGCTTCAATTCTTGCAACAAGAGCAAATGTTTCATCAAAATCTATTCCTTCTTGTTGACAATAGCCCTTAGCAACCAATCTAGCTTTGTTCCTGACTATTATGCCATTTTTATCCATCTTGTTTCTGAATACCCATTTGGTGTCTATTGAATTCTTTCCTTTAGGCTTGGGTACCAGCTTCCATACATTATTCCTTTCAAATTGGTTTAGCTCCTCCTTCATAGCTAAAATCCAATCAGGATCCAACAAAGCTTCTTCTACCTTCTTTGGTTCTTCCTTGGAAAGAAAGCTGCTGTATAGACATTCTTCTTGAGTTGCTCTCCTGGTTCGAACTCTATAAAAAAACATCACCAATTATGAGTTCAAAGGGGTGATCTTTTGTCTAGTTTCTTTGTTGAGGTAGATTAGCTCTAGATGAAGAGGCCTCATTATTGTCTTCATGTGTGATTGAGTTTTGATTGTTAGAAATTCCCCCTGAGTTTGTGGATCTTTGATTTGAGAAAGGGGAACTTTCTATAGGTGATCTATCCTGACTTCCTGCTCCTTTTGATAACCGACGGATGGTGAATTTTGAGTACCGACGGATGAAGCTGGTTGTCTCCCGACGGATAATGCAGATTGCCTCCCGACGGATGAAGCATTATGTAACTCGACAGATGTTGAGTTTTGTGCTTCATTGGTAGTAGAGTTTTCTGCATTATCCTTAGATACTGTTTCTTGATCACTTTCATCATCATTGTCATCACTAACCATCTCCACATTATCGAATTTGAGGCTCTCATGGTAATCTCCATCTTGAAGTCCTTCAATCTTTGTATCATCAAACACAACATGTATTGATTCCACAACAATGTTGGTTCTTAGATTGTAGACTCTGTATGCTTTACCAACAGTATATCCAACAAAAATTCATTCATCTGCTTTAGCATCAAACTTCCCATTTTGATCAGTTTGATTTCTTAGAATATAGCATTTACAGCCAAAGACATGAAGAAAATTTAGAGTTGGCTTCTTGTTCTTGAACAATTGATAGGGAGTCATGCATCTTGCTTGATTAACCAGGGAAATATTCTGAGTGTAGCATGCATTATTTACAGCTTCAGCCCAGAAATATGTTGGCAGTTTAGATTCTTCAAGCATTGTCCTTGTAGCTTCAATAAGTGATATGTTCTTCCTTTCCACTACTCCATTCTGTTGTGGAGTTCTTGCTACTGAAAACTCATGCAGAATCCCATTTTCCTCACAGAATTCTTGAACTCAGTTCCATTGTCACTCCTGATTCTTCTAACCTTGAAATCAGGATGATTATTGACTTGCCTTATGTGATTGATGATGATTTCACTAGCCTCATCTTTAGACTTTAGGAAATATGTCCAAAAGAACTTTGAGAAATCGTCTACAATTACTAGGCAAAATCTTTTCCTTGAGATGGACAACACATTGACTGGTCCAAACAAATCCATGTGTAGCAGTTACAAAGGTTCTTCAATTGTTGAATCAAGTTTCTTCCTGAATGATGCTTTAATCTGCTTCCCTTTTTGACAGGCATCACACAGTCCATCCTTAGAAAACTCCACTAGAGGAATGCCTCTAACCAGTTCTTTCTTTACTAGCTCATTCATGGTGTCGAAGTTTAAATAGGATAGCTTCTTGTGCCATAGCCAACTATCATCCTGACTTGCTTTACTGAGAAGACAAGTAACAGATTCTGCTTTATATGAGTTGAAATTAGCTAGGTACACATTTCCTTTTCTCACACCAGTGAGAACCACTTTGTTGCTTCTTTTGTTAGTCACAACACAGGCTTCTGAGTTGAAGGTTACTGAGTTGCCTTTATCACAAAGCTGGCTGATACTCAACAAGTTGTGTTTGAGACCATCCACTAAGGCAACTTCCTCAATGATGACATTGTCCTTTGAAATCAAGCCATATCCCACAGTATAACCATTGTTGTCATCTCCAAAAGTAATACTTGGGTCAGCTCTCTCCTTGAACTCTGTGAGCAGGGTAGAATCACCAGTCATGTGTCTTGAACAACCACTATCCAAGTACCAAAGATTCTTTCTGTTTTCCTGCACACATCAAAATTAAATCAAGTTGATTTTGGTACCCAAGTTTCCTTGGGTCCTGCCTTGTTAGCTTTCTTTTTCTGTTTCTTAGGCTTATATCTCATTTGACTTGGGGATATCAGATTTATCCTTGGTCATTTGAGTTGGGCCTTTGAAACCATTCATTGCAACAGAATTATCATGCATATTATAATCAACAGGGAATGGCATGCTATTAGTGAACATGTTATTCCAGTAAGGCATGTTAAATGACATTTGTGGCATACTAAACGCAGCATAATAAAGATCAGGTGCAAATGGCATATTAGCAAACTGTGCATTCAAATTCTGTGTAGACATAGCATTCATAGGCATGGGAGACATGACATTCATGTTAGGAAAGTGAGGTGGCACAGACATGGAAGTAGGCATGGCAGATTTGCAATTAACAGACAAATGATTTACACTACCACACTTGACACAGATTTTTCTAGGAGCATATTTATCAGGTGTGTAGTTATTATGTTTGTTAATCCCTACTTTACCATTTCTATTATTTTTCTTTTTAACCTCTGTTTTCACCTCAATCTTTTCAAGTCTGTCACTTAACTGTTTGGCAGTCATGTGACCAACATTAGCATTTTTCCCTTTCTTAACTTGACTCGATTCTCCTGAAATAAAGTTCTTGGAAACAGATCCATACTTTTCATTCAGCTTAACAAGTTTGGCTTTACTGATAGGCTTATTTACAGCCGACGGATGAGGATTTTCATCAGTCGACGGATAACCCTTTTTGTTATCCGACGGATGATCCTCATCATCCGTCGAGTCTACATCTGTTAGCACTCCATCCACCAAATTTGGTTCTAGTTTCTCCTTGTTCTATTTCCAGGCTACATCACGGAAAGACTCGATTCCTTGAACTTTGGTAATTTGAGCATGGACATCTCTAGATGTTTTCCATGCCTTAATCACCTCCTGTTCACGCTCGAGCCACTTCTTCAAAATTTCTTCTTTCTTTAAGGACTCAGTTAATTCCTCCTTGACAATCTTACACTCAATTCTTAATTTTTCAAAATCAATGAACTGAGACTCTAGCACATTATTTCTCTCACTTAAAAATAAATTGTTTTCTTTGATTTTAGCATTTTCTTTAGTAAGAGACTTAAGTGTAACACGCAAATGATATAACTCTGTAGACATGTCATTTATGGCATCATTACACTCAGCTTTAGATAAATGTGCAAGGTTTGTAGTAATTACCTGATTACTTGAAGAACTTATTTCTGTTTCATCAGACTTGGCCATTAGGGCTAGATTGACATAGCTGACATCTTCATCTTCATCCAGACCATCTGCTGCCCAGTCATTTTCTTGTGTAATGAAAGCCCTTTCCTTTTGTTTGAGCAGCTCAAAGTATTTTTTCTTATAATCCACAGGCTCAAACTTTTTCTTATTCTTACTGGAATCTGACTTCCTACACTCACTGGCAAAGTGCCCTGCCAAGCCACATTTGAAACATTTGAATTTTGATTTATCCACCATGTTTCTATTTGGCTTGGCTGCTCCAAAGTTCTTTTTGAACTTGAGCTTGGAAAATCTTCTGTAAAGAAATGCTAAATGTTCATCAATGTCTTCCATGTCATCTTGGCTCAAAGAATCTTCATTTTCTACTGCAAGCCCCTTGCCCTTGTTTTCACAAACCCTTGAAGTTGACTCAAAAGCTTCCATCTTCATCTCCTTCTCTTTCTCTAACTCAGCAACTAGTGCAATGGACCCTCCTTTCTTCTTTCCTCTCTTCATCCTCTCATCTTCCTCTATTTCAAGCTCATAAGTTTTCAGGATGCCATACAGTCTCTCCAAAGTAAACTCCTTATAATCTTGAGAGTTTCTTAATGAGACTGTCATTGGTTTCCATTCCTTTGGAAGAGATCTAAGGAATTTCAGATTGGAGTCTTTTATCTGATAGACCCTTCCATGCAACTTTAGAGCATTTAGCAGTTTTTAAAACCTACTAAAAATGTCAGTGAGAGACTCACTTTCTTCATTATGAAAATGCTCATATTGCTGAATCAGTAGCTGCATCTTATTTTCTCTAACTTGCTCAGTGCCATCACAGATGATCTGTATAGTATCCCAAACATCCTTGGAAATTTTGCAGTTGATAATATTATCAAACATATCACCATCAACTCCATTAAACAGGATATTCATGGCCTTTTTATCCTTTCTGACTTGTTCAATATCAGGATCAGACCATTCATGCCTTGGCTTGGGGACAGATGGCTCATTTCCAGTTGCAGCTCTCATTGGAACATGAGGGCCTCTTTCTATGCAGTCCACATAGGCCTCATCTTGAGAAAGCAAATGAAGATGCATCTTTACCTTCCAATGATGGTAATTATATTTATCCAGAAAAGGAATCTTGACTCCAATATCTTTCTTGTTCATCCTGCTGTATTGTTTTGATCTTTAAACTCTTTGTTCTTCAAGAGCTTGCTCTGATACCAATTGTTAGTCCCTTAACAATGTAACAAGAATTACAGAAGGGGGGTTGAATGGAATTCTTGAAACTTTTTCTTGAATAAAAATGTTCTAACTCAAATATATATATAAGTGTGAATTGATTAGCAGAATGCAGAATAGTTACTTGAAATGAATCAAAACACAAGTAATTAAAAACAAGAGTCTTTAAAAACTTTCTGGTGGATTTGAATGATTCCACCAGAGATATATAATATATATCGAGAGAACTCTGTATGCAAAAAGCTCACAGCTGCTTACAAAATGATAACAACTTAGAATGAGAGAAATGCTAAGAATACAACTTATAAATGTTTCTCTCTTTCTAACTGAGTTTCTTAGTTACTATTCTATTGCTGCTTCTTGGTTTATATATCACCAAGATTATAAAGTAATAAGACAGGATAATAAAACAAAAACTATCAAGTCTCATACAATGCTACTTCATTACTCTATTCCAGCATTTTTGAATATCTTCATAATAGGATGGAAATGGCAATGCTTGTTTGTTCTCAAAAACCCAGTTGAATAGGCTACCACATTCCATTTGCATACACTCGACGCATGTGACTGTGTTGTCACTGTCAACAGATATTTGAATTCTTTATCCGTCGGGTTTATGATCATCCGTCGAGTTATTGATCATCCGTCGGGTTGTTGATCATCCATCGAATTCA
Organism: Apium graveolens; assembly: GCF_009905375.1. Lineage (NCBI taxonomy): Eukaryota > Viridiplantae > Streptophyta > Magnoliopsida > Apiales > Apiaceae > Apium > Apium graveolens. The sequence continues at coordinate 55,393,909 of NC_133652.1, forward strand.
TTGTTGTTTATCCGTCGGGTAGCAACCAGGCACTTGACTCAATTTCATTTATGCAGAATTACAAGAATCATCTATGTACAATTAATCAACCTATTCTGCATATCTAGTTAAAGTCAACATGACTTAAGTACTACTACAGATTCTAAACAATGTGTATGCAGAAATGTGCTACAGACTTATTGTTACATAAGCTACTCACTCGATGGATAATAAGTCATCATCCATCGGGACTAAAATGAGTTATCCGTCGGGACTATAATCCTTATCCGTCGAGTGCTGCATTTTCACTAAGTAAAATCTACCAAGGTATTTTGTTCATGAAATCATCAAGTACACAACATATGCACAACAGTTTATGCAAACACGTTCTCGCACTCGCAAGAGGACTCTAGATACGGCTGAGGAGACAGACTCAGTTCTTGATATTCCGGAAAAGATAGATTTTGAAGATTCGGATAAAGAGAGTGAAAAGAAAGAACCGGTAATCATGGGTGATCATATAGTTCCAGCAGATCCAGCTCTTATGGACTTTTCTCGGCCTAAAATTGATGACATTCAGTCAAGCATCATTCATCCGACTATTCAGGCTAATACTTTTGAAATCAAGCCAGGCACTATTCAGATGGTGCAGAATTCTGTTTCTTTCGGAGGTGCTGCGACTTCTTTCGGAGGTGCTGCGACTGAAGATCCCAACATGCATATCAGGAATTTTGTCGAGATCTGCAGTACTTTCAAATATAATGGTGTTACTGATGAGGCTATTAAGCTGAGACTTTTCCCATTCTTTCTAAGGGAAAAGCTAAGGACTGGTTATATTCTTTACCAGCTGGGTCCATCACTACTTGGGAAGATCTTGCGCAAAAATTTCCGGTGAAGTTTTATCCAATGGCCAAAACTGCAGCTATGAGGAGTGCTCTTACTCAGTTTGCGCAGCAACCAACAGAATCTATGTGTGAAGCTTAGGAGCGCTATAAGGAGATGTTGAGAAAGTGTCCACATCATGGTATGCCTGACCAGATGGTGATCACTGGGTTCTACAATGGTTTGGGGGCCCAATCTCGGCCCATGCTCGATGCAGCAGCTGGAGGCGCCTTGTGGGCCAAAAGCTATATTGAGGCCTATAATCTTATTGAAACTATGGCTGCAAACAAGCATCAAAACCGAACTCAAAGGATGATGCCTGGGAATGTAGCATGCATTCTGGAAGTTGATGCAGCTACAGCTATTGCAACGCAGCTCCAAGCGCTGTCTATAAAGGTCGATTCTTTAGCCAACTATGGAGTCAATCAGATAGATATGGTCTGTGAGCTTTGTGCAGGTTCTCATACTACAGATCAGTGTTCTCTTATTAATAAATCTGTTCAGTATGTGAAAAATTATCAGTGACCACAGCAGCCTGTGCCAGCTACTTATCATCCTAATAACAGAAATCATCCCAATTTTAGCTGGAGCAATAATCAGAATGCTGTTCAGCAACCATATCAGCAAGCTGTAAGTAAGTAGTTTAATCCACCTGGATTCCAGCAACCTCAGCAATATGCTCAAAGGCAATCATATCCTCAACAAGGAGGTGCTGTTCCACCTTCTAGTGCTGATTTTGAGGAGCTAAAGATGTTGTGCAAAAGTCAGGCTGATCCTATCAAGACCTTGGAGAATCAAATCGGTCAAATAGCCAATGTCGTTCTCAATCGTCAACTTGGCACACTTCCCAGCGATACTGAAGTGCCAGACAGGAAGGAAGCTAAAGAGCAAGTCAAAGCTATTACCTTAAGGTCTGGAAAAGTTGCTGAAGCTGAAAAAATAAAAGATGGAGAAGCTGAAGTTAAAGATGGAGAAGAGAAACAAAGGGAGAAAGAGGCGGAATAAAGGAAGACTATTGTTGAACACACTCTGCCTTAGGATAATACATAGGAGAAACAACTTTATCCTCCACCACCTTTTCCTAAGCGATTACAAAAACAAAAGCTGGATAAGCATTTGGTAAGTTTCTAGAGGTGTTCAAGAAACTTCACATCAACATACCTTTTGCTGAGGCTCTGGAGCAAATGCCTAGTTATGCTAAATTCATTAAAGGTATTCTTTCAAGGAAGGTGAAACTGGATGATCTTGATACCGTTGCTCTAACGAAAGAGAGCAATGCGGTGCTGCAACAAAAATTACCTCCAAAACTTAAAGATCCAGGTAGCTTCACCATTCCTTGCACCATTGGCAAGTTGTCATTCGACAAGTGCCTTTGCGATTTGGGAGCAAGCATCAATCTGATATCGTTGTCTATCTTCAAAAAGCTGAATTTGCCTGATTCAAAGTCCACCTATATATCTCTACAATTGGCTGATCGTTCTATTACATACCCACGAGGCATCGTGGATGACGTGTTAGTAAAGGTGGATAAGCTCATTTTTCCTGCAGACTTTGTCATTCTGGATTTCGAGGAAGATAAGAAGATTCCCATAATCTTGGGAAGACCTTTCTTGGCTACATGCCGTACCTTGATAGATGTGCAAAATGGTGAACTTACTATGCGGGTGCAAGACCAGGATGTAACATTCAATGTATTTAATGCGATGAAATTCCCTATAGAAAATGAGGAGTGCTTCAATGTGGATTTGATGGATTCTGCACTAACTTCAGAACTTGAGCATGTGCTAAGGTCTGATGCCTTAGAAAAAGCCTTATTAGGGGAATTTGACAGTGAAGATGAGGAAGGCAATGAGCAACTACAATATCTAAATGCTTCTTCTTGGAAGTGAAAGCTAGACATGCCATTTGAATCTCTTGGTAATACTGATCTCAAGAATGCTGAGGGAAAGCTCAAACAATCTATTGAGGAAGCGCCTACTTTGGAGCTTAAACCATTGCCTGAACACTTGAGATATGCTTTTTTAGGTGATGCATCTACTTTGCCTGTTATTATTGCATATGACCTTTCAGGTAGTGAGGAGGACAAGCTCTTGAGGATCTTGAGAGAATTCAAATCGGCCATCGGATGGACTATAGCAGATATAAAAGGGATCAGCCCTTCGTATTGCATGCATAAAATTCTGCTAGAGGAAGGTAGCAAGCCGACTGTTGAGCAACATCGAAGACTTGATCCTATCATGAAAGAAGTGGTGAAGAAATAAATTCTAAAGTGGCTGGATGCAGGAATCATATATCCTATTTCTGACAGTTCTTGGGTGAGCCCCGTGCAATGTGTACCTAAGAAATGAGGTATTACTGTGGTAGCAAATGAGAAGAACGAGCCCATCCCCACTCGAACAGTCACAAGACGGAGGGTATGCATGGACTACAGAAAGTTGAACAAAGCCACGAGGAAGGATCACTTCCCTCTTCCATTTATTGATCAGATGCTTGACAAGTTGGCTGGTCATGAGTATTATTGTCTTCTGGATGGCTATTCGGGTTACAATCAGATTTGCATTGCACCAGAAGATCAAGAAAAGACTACTTTCACTTGTCCATTTGGCATGTTTGCTTTTCGCAGAGTTTTTTTAGGCTTATGTGGTGCACCTGCCACTTTTAAGAGATGCATGATGGCAATATTCTCTGATATGATTTGGAATAATGTCGAAGTGTCCATGGACGACTTCTCCGTTTTTGGACATTCATTTGATGAATGTTTGAATAATCTTCGTTCAGTGCTTAAAAGGTGTGTGTAAACTAATTTGGTGCTCAATTGGGAAAAATGTCACTTCATGGTGCAACAAGGCATTATTCTTGGGCACAAAGTCTCCAGCAAGGCCCTTGAGGTGGATAAAGCCAAGGTGGGGGTCATTGAAAATCTTCCGCCACCTATTTCTTTGAAAGGAATCCGTAGTTTTCTTGGTCATGCGGGTTTTTATCGGCGTTTCATCAAGGACTTCTCTAAGATATCTAAGCCGTTGTGCAACTTGCTCGAGAAAGATGTGCCTTTCAAATTTGATGATGAATTATTGGCAGCATTCGAGACTCTCAAGAAGAGTTTAATAACTGCACCAGTTATTACGGCACCTGATTGGACAGAACTTTTGAGATAATGTGTGATGCAAGTGATTATGCGGTGGGCGCAGTTCTTGGGCAGCGCAAGAAAAATCTATTTCATGTGGTCTACTATGCTAGTAAGACGCTTAATGGAGCTCAGATGAACTACACCACTACTGAGAAGGAGCTCTTGGCTATAGTTTTTGGTTTTGAAAAATTTCAATCTTATCTACTTGGGACAAAGGTGACAGTATTCACTGATCACGCTACCATTCGCTATCTGGTCTCAAAGAAGGATTCGAAGCCTAGACTTATTCGTTGGGTGCTCTTGCTATAGGAATTTGAGCTAGAGATCAAGGATCGAAAAGGTACTAAAAATCAAGTAGCTGACCATCTCTCTAGATTGGAGAATCCCGATTCTACTTCACATGATAAGACATTGATCAACGAATCTTTTCCGGATGAGCAGTTGTTCGCAGTTCAGGAGGAAGAGCCATGGTTCGCAGACATTGTGAACTATCTTGTCAGCAATATAATGCCTCCTAATATGAATGCAGCTCAAAAGAAGATGTTTCTATATGGGGTGAAGTGGTACATGTGGGATGAACCATATTTGTTTAGACAAGGAGCTGACCAGATCATCAGGAGATGTATCCCATTCTATGAGACGGAGGGGATATTATGAGACTGTCATTCCACAGTTTATGGTGGACATTATGGTGGTGAAAAGACAACAGCTCGTATTCTTCAAGCAAGTTTTTTTGGCCTACGTTGTTTAAGGATGCACATCAGTTCGTTTTAAGGTGTGATCGTTGTCAAAGAGTTGGGAATCTTACTAGAAAGGATGAGATGCCTTTAAATGTGATGCTTGAAGTTGAGGTCTTCGATGTTTGGGGAATCGATTTCATGGAACCATTTATCTCATCCAGCAATAATCAGTACATCTTGATGGCAGTCGATTATGTCTCGAAATGGGTAGAAGTCAAGGCTCTACCGACAAATGATGCAAAGGTAGTGTTGAGTTTTCTTCATAAGCAGATATTCACAAGGTTTGGAATGCCACGAGTTATCATAAGTGATGAGGGGTCGCATTTCTGCAATCGTAAGTTTACTTCTATGATGCAACGCTATAATATGAATCATCATATTACTACTGCCTATCATCCGCAAACTAATGGTCAAGCTGAAGTGTCTAATAGAGAGATCAAGCGCATTCTAGAGAAAGTTGTTTGTCCTTCAAGGAAAGATTGGTCTTTGAAGCTCGATGAAGCTGTTTGGGCTTATAAAACAGCATACAAAACTCCACTTGGGATGTCCCCGTTCCAACTTGTCTATGGTAAGGGATGTCATTTACCTGCGGAGCTTGAGCATAAGGCTTATTGGGCACTTAAGAAGTTAAACCTTGATCTAGATGCAGCTGGGAAGAAGCGAATGCTTCGGTTAAATGAACTTGATGAATTTCGACTGCAAGCGTACGGAAACAACAAAATGTACAAGGAAAAAGTGAAAAGGTGGCACGAAAGGAAGTTATCTCCTAAGTTATTTGTGCTGGGGCAACAAGTTCTTTTATTCAACTCTCGTCTCCGACTTTTTCCTGGAAAGTTATTATCAAGGTGGTCTGGACCATTTATCGTCAAAATTGTGTTTTCACACGGAGCGGTGGAAATTTTTGAGAACGATCCGGGCCAAGCATTCAAGGTTAATGGTCAGAGATTGAAGCACTATTATGGGGACACGACAAACTGGGAAGTGAAATTAGTGCCGTTTCATTATTAACTTGATCGCACTACTCTACGTCAAGCTAATGACGTAAAAGAAGCGCTTCTTGGGAGGCAACCCAAGATTTGAGACTATAGGAACCTTTAGAAGTTAGTACTCTATCCAAAAACCCAAAAAAATCAGAAAAGAAAAAGGCAGAAATTTTTTTTCCAGGAACCTACCGGGCGCCCGCCTGCTAGTTCCAGGCGGCCGCTTGGGAACTGAGGTGCCCGCCTGCTGTTCCAGGAGACCGCCTAGAGCCCGACTGTTTGAAAAAAATAATTCAGCCTTATAAAAAAACACAAAATAAAACACAAAAATAATTCCACAACCATAACCCCATTAACCCACGAATTTTCTCCTACAAACAAGCCACAAACCCCACTCCTACTCAATTTCTAAACCTAAATCCTACCCTATATATACACACAACCTCTCCATATACACTCCCATATACTTTCAACTTACAAACTCTCTCCTACACACAAAACACAACTCTCAAACACTTATTCTCAGTTTTAATGGCCCCAAAGAGATCTCGAACTGTTGATAGCAGCAACACCATTCCTACTGCTGATTCTTCGAGGGGTACTGCTGTGAGGCCCCGATTGGTGGATAGGGCTGCTGAGGAGGAGTATGCTAGACTTATGACTAAGCCGATTTTGAAGGAGAGGGAATTTTTGCCATCGGGGAGGGATGTTGAGTTATTGCCGATGATTGCAGAGAAAGGGTGGATTACTTTTTGTGAGTCTCCTGAGGCGGTCAAGATGAGTGTGGTTCGCCGTGTTATTGGGCAGCGACAAAGGAAGCCCGAGGCGATTCGCCGTGTTATTGGGCAGCGACAAAGGAAGCCCCATGAGGAGAATTGGAATGAGAAGACCCCCGAGAATTTTGACTCGGATTTGATTATTGCTACTCTCTGTCAGCCGGGCACGGTGTGGAAGTTTAAGACGGGATCTAATGAGTATCGTTCTTTTCCGGCTGTTGCGATGAACAGGTATGCCCGTGCATGGAATGCCTTCATTTGTGCTAATATTTTTCCTTCTTCACATGCACATGAGGTTACAGTTGAGAGAGCCAGGTTGTTGTGGGGAATTCTGAATGGGGAGTATTATGTGGACCTTGGTGAGTTCATCTACCAAGGGATTTTAAAGTTTTTGAGGGGCAGGACGCATAACAACATCCCTTATGCCTCTGTTGTCACGAAGCTGTGCAAGGCAGTTGGAGTCCACTGGCCTTCTTATGAGCAGCTACAGATGCCTACCGCTCCTATTGATTCATCGACGCTGAATGCAATGCAGGAGTGGACGGGTGGAGAGCCCGAGGAGCATGATTTGGGATATCGTCATCCAGGAGGACGTCCAGCAGCTAGTGCTACGATGGCTAGGCCCAGTTAGGCTCATGGCGAGGCAGGTTCTTTTAGAGCCCATGGAGGTGATGGTTCAGGGATGGTTGATGCCCAGTACAGGAGGCTATCCAGGAGGATGGATGCGATGTACGAGTCGCAGAGTAGGTTTGCTCAGGAGCTCACCCTAGCACTTGGGACTGCTTTTAGAGGCCTTGGAGCTGACATCCAGTGGCCCATTTTTGGTGAGGACTCTGCTTATCCGCCTCCTGACACTCCACCCTCTGAGGATGATGAAGATGATTTCTCTGAGTAGGTATACCTTGTGTTCCTTTCTATTACCTTCACCGGGGACAGTGAAGATTTTAAGTTTGGGGGTGGTAGTTAAGGAACATATTTGTAATGTGTCATGTAGTTGCATATTCATGATAGTTTAGTTCATATAGTTGCATATTTTTGCCATATAGTTTTTTATTATTTTATAGCTTTATTTATCATGTCATTTAGCTCATGCATATATCATGATCCCTTTTGTGTTACTTTACCAATTGATATGTGATATTTATGCGAGTGTAGTGATAGCGGTAGAGGGATGTTAAATCTTGTTAGGTTGACATGCATGCTAGAAATACTTGTAATTTCACTAAGTCTTAGAGTATGCTTAAGGACTAGATTGTTGTCATGGTTTGATGGTTTTTGAGGTTAATCTATTGATTATGCTTAGAATGTATGATAGACTCTTAATGATAAAAAAGCATGAAAAGATAAAATTGGAGTAAAAATTGGAATTCATTGATAGTCGTGGTTATGCGTCAAATGGCTAGTAGCCAGCTCGTATTGTATGCGAGTAGTCTAGGGTTGAGCAATATGGAGCGAAACACACTTGCTCAGAAATTGAAAAAAAAAATGAAAAAAAGAAAATAGAATAGAAAAAAAAGAAAAAAATATGGTTTAATGCATAATTGATCACGGGTGAGCTCTTTGGTATTCGAGTTATTAAGTTCTTAGGGGACTTTGTGCCTAGTGACCTAAGGCTTTTATAGTCTAGGATCCGCTAACCTAACGCTCGCTAAATGGATGCCATTGCATAAGTATTTTGTGGACCTCACTCATTGCACGATCAAATAAGCATTTGTTTATTGTGTTAAATAAAAGCATGATTCCGTAATAAGCTCCAGTAATCTTGAAGTGTTATAAGTCATTTTGTGTCTAGAATATATTTTTCGTATAATCTTGTGATTGCCTTGAGGATAATTGAGTTATGATAATTGATCTAGTTTCGAAGCATATCTGTTAAGCATTTGCACACACCACATTTCTAGTTGTATGTTAGCTTGCGTGATTTGATTGATCTTTAGTCGCCTAATTGCATTTGTTGAGATGTTACGTGTTGGTTGGTTTAGTCATTGCGATGGGGATCACTGTATTTCATGTAATTTGCATTCATGCATGTTTTTATTTTGTTTTTGAGTCTGTGACACTTGAGGACAAGCATCGATTTAAGTTTGGGGGTGTGATAAGTGACATTTTATACCACTTAGAACATCTTATAATGGCTTGAATTGATGTCTTGAAATTAAGTATTTTGTGTATTTGATGCATTTTTCTAGTGTCTTTGCATTTCAGGGTATAACTTGCGAATTTAGGGGGATTTCATCAAAATAAGCCTAGGGAAGTACTTGGAATCAGTTGCAGGGAGTTGTACGAAGAAATCAGCAAAATCAGGAGCAAAAAGTTGATTTTTCCAGAAATTGTCCAGGCGCCTGCCTGGGATGTGGGGCGACCGCCTGGAGGTGCAGGCGCCCGCTTGGGACCTGGGGCGGCCGCTTGGGGTCGAGAAAATTAATTTTGTATTTTAATTCGTATTCTACTGGGTTTCTGACGACGCTGTTTCTTGTGGACTCTAATATAAACCTACTTGAGAGACGTTTCACAAAAACAAGCAACAAAGAACAATTATCAATCAAGCAAGGAGCAAGGAGAGAAGATTAAGAAGACCGCTTTAGCACACCGCAACGAAGAAGAGGAAGCATACGTTATCTTGTGATTCTTTTATTTGTTGTAACAGTGAATGCTAGTTTTCTTTACTTTGAATCTTAATACTCTTGTGACGTACTCTGGTTTTAATAAGTATTTTATTAGTTTATATTGTCGTGTTATTATCATGTTTTCATATGAACCGATGGTGACGATGAGTTCTATCATGGGCTAATCGTGATCATGGGGTCGCAACGGATTTATAATGGATTTCTTTAGTTAATTATTTAATACATTGCTTGTATAATCTCAGTATTAACACATCTCACTGCAAGATTTAATTTACCTTGTTCATAACCATAAACACTTCAAGAAAAGCATAAAAACACAAAAACACATTCACCCCCTCTGTGTGTAATTCATTATCTAACAATAAATATCAAACATATTATAACATATGTGTTAAAATTGTCCAAAAAAAAATATTAAGACTACCTTAAATGCGAACATATGTGTTGAAATTCAATTCTTCAAAAATTTTAATTACGCAATCGTCCCAACTTAAAACATATATTTTTAAAAAGAATAGATAGTCTTAACAAGCGAAGTGCGGACACATGTCCATGTACACTAAATATCAAGTGTTAGATTTTAAGGTTATGAAATGAGAATATTTTATGTTACGTTATCAAAATTACTCATTTTTATTGTTCAATGTATAAGGTTTCTCTTTTTATAATACTTCATCTCATAATTTCTTATTTTATGTTACGTTATCAAAATTACTCATTTTCATTGTTCAATGTTTAATTTGTTTCTTTTTTTATAATACTTCAGCTCATAATTTAAGAAATTATTGATTTCGATATCTAAATTAATGACATAAAATATAAATTAGAATAAATATTATACTTATAAATAAATAAATTTGAATAAAAGTCTAATCCGACCCGATCGGACATCATATTCAAGAAGAAGTCGCCCGCTTTTTATAAAAACCCGGTCCAGCCCTTTCTTTTTAAAAAACCTATCTTTTTCAAATCAGTATAAAAACAGGCCCACTATATTTTTCCGGCATCACTCCTTCGATAACAAATTTACAATTGTCCCTTACCCACGGATCAGATCCACAATCTTGGATGGGCCCTCTATGAAAGCTGAATACAACCCGACCCATGTCGTCATTGACAAAGAAGAACCCGGTTAGAATTTTATCACTGTAAATTGAAATTGACAAAGAAAAGTAAAAAGGGGTTTGGAATTATCTGTTCTTACATTGAAACATTCTAGATTTCTCTTTTCCATTCCTATACAGACAACAACAATACACACACACTGACCCAGAAAGGGAAATAGAAAGAATATCCGGACAAAGAAAGATTTCAAGAACAACATAATTGAAGCTTATCCCATACAGTACTTTTTTGATTCTCTGTCCCCATTTTCATCTTCAAAATCCAATCTTGGAAGGTGGGTATGTGATAAAATCTTGTTTCTTTGTATTTTTTTTTTTAAGAAAACTCATTTTTTTTCTCTGTTCATTCTTTCCGATCAGATATTTCTCATGGGTAAGAATTTATCCTTTTAATTGTAAAGTTTGAATCTTTTTTTATTTATGTTGAATATATGTTTGTGTGTGGATTTATACATTGGTAGTTGTTTGGATTTGAGGTCTAGCTGTTTTGGATTTATAGTATTTGCATTGGGTAGTTTTGATGAATTGTATAGTATGCAAAGATGTCTGAATTAGGTGAATTTTGAGATTTTTGTTGATGCTTTCGAAGTTTTCGGGTTAGTGTTGGTTTTGTATTATTTGCACATGAGGTCTCCTTGATGAATATGAAGGATGGATGTTTTAATTTGTTATAGTGTCAGCCAACTAGATAGGTGATTCTACTTGTTTTCTTTATTTGTGATTCTTTATGTAATAATTCTGATTTTATTTGGTAAGTAACTACTAAGCCTATTTAAGTTTGTAATTGAGGCCTACCTTGGATTAATAGATTAGTTACAAAATGATTTTATATGTTTAATTTGTCTTGTTAGGACTTCAAATATGTTCCTCAGATATCTAAAATCGTAGGTAGCTAGCTCATAACTGTATACAGTACAATGTACATACAGAAATGTTGATCTGTGCACCTTGCCAGGAGAGCAGGATTCAGTAACGCCTCACTACACTTTATAGGGATTTTTTAGACTATCACTTTACTTTGAATAACAGTGAAGGGTATTAGCTGCTTCATAGGCCATCTTCTATTGCTCATATATGTGCAGTAGACAGTTTTTAGTTGGGTGATCATTAAAGGAGACTCTTTAAGGCATATTATATATAAGGAAGCAAAAAGTAAAATATAAAATTCTTGGTGATGCTTTTGAGTTGTTGGGATCAGTCTTGATATTGTAGTATATGTACATGACGTCTCCTTGCATCTTATATGTATCGTCCCGATTCAGTGAGTGTCGGTGAGTGGGATGCACCACATCTCTTCTGTTTGTTATGAAAGTGTACCACTCTGTAGTTGATTGTACTTTTCTTTTCTTTTATTCTTTATACGATAACAATACTTGAAAAGTGCTTTTATATGTTTAATATGACAGCTTAGGAGTTACACTATATACCTTGGATGTGTATAATTATATACAACTGTATGTGGTGCAATACTTATGGAAATGTGTGTCTATGCACCTTGCTAGGTGAAGGTGCTCGGGATTTGAGTAACGTTAGTACACTTTAGTGGGATCTTTTTGACGATCACTTTACTGACTTTGATTAGCATTGTAGTGTGTGAGCTGATTATGTGGCTATCTTCTGTTGCGTATTCTTGCATATGTGGACAAGACAACTCTTTGTTGGGTGTGATAATATAAGAGGGCTCTTTTAGTCAAATTGAAAAGAAGTAAAGAAGTGATTCAGATACTGTTAGGAATTTGTATCTTGTTTGATAAAGAGAAATACTACCAGAACTGCAAAAATGGTACGACAATGAACTCGCTTTTCTATAACTAGGTAGAGTTGCGCATATTAGTGCCTTCGGCAAAATCTTTAAATATTCTTCAACAAATATTTAAAAATTTCTTCCGCTTATATGGATTTCCGTTTTTGCATTGTTTTTTTATAAAGAGTAATTGATGACTAGTTCATAAGAACCCATTTGTGAGGCTATTCCCTATATTTTGCCGGGAAATGATTGCTATATTTTGGAATTCCTTTATTAATTGCAGAAATAAGCTTTCAGCTAGTATACTCCCTGATTGGTCAGAATAATCATGTGTGTGTGTGTGTGTACAAGTCTTGCTTGCACATATGCAGCCTTACTTTGAATATAAATTAAGAGCCTATTTCCTTAGTTGAAACATGTGATCTGATAAGAGGGTATATCTACATAACAAAGGAAGTAAGAAATTTTTTCGGTTTCTATTAACACACACAATGCATTTTTGTGTATTACAGCTATGCAGAGTCAAGTAGTGTGTAATGGATGTAGGACCATTCTTCTCTATCCAAGAGGTGCAGCAAATGTTTGTTGTGCAGTTTGCAATGTAGTTACATCAGTTCCTCCTCCTGGTATGGCCTACTGCTATTTTTTTTTTCTCTTTACATGTACCAATATTGATCTTGGGGAATTATGTATTCTAATATGCCGGCCAATGAATTGTTGAGAAATAAAGTTGTGCTTTGAGGGGAATAGAACTGTTGAGAATATCTGTGGTTGTGTGTTTGTGAGTTAAGATCACTGTTTCTGCTGATAAGCTTTCATCTCTAGTATCCATTTCACATGTAACACATGCACTTCTATTTCTGTGAGTACGATGTTGTTTCTGTTGCCTGTCTGTTATTTATACTTAGCATGTGCTAAACCCACAGGACTGGAAATGTCCCAACTAATATGTGGAGGTTGCCGTACATTGCTAATGTATACTCGTGGAGCTTCAAGTGTTAGATGCTCATGCTGTCACACGGTGAACCTTGTTCCAGGTAAGGGTGTTTCTTATTACCTTTGGTTGTGACTAGGAATGCCAAAAAACCCAAATCTGATGTTTAGTTAGAGTATAAATTATAATATTGCAGCGAGTGTGTCCATATCATGAGACTTGACGTTCTGGGTACAAAAAGTGTGATTTCTTTCTATCCATCCTCATTATGGCCCCTATTGTTTGCTAACTGCTTCGTCTCTTGGTTTCTTCTGTCCAATACTTAGCATCGGGCCAGGTTGCTCATGTCAATTGCTGCAATTGTCGTACAACCCTGATGTATCCATATGGTGCTCCGTCAGTTAAATGTGCTGTTTGTCACTGTGTAACGAATGTCAATGTGAGTCCTGATTTTATATTTAATGTTTATATGATGTAATATCCAGAGTTTGTGCAAAATCCACATACCACTTTACATCCTTAAGGTCTCATTTTGTCTCATTTGATAAATCTTTTTCTGTTGTTTCTTTATATTTACATAGGAGGGCACCCTCTATTAATTTGGACATAAGTTTTTTTTGGGGGATAGATTAGCAAGCCTGTCATGCTAAGAACTGACCGTGTAGAACATAATTGCTTCTCTCTTCATTTGAGCATTTACCTTCTTTGCCCTTGGCGGGGCTGGATCGTTATGGTTCCATTTATTTCCTTCTATATGTTTTTAGATGCTATATGTTATAGTGTTGAATAGTTTTGAATTGCTAATGAGATCAATTGACCTCCCTTAAGTGGTTTCTAATAGCCGACTATCTTGGGTCAGTTAAAGGTTCCACCTGTATTCTATATGGATTTTAATATCTTTAATTGTAGGTGACTAATCTAAATTTGTTATTGTTACTTATTACTTTTTAGTGATTATGCTCACTGCTGTTTGACAAATGTTCACTCTCTCTGTAAAGTGCACTAACTGATGCTCGTAGCCTCATATGCTTCAGCAGAATAATCTTTAAAAGCTTGCTCTTTTTTAATATAGAAGTATTTTAAAAGTGGCTGTCCAGTAGTTGTAATCTGATCCACGAGGTGAACACAGTGTGTGTATTGCAGCAGGAGCTATTTTTTAGTCTCTGGCATTTCTGGATTATTTTAGGCAGTAATAATGTCTTGTGAATATTTGCAGATGGGTAATGCAAGGGTCCCAATTCCTGCGCTGAGACCTGGCGGGGCAGCTACATCTGCATCAACAACCTCTACTTCGCCTGTGAGTAGTAATTTGTTTATTAGTTGTTGATGTTTTGTCATGTTTGATATGTATGATTGTATGATATATCATTTATTTACATGGACACAACTGTGTAGGCAACGCCACGTCCTCAGAATCAAACTGTCGTCGTCCAGAATCCGATGTCAGTTGATGAAAGTGGCAAACTGGTGAGATTTTACCACCCCCCTTTCCTTCGTTATTTTAATATATATATATAGATTATAGCATCTTCTCCTACATATATATATATAGGGTCTCACTCAATTGAGAATATTTTAAAATAAGATATGAGATCTAATCTACACCACACAAATTTAAAGTTACTTTTAATCTACACCACTCATTTTAAATCTCAACATCATCTTCTCCAACCATCACCTTCTCCATCTTCTTTCTAAACCAACCCACTACCACCACCTCCAACCACCTGAGACCATCTTTTCCAGCTACCACCAATTCCGGAGACCTTCAGAAAATCACCGCCGTCAAACATAAAATCACCACCGTCAAAATATAAAATCACCACTAGAAACATAAAAATCACCACATCCGGCCACCAGCAAACAAAAAATCACCACCGGAACAAAAAAATCACCACAACTGGTTACCACTTTTATCCACCAGATCCGGCCACCAACTTCGTTCATCAACTATGATCACCAATATCATCACAAAAATCACTAGATCTAATTACAAAATACAACGATAAAATTATAACCACATCACCACCACCACCAAATATTTCAACAAATCTGAGTACGAAAAGAGTAAAATCGTTGGAGATGGTGGTTCAAAAAGAGAGGAGGAGAAAGAAAGCTTATGGACGAGGAAGTGGTGACGAGGGGGCGGAGGAAGGAGACGCAGCGCCGTAGGCAGGGCAGCGTAAGATTGTGGGGTGGGGCTGTAGCATATTGTGGTTGTTGATGGTGAAAGTAGGGGGATGGTGGTAGTGTAGGGGAGAGAGAGAGAGATCTGGTGGGTGAGTGGTGAGTGTCAAGAAAGAGGAACGTGCAGGTAGGTGGTGGTTACCGGCGGTGCAGCGGAGCACAGGCGGTGTGGGGTGGAGAAATACGGGCAGGGGTGGGGGATGAAGATTAGAGAGATGGGATAGGGTTGGGTAAATGAGTACGAGGGAATATGTATGGTGTGGATTAAAAAATATATAAAAAAAAATTAAAATGGAGGGCTAGATTAGATCTCAGTTCTCACAATAGTAGGGGTTCTCATTTGAGCAACTCCCTATATATATATATATATTTCTTATTAATTTGTCTCCCATGGAAATTACCAACATAACCATATTAATTCTGTAGGTGAGCAATGTTGTTGTTGGCGTCACAACTTAGTCAAAGCCATTGTGTATGAGCTCAAGGCGTCACAAATTGCATGGTGCTCTCGGTTTGGTAAAGAAAACTTTGTTGTGTATGTCGGTGCCTATTACTTGAATTACTAAGCTGCAGATTGTAGAAAAACTTGTACATTGAAAGGATAGTGAATGCAACTGTGTATGCGGGTGCCTATTACTTGAATTACCAAGCTGCAGCTTGTGATTAATATATTAAATAATTGTTTGCCAAATAGTTGATCATGCTCAAATTAATGTGACCAATGTTCATGTAAGAATGACTGTAATGAAATTTAATTTGTTTGTTTTATATTTTACATATCATGGTCGTATACCTGTAGAATGTAGTACGGTATTACCCAAGAGGTCGAGAAGAGGGGAAGAAGTTATTTACATTAAGTGGTACACCTGTAGACTAGTACAGTATTACCCAAGAGGCGGAAAACAGGGGAGGAAGTCATTTACATTAAGTTTAGACATATCAAGCCAATTGGTGAATTAACATTAGCATGAGTTTGAGGGGGATGTTGAGTATATAGACTCAAGTCAAGTCAAGGATCCAGTCAACAGCTCAAGTCAAAGTTGACTTTTACTTTTAGGCTTCAGTCAATTAACTTAAACTCAGGGGTGTTTTAGACTTTTATTAAGGAAAGTTTGTTTGTTAGTGACACATTGATTCTGTTAGATAAATAGATGAAGATGATAGAAGTGAGAGATACAGTAGCACAAACACAGTTAACTAGTATGTAGAATGTGTGTAATGTATAGCTTGAAAAATGCTTGTGGATATTTCATCAATGGTTTTCAAGAGTTGATTTTAGTATCAATATGTTGTGTGCACAGTATATGTTTGGTTTGGATCTGTTGAATCAAGACTTGTAAGAATTAGGTGATCAATAGGTTGATAGCCCAGAGACTCCTGTGTAATCCATTTGCGACACGGACATGTAATTTGGTCTCCAGCCTCCATATAGCTAATGTTTATTAGTACTTTATATTGTTCAAACTTCGTGGATCGTACTGTTTGCTTCTATTCGTTCAAAATATGGATCCAACTTCATATTGAATTAATCGGTTTTAAGCGAAAACAATCACAAAATTAACTAAATAGAACACAGTTCGAAAAATCAAAACCGAGCCTAGTAATAAAAATAATAATTATTTATAAAAATTAGTGTAGTGCAATTTTATATGAAATCAAAACTGAACCAATTAAGTTTGGTTCTTCTAAAATCATTACCAAACCACCGATCCAGGTGGGCGGTTTCATTTGTTTAGGCAATTTTATTATTTCACGGGGATTTAAACTTTCATAAAATTAAGTTAGTATTATAGTATACTCCCTCCGTCCTGCTATATAGTTTATGTACACTGTTTGCACGTATTTCAAGGTTTCAATAAAATATAGTTTCATAATGTTTTTTCTTAATTTTTTTTTTAATAAAAGTTTAAATATGAAACTTTTTTTCAGAATTTGTTTTTTAAAAAAAATATTGTGGAAGGATATTTTAAACGAACATTAAAAAACGTGTCTAAAAATAACGTAAACAATCCGGTGGGATGGAGAGTGTAATAATTAAAAAGAGCAATGTACTCAAAAACGGTTCTAACAATTGTTCCAAAATGGCACATGGGTTAATATTATTGGTAGGACTCATATATATGCACATGTACCTATATCATTAATGAAGCCGTAACCAATAATATGTTGCAAACTAAGTAGTTTGAAATCATTTTTGGAATGATTGTAGGGAACATAGCATTTCTCAATTAAAAATATGTGGGTTTAATTTATTATCATGTAACTAGTGATTATGTAATTAATTTGTAATGGATATTTATATAATTTATAGTGATCATGATATATTTGTTAACTAAGTTCCTATGATTTATAGTAACTACAAAACCGTGAAAATTCAAATCATTTTATCTAATTTATTGTTACACGGTTCAGTTATATTGAAACAATGAGAGGTTTTGTTAAAATTTTGAGATACATAATCAAAATGTATCTCAAAATTCTTCCTTACATAAAGTATTTTTTTTGGTTGATACACGAGAAATTCATTTATTATTTTAGAGTAATAATAGTTGAGAAAACTCGATATTCGGGAAGAGAAAGAATTCGGGAATTTTAGTATTTTTTTTAATACAAATGTTACAAATACACAAATAACAAATTTAGAAACCTTAATGATCCTATTAAAATCAGTAAAAAAAATGAAATTAAATAACTAGAGACAGATAATTTGGTTATATATATTTGGAATCGTCAAATTCCTACTTCAGATGTTTCATAACAGTTAAGAGCTACTTAAACTTTCCGGAATAATTGAAGCTATAATTACTGATTCGCAAATTTCGCATACCATATTATCTTTGACTTCCTAATTAAGTAAATTAATTAATCGCCAATAAATGTACGTTATAGTTATGTCCATATTCACTCCTCATTTATTCGCAATATTTTGTAATGTAATATTAAAAAAAAAAAACTGATAGTGGTTCCGAGGTTTGCAGGATTAAATACTTTATTGTTTGATTATTATACCTTTGTTGATGGATTCACTGCAAAAAGATCCTATTGAGGAAGAAGGTTCAGAAGATGAGTTTTGGCCACTTTCCGGAAAACCAAGTTTTAACATAATCGTTAAAAAGACACAATTGAAGCCTCAATATATGTTGGTAATTAAAGACCCCTTCTTTTTATTAGGTTTTGATACGTGTACAAGGTTGGCTAAGTTGAGTTTTTTGTCATGATTCATGAAAATATGTATTTTTCAAGCTTAACTGATCCTCTGTTAACCCTACTGTTGTTGGTTGTCAGTATGTTCCAGCTAAATTGACAGTTTCACTTCCGAAACTTGACATCCCAGTGGTTTTCACATTTGGTGGCAAAAAATGGGAGACTCGTTCTTACGTTTATCGCAGAGAAGGCAATACCTGGAGAACCTCAATCAAGTGGAGGGAATTTGTGATAGACAACCATTTAAAGGAAGGAGATGCATGTGTATTTGAGCTGACCGAATTCAACAATCAACTCATCAAAATTAAAGTTCAAATTCTGAGGGGTGACTTCCCATCTCAGTTACTTCCTAGAGCTCATGGCCAATCTGCGGATAAGCCTATTGTTATTTGATATGGATTTCCACAGCTCTTATAATAATTCTATGTCGCGAGTTTACAATAATTCAATTTCATCAGAAATCTTAACTGTCAAGTTGCTGGAACAAATACCCAAGGATGCAGAAGTGTTAGTTCGGGTGAATGCATTTTACAGTTTATGGCCACTGCTTGTTGTGCATTTTATCTGCAGTTGAATAGATTACAGTTTCATCTTTCTGTCTTCGCTGTGTTTTATTTCGCAATGTTTCAACTAATTAGCGGTTCCTGCTGTGTAAGCTGCACTTTGTAGTGTATCGTGGATCTGAAATATCTAAGAAGCCTGTTGTAGTTAGGTTATTTAACAATTCATACTTCAGAAGGTTCAGCATATGTTTCTGTGTGAGATCTATACTATACTATAATACAATAATATAATATCCGGAATAAAGATAATTTAGTTCAACGGTTTGGTTCAACATAATTCCCTAATTTTGATTATTACAAAAATAGATAAATAGTGTTATATATCTAATAAACTACTAAATTATTAAACTACTACTAAATATAGTATACTTATCCTACTAAACTACGAATACAACTTATCCTATTATTAAAAGATATAAATAATAGTGTTATATATCTGCTAAACTACTAGAAATAGTCTATTTATTCTACTAAATTACGACCACATGTTATTCTATTATTTTTATTATAAATTTATAATCATTATATATTTATATCAATATTTTAAAAATATAATATAACTGGATAAATAAAAATTTAAAATATTAATGGGAACTCGTGCATCGCACGAGATTTATGCTATTAATAATAATACTTGTTTGTGTTTAAAATTATATACCGAATGCTGTCATTTTTTCAGAAGAAAGCATATCAAATTAGTGACGCAGAGTGGTGTACTTGTGAGTTGTGATATTATATCTTACAATACTTCTTGTTGACCCAGGAACAGGGTAATAACAAAATTTGAGGTTTATTTTCAAAATCAAGATTTACGATGATGGTTTTTCGTCGGAAAAGTGAACGGAGTGTAATGATTTTGATGAATTAGGGCTTGAGTTACTTAGGGTCGGTGGCGGCTCCTTAAAGCTCTTGCTTCCCACCCCTTTCAATGTGCCAACATATCCTATAGAAAATCAAGCCCAACGTAGTTTTTGGAGAATAAGAAATCTAATGTGATTACACTTCTTATTCCGAGACTCAGTAGGAGTCTTTTAAGAATCCGTCTTCCGTTAACTTTAGATACGTCCAACTATGAGACCCAACCGCGAAGGCCAAAAAATTGTTCGTTATCGTAGGACTTCACGGATAGTGCATCATCCTGCGCAAGGATAACACTTTGCTACAACTATTTTCCCTTAATTTACGAACGCAATTATAGCCACGGTTCACCATCAATGTCAAACGTGTCTCTGTCCCCCGAATCTATACTATAATATAATAGCCGGAATAGAGATAATTTGGTTCAACGGTTTGGTTCAACCATAATTCCTTAATTTTGATTATTACAAAAATAGATAAATAGTGTTATATATCTAATAAACTACTAAATTATTAAACTACTACTAAATATAGTATACTTATCCTACTACAATACAAATACAACTTATCCTATTATTAAAAGATATAAATAATAGTGTTATATATCTGCTAAACTACTAGAAATAGTCTATTTATTCTACTAAATTACGACCACATGTTATTCTATTATTTTTATTATAAATTTATAATCTTTATATATTTATATAAATATTTTAAAAATATAATATAACAGGATAAATAAAAATTTAAAATATTAATGGGAACTCGTGCATCGCACGGGATTTATGCTAGTAATAATAATACCTGTTTGTGTTTAAAATTATATACTGAACGCTGTCATTTTTTCAGAAGAAAGCATATCAAATTAGTGACGCAGAGTGGTGTACTTGTGAGTTGTGATACTATATCTTACAATACTTCTTGTTGACCCAGGAACAGGGTAATAACAAAATTTGAGGTTTATTTTCAAAATCAAGATTTACGATGATGGTTTTTCGTCTAAAAAGTGAACGGAGTGTAATGATTTTGATGAATTAGGGCTTGAGTTACTTAGGGTTGGTGGTGGCTCCTTAAGGCTCTTGCTTCCCACCCCTTTCAATGTGCCAACATATCCTATAGAAAATCAAGCCCAACGTAGTTTTTGGGGAATAAGAAATCTAATGTGATTAGACTTCTTATTCCGAGACTCAATAGGAGTCTTTCAAGAATCCGTCTTCCGTTAACTTTAGATATGTCCAACTATGAGACCCAACCGCGAAGGCCCAAAAATCGTTCGTTATCGTAGGACTTCACGGATAGTGCATCATCCTGCGCAAGGATAATATTTTGCTACAACTATTTTCCCTTAATTTACGAACGCAATTATAGCCACGATTCACCATCAATATCAAACACGTCTATGTCCCCCGAATCAGGAAACCCACCAGATAATAGGACAGGTGATCCCAAACTCTTGGGTGCAAAGTGCAGGATGACTCCAAAATTCTCCAACGAGGACACCTGTTGAATACGAGAACAGAGATCCCAAAGCACACACCAATATTAATCCTGCATCCCCAACGAAGACACCCGTTGAATACAGGAGGATGCCTTCAATCATCAGGCATACCCCTGGAAGCCTTCAAGATTTTCACGGAAATCCCCCTCCTTGACCGACTCAAGGAGGGAATTATTCAAAAAGTACCTACAACAAATATGTTAGTGAAAATTGTTATTCCCAGTGGACTAACAATGAGATTTACAGAAGAGGGGTTGAATGTAAATCTCAAAACTTTTTAAAGTTTTGAGCAGTTTCTAAGGCTAAATGTTTTAGTGAACAAATGTGTGTGAATTGCTTGAAGCTAATACAGACATATATATATATATATTCAAACACAAATGTAAAGAACACAAAGAACTTAAAAACTTTTCTGGTGGATTTGTTGTTCCACTAGAGATGTGTTATTTCAGAAAATCTGTGATTCAAAGAATTAAATCACAGCTGCGTCCTAGTACAAACTAGATGATTTTCTCTCTGGATTTTTCTAAACAGCTCTGGAAAATTCACCCTCTAATTACTAGCTGCTACTTGGTTTATATATCACCAAGTTTACAAGTGAAGACAAAACTGTAAAATACAATTAAAAGATTCTTCACATATTTCTTCTTCATTTCTCTATCCAATGCAATTTATGTTTAGCTGTGAATCTTTGAATACTTCCTTGTTTGCACCAGAATGGAAATGCTGCATTTTCTTGATTCCTTCTAGAGGCTGCCACATTCCAGTTTGTCTCTGTCAACCCATGTGCCTCCGTCAGCTTATGAATTGTCACTATCAACTGCTATTGAACTAAGCATCCGTTGAAGCTTTCATCCGTTGATGACTTTATCCGTTGAAGCTTTATCCGTTGAAGCTTTATCCGTTGATGCATTAGCAATTAAAGCTTTATCCGTTGAAGCACTCATCCGTTCATGAATGTTATCCGTTGAAGCTTTAGAGACATCCGTTGAAGCTCTGTTTCTCATCCGTTGAAGGCCTTTAATATTAGTTGATACTACTTCACTTATACAAAATTACAAGGCATGAAATATTTACAATTAGCCCTCCTATTTGCATATCCACTAGTAGTCAACATGACTGATAATTTCCCACAACATCTAAGAATTACAACTTAAATACAGAGAATGAAATGTGCTACAATACTAAACTTATTTCTAAGTAAAGCTACTCCTTCAACGGATAGCCAAAAAGGTCTTATCCGTTGAGGCTACAAACACTAGATTTCTACTTAAGTGTTTTGTTTAACTTATCATCAAACTAATACACATATTCCTAACAATCCCCCCTATTTATGTCTACTAGAACTGTAGGCATAAATTTGGGTTTAACTTGATGATAACAAAACACTTATCAAACATATGAACTGAAATAAAGTAGAAATTCAAAAGTGCTGCAAAAGTATGTATACTGAGATAAAATTGAAGAATTACATTATTTCCAAGGGTGCTCCTTTATCCTGAGTAGATTAATTTATTTTCCTTTGATCCCTTGTTTTCTTCCCTAGCCTCCTGTCATTCTCTTCTATTTGGAGTTGTCTGTAGAATTCAGCTTCATCTTCTTCATTGATGTCCAACTTAGATTGCATATCCTTGAGAGTTTCATTACTGGCAATCTTGAGTTGATCTTCAAGTCTGAAAAATCTTCTGACTCCTTTATTGTCTCTGAACTCCATCAACCAATGAGGTGATTTATGAACTGTAATTCCTCTCTCTGGGATGAGTAATGTTCTAGGCAAGGCATTGGGCTCCCACCAAGTTTTCCTTATGCTGGCAATCTTGTTGAGAATCTCAGTTTTGGCAGTCCTGGTAAAGCCAGAATCCCTTTTTATAGCTGAGTAGACTCTAACCAAGGTAGAATAGCCTTCATTCAGAATTCTGTAAAGAGGCCAAGTCCTTTCCCCACTTCCTTTATATTTGAACACTAGTCTTTCTAGAAGCCGTTTGTAGGCATCTATTCCCCTTACTTCCTCCAGCTCCTCCAGATAGAGTTCAATGTCTGTAAATTCCTTTATATCATAAATGTGAACATAATCATCCTTTGAGGCTTGTGGCTTAGGCTTAGGCTTCTGAGTGAATTTGATTGAGGTTAGAGGAGGTGTTGATTTGATTTTTCTTTTCTGTTTCTTTGATGGTGGAGAAGTGGTTAAGAAAGTGGGCAATTTGATGGTGTCCCAATCAATTGGTTCCTCCTTAGGAGTGATTGTTTCACCATGGATGTTTATGAAGGGGTCAGGCACAATAGGTTCAAGAATAGAAGGTAGTGGTTTGGATTTTGATTGGGTTTCTTCAGTTTCATCTACAATCTTCCTTTTTGTATTGGCCTTCTTTCTGTTCCCTTTCTGCCATTCCTTTCTTTCCTTGCTTCTTTCTTCCACATCATCATTAAGCATGTCCCCCATACCCACATCTTCACCCTTGTCTTCAATTTCTTTCTTTTCTTCAGCTTGACTTGACTTTAGCTATTTTTCAAGCTTTGCTTGTGCTCTTTTATCAGCCTTTAGCTTTTTAGCTTCTTCCTTCAACCTTCTGGCTTCTTCCCTCTTGGCTATTGAGAATTTGGGATGTCCTTGTATCACACAGATACTCTTTTCCTCTCTAAAGATAATAGCCATGTTCATTCTTTCGACCACATCCTTGGTCTCCTTGTGCTTCATGATATTACCACCCAAAACCTTGTCTTCATCAGGCTTTGGAAGAGGAAAATCCACTCCTTTTAACTGAGCAAGGCTTAGAGGGTTCTTTGTAGAGTCCTTATTGGATCTGTTGTTGGGCTTGAGAACCATAGGTTTCAGATTCTTAGAAGAAGTCTCTCCAACCTTATTCCTCCTTACTGGCTTGAGCTCCATAATGATTGGCTCCACCTTTGTGCTATGCTTCACAGATTGTGATTTTGAAGTTGTAGAACCAAAAATTTATTGCATCCTTTCATCAATTCTCCTCCTTTGCTCTTTGACTTTCATCTCAGCTGCTGCTATCTGGATTAGATCAATTCCATCAAGCTTTCCTTTGATTTGAAGTGTTGGAGAAGTGGTGATGGCAGGAACTAGCACTTTAGATATTTGAACTGTTGTTGATGGCTCTCCTTCCCTTTCCCCTTTATTCTCCCCCTTTTTGTTATCATCAAGGATAGGGGTCAAGCCTTGTACTTTTGCCAGCTGCAATAGTAGACTTGTCTGAGATTGCTGATTTTGAAGAATGGTGACCACAGAGTCTTCAATGATTTGAACTCTGTTTTCCAACTTGACCAGCCTCTTGTCAGCATCAGATTCTCTCCTCAATCTCAGTAACAAATCTTGCATTGTACCATAAGGCATGACTGAATCCAACTTCTCAGAATTGTAGGATTTCAGATCAGCAATATCCTTTTTGAGTTCATCCACACTCAAATTCTGTCTGATGTGCTGCAACTGCAGGAGATGCAGAGAGTCTAGATGAGCTTGAAGAATAGCCTCGGTACCAGCATCTGAAGTGTCCTGAAGGGCCTTTTGAATAGCCTTGGCTGCTGGCACCTGAATGAGCTGAATGTCCTGAAGAATTTGAAGTAAATTCTAATGAAGGATGCTCTTTGACTTTCAAAGTGTGTTCTGCCTCCACATTGCCCTGAGCAGCCAACAATTGATAGGCTGACACAGGATGAGTAAAAGTGTCAGCATCCAAGGAAATGTTATCAATTTCAGCTTTGTAATGTTGCTGAAATTGTCTTCCCTTTTCAGCATCATCCACAATCATTGACTCACTAGCAATGGCTAGATCCACCCTTATAGCTTTTGTACCTGCTTTTCTCTCATTTTCTCTATATTCTTGCATCAGGGGCTCTCCCTGGCTCACACACACCCTCACACCCTCACCCTCACCTACTAAGGTGGCACTCCCCTCACTCACTTTTGCTATGCTGGAAGAAATAGCATGCATATTTTGACTCTCATCCTCTCCTTTTGCCTGGGAGCAACCCAGCCTCTCACTCAAATTATCATTCCCTTCCCTCAATCCTAGAAGTGATTATACAGTAACCATGTCTTCTACACTTGGAATTGATTCAGTTATATATGTAGAGACCATCAACGGATAGGGAGTATCCGTTGAAGTGGAAACTGATGATATCAACGGATAACTGCTGTTAAGCTTATCCGTCGAAGAACAACCACATGTCAACGGATGAGAGATATCCGTTGAAGAAGGAAAAGATGTAGATATTAAAAGTGACATAATTGTCGAATCTGTGTGAATTGATTTTAAGTGAGGTGACACAGATTCTTCAACTAAGTCTGAAAGAATTGGCTGATGATCCAACAAATCATCTAGAAGAAGATGATCACCCGGATTTGAGTGGGGCTCCTCCCTCAGTTTTAAAGAGGGAGAATCAGGAATTGATGTGAATATCATATCCACATCCAGAGATGGTGATGGAGAATTTGGTGATTGATGTGTGTCTATTATGAGAGTATGGGGCTGTGACTCCACATTTGCTGGAGCCACATCAAGCTGAATTTGAGAAGGCAAAGATACAGGTGGATGTATCTGTGCAGTGTGTGCCCCCTGTGTTGAAATTAGGGTTTTAGCCTTCTTTCTTCTTGAAAAGGCTTTGATAGGTGAATGTGTGGCTTCAGTGTCCCTCCCTCTTTTGTTCTGTGTCCCTGGTTGGGGACTATTTTTAATAGCTGCATCCTTTTGGGATGATGCAACTAGGGATGTGTTTGACTCCTTTTGAACCACCACAGTCTTTTGAGAAACTATGGCTTGGCTGGCTAGGGTACCACTCACCTCTCCCACCTTATCCTGGGGGTTTTCTTGATGTTCACCCCTCCCCTCACCACTCACACCCTGTTCACTCCCTTCAGGGTTTATGGTAGTTGTTACAACTGTTGTCTTTTGAGAAACAACAGAGGTGGTTTTCTTTGACTTGTATTTTGGAATTTTAGTTTTGGTGGCTTTGGTAGGAATCTGTTGGGAGAAAGACACAGATTCCATTGCCATACTAGAAGGCAAAGAAACAATGGGGTTGGAAGAGGTAGGAGTTGCAGAAGTATTTACCTCACTTACCTGAGGTGCATTCATTATTGGTAAATATACCAATGGCACCTGGTTGTTGAGGTTAATTCTCAAAAGGTCTGCAAGGACCCTTTTCTCTTGTGCCCAATATTTGAGTTTATTACTCTCATTAGTTATGACCAAACCTTCAGCAACATGGTTAGCCAATAACATAAAGAATCTAGCATAGTAGATGTTATGAGGTCTATGAGCTTTGTTACCTAACCTGGAACCTAATTCTAGCATGACATAGTTGCTAAAATTAAAGTACCTATCAGAAACTAGCATATAGAGCATATTAACAAGAGATAAAGTTAGGGCATCAAAATTGCTAATCTTCCCAGAGAAAACCTTGATAAAGGAATCTCCAAGAAAAGTCCATTCTTTCCTAAGGCCCTTCCTTCTAATGCTCCCTAAACTAGCAGAATCAAAAGAATAGCCTATGGAATCTAACATAGCAGATACATCATTATTAGTGTGTGGTGTCATGGCATTATTCTCAGGTAGCTTAAGGCAAGACTGTATATCATCACAGTTAATACAGTAATCCTTACCTTTGAGAGAGAAAGTAATGGTCATATCTGTGGAGTTGAACTCTGCAGTTGTCCAAATCTCCTCAATTACCTCACAATAGATAGTTGGGGCTTCCAGCATTGCATAGTTTAGTTTGCAGTTCTTGATGAAGTCCATCATCTTGTGATAATCTGAGTGGGCTTCATTCTTTTCCACCAAGGCTAGAAATTGTTCTTTTCATAAACAAAGCCAGACTGAGACATAATCTTGACTACTGGTGCCATTGTTGTGAGTAGAGGTTGCAGAGAAAGGATTGAGAGTTTTGGGAGAGAAAGAGAGTAAAAATTGCAAGAAAGCGTAAAGTGAAAATAAGAATTCAATGGGCTTTTATACTTTCTCAAATTAAAATGTAAATAGAATGATTAAATAATACTTTTAAGTAAATTACAACCGTTTGAGAATAAAGAAAACTGTGGAAATTCTGAAAACTGCCTTTAATACAAATACATACAACTATGTATATATGTATCAACGGTTAAGTAAACGAATCAACGGCTGTGACTCACTTAAAGTAACTGATGTGACACTTCAACGGATGAGGTAAATAGTTTTCCGTTGAAGATTAACACTGTTTTTATCCGTTGAAGGATAAAATTACCAGAAATGTATTTGTCTTTCAACGGATAATGAACATCCGTTGATAGAACAATTTTGGCTTTCAACGGATAGGGAATATCCATTGATAGAATAAACTTTACTTAAAGCCAACTTTGTTCTTGCCATAAATTCATTTCAGGCTTCAAAGCAGATTATAATGAGGACATGAATTTATGAATAATTAAGCATACCTAGCTCACTTACTAATCTTGTGAATGTTGATTCATCAAGTGGCTTGGTAAATATGTCTGCAATCTGCTTTTCACTTGGAACAAAATGAAGTTCTACTGTACCTTTCATCACATGTTCCCTTATGAAGTGGTATTTGATGTCAATGTACTTGGTTCTTGAGTGCTGCACTGGATTTTCAGTAATGGTAATGGCACTTGTGTTGTCACAGAATATAGGAATTTTGTCAACAGTTAGTCCATAGTCAAATAGTTGATTCCTCATCCACAGTATGTGTGCACAGCAACTACCAGCAGCAATGTACTCAGCTTCAGCTGTTGATGTTGAAACAGAATTTCGCTTCTTGCTGAACCATGACACAAGCTTATTCCCTAGAAATTGACAGGTGCCAGTTGTGCTTTTCCTGTCTATTTTGCAACCTGCATAATCTGCATCTGAGTAGCCAATTAGATCAAAACCAGACTCTCTAGGGTACCAAATTCCTAGATTTGGAGTCCCTTTGAGATATCTGAAAATCCTTTTAATAGCCACTAAGTGAGACTCTTTAGGGTCAGCTTGAAATCTAGCACAGAGACATGTAGAAAACATTATATCAGGTCTACTAGCAGTTAAATATAAAAGTGAGCTAACCATGCCTCTATAACTTGAAATGTCTATAGACTTTTCAGCCTTGTTTAATTCAAGCTTGGTGGCAGTGGTCATGGGAGTTTTTACAGATGAACAATCCATTAAGTCAAACTTCTTTAAAAGATCATAAATATATTTAGTTTCACTAATGAAAATTCCACCACTAACTTGTTTAACTTGTAAACCAAGAAAATAAGTTAGCTCTCCCATCATGCTCATTTCATATTTACTTTGCATTAACTTAGCAAACTTTTTACAAAGCTTATCATCTGTAGAACCAAATATAATATCATCTACATAAATTTGAACAATTATTGTAAAGCCATTAACATTTCTAAAGAAAAGAGTTTTGTCAACAGTACCTCTTGTGAAGTAATTATCTAGAAGAAATTTTGACAAAGTCTCATACCAGGCTCTAGGTGCTTGCTTTAGTCCATAGAGTGCTTTCAACAGATAATACACATGGTCTGGAAAATTTGGATCTTCAAACCCTGGAGGTTGACTCACATAGACTTCTTCCTCCAATTCTCCATTCAGAAATGCACTCTTGACATCCATTTGGTAGACTTTGAAATTGGCATGGGCTGCATAGGCTAGAAAGATTCTGATGGCTTCAAGTCTTGTAACAGGAGCAAATGTCTCATCAAAATCTATTCCCTCTTGTTGAGAGTAGCCCTTGGCAACCAATCTAGCTTTATTCCTTATGACAATGCCATTTTCATCCATCTTATTTCTGAATACCCATTTTGTGTCAATAGAACTCTTGTTCTTTGGCTTGGGTACCGGCTTCCATATCTTGTTCCTCTCAAATTGGTTTAGCTCCTCTTGCATTGCTAAAATCCAATCTGGATCCAATAGAGCTTCTTCCACTCTTTTAGGTTCCTCCTGTGATAGAAAGCTACTATACAGACATTCATCTTAAGTAGCCCTTCTAGTTTGCACTTTAGATGTAGCATCACCAATGATCAGTTCAAAAGGGTGATTCTTGGTCCATTTTCTTTGAGGTGGTAGATTAGCCCTAGATGAGGTTGCCTCAGTATTGTCATGATGTGAGATAGAATGTTGATTGGTTGAAACTCCCCCTGAGTTGCTGATCCTTTGAAAGGAATTGGGTGTTCTATCAACTGATGAAGTGAAATAATTATCCGTTGACAGACTGTGATCAACGGATGCTTCATTATGAACTTCAACGGATGATGCACTTTGTCTTTCAACGGATGCTGCATTGCTTCTATCAACGGAAGCTGAATTATGACTTTCAACGGATGCAGCATTCTGTGCATTATCCAAAGGCAAATTTTGAATTCTTTTTGAGGTGCCTTCTCCATCATTCTCATCTTCACTATCATCACAATATATCTCAATGTTGTCAAATTTGAGTCCTTCATGATGTCCCTCATCTGTTAGTCCATCAATCTTTTTATCATCAAACACAACATGCACAGATTCCATGACAATGTTGGTTCTTAGATTGTAGACTCTATATGATTTTCCAGCAGAATAACCAACAAATATTCCTTCATCAGCCTTTGCATCAAACTGCCCTTTGTGATCAGGTTGATTCCTTAGAATGTAGCATTTACAACCAAAGACATGCAGAAAGTTTAAAGTTGGTTTTCTTCTCTTGAATAATTGATAGGGAGTCATGCCTTTTGCCTGATTAATTAGAGAAATATTCTGAGTGTAACATGCACAGTTAACAGCCTCAGCCCAAAAGTATGTTGGGAGTTTTGACTCTTCAAGCATTATTCTTGCAGCTTCAATTAGTGATCTGTTCTTCCTTTCAACCACACCATTTTGTTGTGGAGTCCTTGGAGCTAAGAACTCATGCATGATCCCATTTTCTTCACAGAACAACTTCATGGTTGTATTCTTGAACTCAGTTCCATTATCACTCCTGATATTCCTTACTTTGAAATCTGGATGATTGTTGACTTGCTTGATATGATTGATAATGATTTCACTAGCTTCATCCTTTGATCCAAGGAAATAAGCCCATGAAAACTTTGAGAAATCATCTACAATCACTAGGCAATATCATTTCCTTGAAATTGACAATACATTGACTGGTCCAAAAAGATCCATGTGTAGCAGTTGTAATGGTTCATCAATTGCTGATTCAAGCTTCTTACTGAATGATGCTTTCTTTTGCTTTCCTTTCTGACAAGCATCACACTGTCCATCCCTTGTGAATTCCACTAGAGGGATTCCTCTAACTAAGTCCTTTTTTACTAGATCATTCATTGTCTTGAAATTCAAATGAGACAGCTTCTTGTGTCATAGCCAACTTTCATCTGGACTTACTTTGCTGAGAAGACAAGTAATTGATTCTGAATCTGTAGAGTTGAAGTCAGCTAAGTACACATTCCCTTTTCTAACTCCAGTTAGAACCACTTTGTTGTCCTTCTTACTTGTGACAACACAGGCTTCAGAATTGAAGGAAACAATATTCCCTCTGTCACATAGTTGACTGATGCTCAATAGATTGTGTTTGAGATCATCAACTAATGCAACTTCATCAATGATGGCATTTTCTTTTGAAATCAAGCCATATCCCATAGTGAACCCTTTGTTGTCATCTCCAAAGGTTATGCTAGGGCCAGCTCTCTCCTTGAACTCTGTGAGCAAGGTGAAATCTCCTGTCATGTATCTTGAACAACCACTGTCCAAGTACCATAGATTCCTTCTTTTTCCCTGCACACAACAAAATCAATCAAGTTGATTTTGGTACCCAAGTTTCCTTGGGTCCAGCCTTGTTAGTCTTTTTCCTAGACTTCATTCCTCCTGCATCTTTTGACTTAGGTAACTTTGGGTCAACCTTGGTCTCGGATGTAGTTGGTTGAGGTGTAGGGTTAGTCACAGAATCATTTAGCACATTTGGTTGAATTTGATAAGGCATAGATTGTGCAAACATATTATTCCACATAGGCATGTTGTATGGCATCTGAGGCATACTGAATGCAGTAAAATAAGGATTATTAACGTATGGCATGTTTGCAAAATGCGCATGAGGATTCTGATGAGACATAACAGGCATAGCATGCAGAGGTGACATAGATATGTTAAGCATGGAGGGAGTTAAAGGCATGGGAGCATTCTTAATAGATTTGCAGTTATCAGATAGATGATTAACACTTTTACAATGCACACAGCTTTTTCTAGGAGCATACTTATCAGGTGTGTAATTGTTGTGTTTGTTAATCCCTACCTTCCCATTTCTATTAGATTTTCTTTTAGTTTCTTTTTATCCTCAACCAATTTAAGCCTATTTTTCAACTGATCTAAAGTCATGTGTCCTATATTCACCTTACTGGCATCTTTGGATGTGCTAGCTCCTTCTTTGACAAAGTTCTTGAAAGTTGAACCAACCTTCTTATTGAGATTTTTCTTTTTAGAATCATTTGCCTGTTTTAATTGATGAGCCTTCAACGGATGCTCTTTCTCTTCCTTCACCGGATAACTTTCATCATCCGTTGATTCCACATCCGTTGACAATCCATCAATTAATTCTAACTCCTTTTTGTTTTTCTTCCAGGCATTCTCACAGAATGATTCAATTCCCTGAACCTTGACAATCTGAGCACTAACATCCCTAGATGTTTTCCAGGCCTTGATTACCTCTTGCTCACTTTCTAACTGTTTAGAAAGAATTTCTACTTTCTTAACAGCTTCTTCTAGTTCACTCTCAACAGTCAAGCATTTAATTTTAATCTTTTCAAGCTCAATTACCTGATTCTCTAACACAGCATTCCTATCACTTAAAAACAAATTATTCTCTTTGATTATTGTATTTTCTTTAGCTAGTGATTTAAGAAAAACACGCAAATGATATAATTCATTGAACATATCATTTATGGCTTCATTGCATTCAATCTTAGAAAGCTGAGAGAGATCAGTAGTAATTACCTGGTTGCTTGATGAACTAGTTTCATTTTCATCAGAATTAGCCATCAGGGCTAGGTTGACATATTCCATATCATCATCTTCATTGGTTCCATCTTCTGCCCAATCATCTTGAGTGAGAAAAGCCCTTTCCTTTTGTTTGAGCAAATCAAAATACTTCTTCTTGTAATCAACTTGCTCAAATTTCTTCTTATCAGAGGATGGTTTTCTGCACTCATTTGCAAAGTGTCCACTTAAGCCACAGTTATAACATTTGAACTTAGATTTGTCCACCATGTTCTTGTTTGACTTAGTAAATTTTGCATTTTTCCTGAATTTCATCTTTGCAAACCTCCTGGACAGAAAAGCCAGATGTTCATCAACATCATCAGAGTCATCTTGACTGGAATTGTCTTCATCCTCACCTACTTGCTCCTTTCCCTTGCTTGATTCTGATTTGCTTGTGCCAATTTTGAGATTGGGCATTGTCTTTTCCTCATTCCTGGCTTCAATCTTCTCATTGTCAGCTACAAGTGCAACTGATCCTCCTTTTCTCTTTCCCTTTTCCAACAGCTCATCTTGCTCCATCTCAAGTTCATAGGTCTTCAAAATTCCATATAATCTTTCAAGTGTGAAGTCCTTATAATCTTGAGAATCTCTTAGAGAAACAGTCATAGGCTTCCATTCCTTTGGTAGAGACCTCAGAAATTTTAAATTGGAGTCCTTGACTTGGTACACTCTGCCATACAGCTTCAATCCATTCAACAGTTTCTGAAATCTATTGAAGGTATCATTCAATAATTCTCCTTCTTCAAAATGAAAATATTCATACTGTTGAATGAGAAGCTGCATTTTGTTTTCTCTAACTTGCTCAGTACCTTCACAAATAAGTTGCACATCATCCTAAATTTCCTTAGCAGTTTGGCTGCTAATGACATTGTCAAACATATCTTGATCTAGGCCATTAAACAGAATGTTCATGGCTTTCTTGTCCTTGTAAACCTCTTCAATATCTTCAACAGTCCATTCTGCTTTTGGCTTGGGAATAGACTGTCCAACAGCAACTGTTGCAGTAGCAGCTGTGGCCACCTTGTGAGGGATGTGAGGACCATTTTCAATACAGTTGATGTAGCTTTCATCTTGAGAGAGAAGATGTAAATGCATCTTCACTTTCCATTGATGATAGTTATCTCTTTCCAGGATTGGAATCTTTACACCAATCTCCTTCTTACTCATGATGTTAGAAGAATAGATCTTTAAATTCTTTGTACGTTAAGAGCTTGCTCTGATACCAATTTTTATTCCCAGTGGACTAACAATGAGATTTACAAAAGGGGGGTTGAATGTAAATCTCAAAAAAATTTCAAGTTTTGAGCAGTTTCTAAGGCTAAGTGTTTTAGTGAACAAATGTGTGTGAATTGCTTGAAGCTAATACAGACATATATATATTCAAACACAAATGTAAAGAACACAAAGAACTTAAAAACTTTTCTGGTGGATTTGTTGTTCCACCAGAGATGTGTTATTTTAGAAAATCTGTGATTCAAAGAATTAAATCACAACTGCGTCCTAGTACAAACTAGATGATTTTCTCTCTGGATTTTTTTAAACAGCTCTGGAAAATTCACCCTCTAATTACTAGCTGCTACTTGGTTTATATATCACCAAGTTTACAAGTGAAGATAAAACTGTAAAATATAATTAAAAGATTCTTCACATGTTTCTTCTTCATTTCTCTATCCAATGCAATTTAGGTTTAACTGTGAATCATTGAATACTTCCTTGTTTGCACCAGAATGGAAATGCTGCATTTTCTTGATTCCTCCTAGAGGCTGCCACATTCTAATTTGTCTCTGTCAACCCATGTGCCTCTGTCAGCTTATGAATTATCACTATCAACTGCTATTGAACTAAGCATCTGTTGAAGCTTTCATCCGTTGATGACTTTATCCGTTGAAGCTTTATCCGTTGAAGCTTTATCCGTTGATGCATTAGCAGTTGAAGCTTTATCCGTTGAAGCACTCATCCGTTGATGAATGTTATCCGTTGAAGCTTTAGAGACATCCGTTGAAGCTTTGTTTCTCATCCGTTGAAGGCCTTTAATATCAGTTGATACTACTTCACTTATACAAAATTACAAGGCATGAAATATTTACAATTAGCCCTCCTATTTGCATATCCACTAGTAGTCAACATGACTGATAATTTCCCACAACATCTAAGAATTACAACTTAAATACAGAGAATGAAATATGCTACGATACTAAACTTATTTCTAAGTAAACTTACTCCTTCAACGGATAGCCAAAATGATCTTATCCGTTAAGGCTACAAATACTAGATTTCTACTTAAGTGTTTTGTTTAACTTATCATCAAACTAATACACATATTCCTAACAAAAATAATCTCTATTGCTCTCTCCATCTTTGCCTTATCCTGATGTTTTTCTTATTTGCCTTGTCCTAGGTGAGGATAAGGCAATTGCCTTGTCCTGAGCGAGGACAATCCCGTTATCTTGTCCAGAGCAAAGACAAGCCCTTTGGTCTTGTCCTGAGCGAGGATAACCCTGTTGCGTCGTCCTGAGCGAGGACTAGCCATTTTTCCTTGTTTAGGGCGAGGACAAGCCCGGAGCAAGTACAAGCCCTTTGCCTTATCCTAAGTAAGGATAAGTTCTTTTATCTTCTCACAAGCCTGTTGCGTCGTCCTGAGCGAGGACAAGCCCGTTGTCGTATCCTGAGCGAGAAAAATCTCCTTTTTCTTGTCCGGAGCGAGGACAAGCCCTTTGCCTTATGCTGAGCGAGGACAAGACCGGGGCGGGAACAAGCCCTTTGCCTTGTCCTGGGCGAGGACAAGCCCTTTTACCTTATCCTGAGCGAGGACAAGCCCTTTGTTGGATTTTAATCGCAGCGGGGGCAAGATAAAACACTTTTACACACATAAAATCCAAATAAAAGCATATAAATCGTGGTAAAAACGAGGGGATCGATTACTAACCTTTAATATGCGATCCAAAAGCAGCGTTCGGAGATCCTTAGCAGCTGCTCCTCAAACGTGAAGCACTCCACCGGTATCCACCAAGAAAACGACGTTAAGGAGGAGGAGGAGGAGGTGGAGAGAATTTGGTTTTCTGAAACTTTTGGGTTTTTGGGGTTCGAATAAAATATAGGGTCTATAATAGTATATTTATAGGAAAAAATTTCAGCTGAAATTTTCCCATAAATATTATTATTATTATCCCATTTATTATTCTCATTAATAATTAAAACACCTTTTAATTATTAATCCTTTTTCTAAACACTTTAGAAATAATTCTCTCTCTTGATTTAATTTCCAAAAATTAAATCTTTAATTAATAATATTAAGAACTTTTCTTAATTAATTTATAATCAATTAAATCTCATTTAATCAATTATTAAATTTGCCAATTAATTATTTATTTCACAAATAAATAATTATTAGCCATTATTAATTAATTCCTCCACCATTAAATCATTCTCTTTTTATGGTGTGACCCTGTAGGTTCAATATTAAGCCGGTAGTAGAAATAAATAATAATAAAACTATTTTATCATTATTTATATAAATTCTCTAATTTATTAAATATGATTAATTAATTAATCACATTTATTCTACATCGTGAGGGATACTTCTCAGCATATCGCGATTATCCGGATAATATGAATTCACTGCTTAGAATACCAAGAACCTATTCAGTGAATAGTTACCGTACAATAAACTCCTTCTACCCTACAATGTCCCGATTAAATACAAGGCATGGATCTCGTGTCAAGCCTATCTAATTTAATCACTTGCTTACCATTTACTATGCGTAGTTCTATGCAAATTAGAAACTCCTTTCTAATTTCATTCACTCTGGCCAGAGATTCCTGAACTAGCATAAGTGGATCAGCCTTGAACATTCACTTCCTTCACTAGAAGGGGTTGATCTTATATTGATCATACACTATCTTCGTGTACAAATTCCTATACCCATTAGAGCCCTAATAATTGTCCCTGGAGACTAAGAACTAAACCAAAGCATAGTTCAATGTACACAAGATGACTATGATGACCTCAAGTCTAAGGATACTTGTACAACTATCACTATGTGAACAACTGCTGACACGTGAGTGAACTCCATCAGTTGTTCAGCTGTGCGAGTCATGTTCAGTGAACTTATTCTATAATAAGCACCTACATACTAGCTATAGTGTCACCACACAAATGTCTATGAGAACAGACATCCTTCATAATGAAGCAAGCATAGTATGTACCGATCTCTGCGGATTATTAATTACCAGTTAGTAATCCTACGACCAGGAACTATTTAAGTTTAGAGTTATCATCTTTTAGGTCTCACTATTATGATCTCATCATAATCCATAAAAAGCTTTACTCTAAACTATGGTATATCTTATTTAAACACTTAAATAGATAGAGCCCGTAATAAAAACAAAACAAGTCTTTTATTAATATCAATGAAATCAAAACAGATTACACAGGAAGTTATTCCTAAATCCTAATTCATGATTGGACTTAGGACATATTCCTTTCACCCTTTGCCTTGTCCTGAGCGAGGACAAGCCCGGAGCGAGGAAAAGCCCTTTACCTTGTCCTGAGTGAGGACAAGCCCGGAAACGCTCCTCATGCACCCACCGAACATAGGACGCACCCTAGGAGATTGCGACACAATGTTTAATAACTCTTGAGATCTTTTCAAGATAAAATTTCTTACCTACAAGAAACAAAATAAATATAGAACTTTAAATTTTACCTAGAGGACGCGTCCTAGAGGGACGAACGTGTCCAATCGACAAATTTTCCTGGAATTTGTTGGAAGTCGTCTAAGCCTCAGATATCTTAATCAAGTGTATCTTAAGAGTTTGTAGGGATCTTCTCCGTGCGGAATCTCTTTCAAAATCTTTTTATTGCACAAGTCCAAGAAACAAATAAGAGAAAGCACAACAAAACTAGTTGAGTGTTAACTTGAGGGTCCGTCTTAAAGCGATGACCCGCTCATGGTAATAATGCCTTCTTCTTAGAATGTTCTCCTCCTGATCGTCCTCGGATTTGCCCCTGGTTAATTCTTCTAAACTGAATTGGATTCTCAAATCTTCTAAATCAAATAGGATTTTTCCAATCTTCTAAATTGAATAGTTTTCTTCAATGTTCTAAACAAAATAGGATTTTTTAATAAAAATTTACAGCTTCCATTTTCCTCCATTTCTGGGCTGTTTAACTTGCATTCTCATTGTAAGATCGTCCAAATCTAACTTACGAAACTTAAGATAAGGCCCAAACTGTGTAAGCATATCGCTTAACCCAGCAAATCCGAATTTTGCATCCAACTTTGCTCCTTCGTGGCCATGGATGCAAACTTCAATCCCGTGGCTGGAAATCATCATCCATGGATCTCCATCTTGGTCGCGGCTATTATATTTAAATCTCCTTTGACTCTGGCCGAAAATAGATTTTCATGGATCTCCTTCGTTGTCGTTGTTTGCAACCTCCTCTATGGTTATCCTTCAATTCTTGCGTTAAAGAACCTTCATCGTGATGAGATATCTCATCATACTGAGATTTTGATCTTGATCAGCACCCCTCCTTCTAGCGCCAATTTGTTGAAAGAAGAATCTGGTAACACCAAAGTTTGAGGTTCGTCACTGGAATCAAGATCTACTGTGGCGCCCTCCAAACCCGGGTCAGAAGTTTGGGGTCCACAACACACACACACACACCATATTTAAACCTGTTTATGAATATAATAATAATATATGTAATGACCCTACTTACCATGATCAAGGATCGCAACAGTTTAAAGTATGTCCACAAGCCACAATCTTATTTATTATAAACGTACCAAATCCCAAATTTATTTATCTTACATCTGAAGTCAAACTTTATTACAGACTTTTCAGCACACACCAAGTCACATAACTTGCGCTAGCTTATTCCATTTCAACTTGAAAACCTAGCTGGCACACTCGACTGGGGATCCTCGTTATTACCAGTTTCCTTCTTAACTAGAAAAGAACATAAACAGATTCGCAAGAGTGAGCTAACTAGCTCAGCAAGTCATAATGACATCACTGAGAGTAAATAATGATCAATTGAAATAATATAGGGAATCAAGTTTCCCGATAAACAATGATTAGAATTGGATATTCACTTTTATTTTAAAAACCAAGGTTAGGCTGCTGATCAGTCACGCACTAACCCCGAGCAAGGCTCCCAGCTTTGCTCTATGTACTGGATCCAAGGCACACATTGGCCTATTATGATCGCGAATCTGGTCCGACCACGAATCTGGTCCATATTTAAAAAAACAATCCAATTCTATAATAATAACATGATAAACAATGTAACTCAATAAACTGAATCATAAATAACATTTATCTTGAAGCATAAGGTGATTCATAATACCATGAAGGTATAACAAGGTAAACATGAAGATTAACTTTCAATTCAGGGAAAGAATCAGAGTGTAAAAGACCAAGGGTGCAAAGGTTACAAGGAATGGTCTTCTGTTATACAAGACATAAAGGTTCGTTTGTTAAGCAATCTCATATCAAGGATCAGTATGTGGTAGATATGTATGTGTGAAGTAGTATCGGATACGTGTGGTTCGTATCCAAGAATTCAATAATCAATGGTTTCCAAGAAATCAGGCTCGCGGCTCAAGATCAATAAGAATCAAGGTTTAGGGTTTCGTACTTCAAAGTACTCGCAATATAGAATAGGAATTACTGGGAATAATTACAACATAATGAAAAGAGTTCAAAAGTATTCACAAGTATACTACAAGAAAGTTCAGGGACATTTGCCTTATCAATTCGCTTTCACTTTACTAACACCTGTCAATTGGTTCCCACTCACTGGCCACTTGCTTTCCTTTTCTACGTCTCGCTTCCTCTGTTAGACATCACATATACTTATCAACACTACTTCTCATCTCATTCTAGTCGATACAAGCTTCTATTTACCCTTCGTTTCACCAAAATCCGACGTACGGATTAAAAGTTATAGCAAAAATAGTCAAACAATGCACAAAAAATCATTTTATACAGCAATCAGGTCACATATAACACCTAGCACGTAAGATATTCAATCCAAATAATTTTTCAAAGAAGATTCGGGGTCAAAATGATTTTCCAGGTATTTAATATGAATTTTTGAACATTTTCCAGACTTAAAACGAGACTCCGAATTATTTTTGTAATTAAATAATAGGGTTCGAACACCCGAATTTGACTTTAAAATAATTTTATAATAATTATCGAGCCTTGAAAATAATTTAAAATAATATTTTAAAGCTCGAAACTATTTTTCGGAATTTTTAAATCAATTTTAAATAATTAAATCTAATTAAATAATCAATTAAAATTAATTAACAACTAATTAAAGTAATTAATCAATTAATATTTAAATTAATTGACTAATTAAATAATTAATTATCAACTAAAATTAATTAATTAAATAATTAAGATTTATTTTAGAATAAAAATAATTTTCGAAATTAAAAATATTGATTTTTGGATTTTCAAATAAATAAAAACATTTTCTGAAAATAATTTATAAAAAAAGAATATAATTCTTGTAAATTATTAAAACATGAGTCTGATTTTGCAAAAACACAGAAACCTTGAGGGTTAAACTACAAAAATAACATTTCAGAAATTTTCTGCAACAAAATCAATCAAAACCGGGTCAAACCCCGGGTCAAAATTGACCTGAATGGGTCACCTGGGTTTTGAAGAACACGGCGGCCGGAAAATAATCCGGCGAGGCTAATTCAGGTAAATACGGAACCGTTTGATTCGATTCTATGTTCCAATCGATCCCTCAATACAGCAGCAACTCAGGGACGGGTTTAGTTCGGTTTTACAACCCCTGGACAGTGTTTTCCGGCGAAAACAAACAAAATTCCGGCGAGCTCGATTAAAAACTGGCGAGCTCAATTACGGGTTATCCAGGAATCGTTTGTTGGATAAATATACATGAATCGATTCCAAATCAAGCAAGGAACATAATCTAATCATCCAAATCGACTAATAACCCCTAATGAAGAAACGCCTAATTTTCAATCAAGAACATTCAAGAACATAAACCCTAATTCTTTAATCAGAGAATTAAACATCATTTTAAGCATGTTATTGAACTCGATTTTTGACATATGATATACCAAAATGACCAGGGAGAAAAGATCTACACGATTATGCCATCAAATCATATCAAAAATATCAAGAACAAAAAGTCATAATTTAATCCATAATTAATTTGAATTAAAATAATTAAATCAGAAAAATACCTTGATTTCTGGGAAAAAACAGATGGTGGATTCAGAAAGAGGTTTTCGAGAGCTTCGTTTTGATATATTGCACGCCCGAATCAGAGTTCGATAACGCCTTCGTTTGTGCGATTGATTTTCAAGAATACGGTATTTTAATAGGGTTTTCTCTGGTTTTCAGGGGTTTGTACTGTCTTATTATGATTTTACGCGTGAAAATGAAATAAGAAAAGGCTATTTATATTTACGGAATATTAGTACGTTCTGGATCGTGTTGGATCGATAACTACGTTCATTTTGGATAAACATTATCCTTTTTGGATAAACACTATCTTGTTTTGGATAAGCACTATCCTGTTTTGGATAAGTACTATCCTGTTTCGGATAAGCATTATCCTATTTCGTATAATTATCAAAACTGGGCTTTTATAAACCGATTGTACGAAGATAATGTTATCGAAAAGGGTTAGCGTATCGAAAATATTGTGCCGGGCCGCGCACCGGTCAAACCGTAATCCAGATTAGGTTAGGAAGGAGTTTTCGGAAGAGTTTCGGGTTATAAAAACATAAAAACGGTTGAGGTTAGATGATTCCCGGCTTTATAAAATAATTTTGTAATTATTCAGAAAATAGTTAATAAATTCATAAATCAATATAAAATCATATAATACTCCAAAAATTACCAGAAAAATACCTAAATTATCTATATTTTATTCTGGACAT
This sequence comes from Apium graveolens, assembly GCF_009905375.1. Lineage (NCBI taxonomy): Eukaryota > Viridiplantae > Streptophyta > Magnoliopsida > Apiales > Apiaceae > Apium > Apium graveolens. The sequence continues at coordinate 55,435,083 of NC_133652.1, forward strand.
AATAAAATTAACATACCTAGACTTTACCACATATGAACATTCACATAATATCACCAATCATCAGATAATTTACCAAAAATCACATAAAATCATATAAAAATCATTTATTGATAAAAAAATAATTACACGTCATGTCCCGGATATTACATCCTCTTCCCCTTAAAAGGATTTTGTCCTCAGAATCTCTTAAGTAAACAATTGAGGTACTTTTCTCGCATATCACTTTCTAACTCCCATGTTGATTCTTCAACCTTTGGGTTTCTCCACAATACTCTTACTAAATTCACCACTTTATTTCTCAATACCTTCTCTCTCTTTTCTAGAATCTCTATTGGATTCTCTACATATGATAAATCTGCCTGAAGTTCTATCGGCTCATACTCAATTACATGCCTAGAGTCTGGATTATACTTCTAAAGCATTGATACGTGAAAAACATTATGAATATGCTCCATGTGCGGGGGTAACGCCAATTCGTATGCTACCTTACCGACACGTTTCAAAACTTCAAAAGGTCCAACGTATCTAGGACTCAACTTCCCTTTCTTTCCGAATCTCGATAATCCTTTCCACGGTGACATCTTCAGTGACACTAGATTTCCTTCTTCGAATTCCATATCCTTTCTGGACTGGTCTGCATATTTCCTTTGGCGATCTTGTGTTGCAATTAGCCTTCTCTGAATAACCTCAACAACATCCTTTGTCTGCTGTACCAACTCGGGTCCAAGTATTTTACGTTCTCCGACTTCGTCCCAATATACTGGTGATCGACATTTGCGTCTATAAAGAGCTTCATAGGGAGGCATTCTAATACTGGCATGATAACTGTTATTGTAAGCAAACTCCACTAAGGGCAAATGCTCTTCCCAATTGCCTTTGAAATCAATGGCACACACACGTAACATGTCTTCAATTATTTGGATTGTTCTCTTGCTTTGGCCATCCATCTGCGGATGATAAGTCGTGCTCATATTTAACTTAGTTCCCAAACATTCTTGAAAACTTTTCCAAAATCTTGAATTGAATCATGGATCACGATCAGACACGATAGACACAGGGACTCCATGACGCATTACTATTTCCTTCAGATACATGTGAACCAACTTATCTAGTGAAAAATTTTCATTGATAGGCAAGAAATGCGCTGATTTGGTTAGTCTGTCCACTATAACCCAAATAGCATCATGGTTCGCTTTCGTCCTTGGTAAGCCAACTATAAAATCCATAGCAATGTGCTCCCACTTTCACTCTGGAATCTCTAGTGGCTGTAATAATCCACGTGATCTCTGGTGCTCCGCCTTAACTCTCTGACACGTATAACATTTGTTAGCCCATTCCGCAATTTCTCTCTTCATGTCTGGCCACCAATAATTCTCTTTTAAATCTCTGTACATCTTGGTACTTCCCGGATGAATGGAATACCTTGAGTTGTAAGCTTCTTGTAGAATTGCATTCTTCAATTCTGCCACTGGTGGTATCCAAATTCTTGATGAAAATCTGAGAATACCTTGATCGTCCTTCGGAGTGCATAACTCTTCTCCAACCAACCGATTAACATCCTGATCCATTATTTTCTCTTGGCACTTTCTGATCTTCTCTAACAATTCTGGTTGAAAAGTCATATTGTACACCTTTGCTTCATCAGGTTTACAAATTCTGATTTCCAAGTCAAATTTCTGAAATTTTTTATATAATTCTTCAGGTATCGTCAACATGTTCAGTCTTTCTTTTCTGCTTAATGCATCTGCCACCGCATTCACTTTTCCTGGATGATAGTTAATCGTGCAATTATAGTCTTTGATCAACTCCAACCATCTTCTCTGTCTCATGTTAAGCTCCTTTGGCATGAATATGTACTTCAAGCTCTTATGATCCGTATAAATCTCGCATCTTTCTCCGTATAAATAGTGTCTCCAAATCTTCAAGGCGAATACTATCACTTCTAGTTCCAAGTCATGAGTAGGATACTTCTGCTCATGAGGTTTCAGTTATCTAGACGCGTACGCAATGACTTTATCATGCTACATCAAAACACAACCTAATCCCATATGAGAAGCATCACTATAGATTACGAAATTCCCTTGATTATCTGGAAGTGACAAAACAGGTGCCGTGATTAGCCTCTTTTTCAATTCTTGAAAACTTTCTTCGTACTTCTCATTCCATACAAAATTTTCATTTTTCCTAGTAAGCTTCGTCAAAGGCGTCGCAATCTTCGAGAAATCTTGAACAAATCGTCGATAATATCCTGCTAGTTCTAAGAAACTTCTCACCTCTGTTGGTGTTTTTGGCCTTTCCCAATTCATAACAGCTTCAATCTTCGTTGGATCCACTTTGATCCCTTCATGACTTACCACGTGTCCTAAGAATTGAACTTCTTATAACCAAAATTCACACTTCGAAAAATTTTCATATAACTTCTTCCTTCTCAAAATTTCCAAAGCAATCCTTAGATGCTCCGCGTGATCTTCCGTTGACTTTGAGTAAATCAAAATATCATCAATAAACACAATGATAAACTTGTCCAGATATTCCTTGAAAATTCTGTTCATCAAGTCCATAAATGATGTGGGGGCATTGGTCAACCCAAAAGACATTACTAAGAATTCATAATGACCGTACCTTGTTCGGAAAGCTGTCTTTGGTATATTTTCAGGTTTGATCTTCAATTCGTGATATTCGGATCACAAATCAATCTTAGAGAAGTACTTGGCTCCTTTCAGCTGATCAAACAAATCGTCAATTCGAGGTAATGGATACTTGTTCTTGATCGTAAGCTTATTGAGTTCCCGATAATCGATGCATAGCCTCATACTTTCGTCCTTTTTCTTAACAAATAGTATCAGTGCACCCCATGGGGATACACTGGGTCTAATCACTCATTTCTCCAACAATTCTTGCAATTGCTTTGCCAATTCCTTCATTTCAGCTGGCGCCATTCTGTATTGGGCCCTAGATACTAGTTCCGTTCCAGGTGCTAAGTCGATTGCAAATTTAATTTCTCTATCTGGAGGAAGTCCTGGTAATTCGTCTGGAAATTCATTTACCACTGGAATGTCTTCCAGTTTTTCTGGCTCCTATCTATCACATATGCAATAAAATGCTCGCATCCTTGCCGGAGTAACTTCTTAGCTTGAATCATCGTCAAGAACTTCTTTGCTTGTCTCTGGCCTCTAAACGTCACCACTTTCTCATCTGGAGTTTTCAATATTACTTTCTTATTACGACAGTCTATCTAAGCTTCGTGCTTAGATAGCCAATCCATTCCTAAAATAACTTCAAACTCTCCTAACTTAAATGGTATCAATTCAACATCAAACTTATGGCCAGTAATCTCAATCTCACAGCTCTTACACACTTGGTTAACAGATACACACTCCTGATTTGCTAATTTTACCGTCATAATCTCACTTAACAATTTGTTGTGCAAGACATGCCTGTATCATAACAAGACTAAGTCATATTGACAACCCTAAGATTAGTTGTATTGTAACCTTAATCTGTAATTTATACTTGTAACACTTAATGTCTGTAAAATGTAAATGGAGCAGACTGGAGCATTTTTCCCTAAACAGTGTCAAGCCTAAGAATTCTATCTGGAAGAAGATTAAGAAGGTCATGCCTCAGAAGAATTATGAAGAAGCTTGGAGTTGAATAATTCTGTTTGGTGAAAAACATTCTAAGTCAAGATCTCTACAAGTCACAAAATTAGTGTTATAGGGAAGTCATTCGAGAACTCAGAAAGACCTATCGAGAACTCAGGAATTGTCTATCGAGAACTCAGGAAATGCTATTGGAGATATCGATAAGTCAGATACCCATTCGAGAACTCAGAGATATCGACAAGTATACATTCATTAGAGAACTCTGAGTTATCGATAAACCAAAGTCCATTACAGAACTCTGAGTTATCGATAAACCAAAATTCACTAGAGAACTCAGAGTTGTCGATAAGTCAAGTCAACAATGAACTTTCAGAGATATCGACAAGCCAACATGCCTATCGAGATGTCGAGTTCTCTACAGCTTAATTGGAGATCTCGAAGTGAAGAAATTTCTCTAAGTACAGAATTGCAGAACAATTCAATATCCAAGGTTGCAAATCAACAAACAATTCACACAGCTGGATTGACAAGTCTACAAAAAGCAGCTTGAGAGATGTGCAAGATTAATGGTGAATATTAGCTGACAAAGGAGGATCAACTAATACACAGTGGATGAAGATATGTTAATCTAGATATGGAAATCTCACTTTTCCCTTAAATAGAAGTGATTAGTGACAGGTTAGAAAAGTGATTAGCACTTCTTATTGTTCACTGTGTAAACCAAAGTTAACTATCATATAAAGTTAACTGAGGTCCTTTGTTTGAGATAGGACTGAATAAATTAGAAATTATATTCTCTCTAAAGAATGAAGCTAAGTTCTAAACCAAGAACTTAGAGATTTTGTAGCAAAACACTGCTTGATTTTTAATATAAAATTAAGTGGGTTTTGAAGATCTTTGTTTTACATATTTGCATTGTTATTTATGTTTAACATCTATTCTACAAAATCATTGATAACAACCAACTGCTAAACCCAAAGTTGATCAAAAAATAAACATTTAAGCTAAAACACATTCACCCCCCCCCCCTCTGTGTTGTATTCATATCTAACACAATTCAACCGGACAATTTACTTGTTAGATATATTTGCGATATCATGTCTAATCTGTTGTGTTTAGTTTCAGAACTTAATATCAGGACTTACTGGAAATCAGAACTTACTGAAGTCAGAACTTATATCAGAACTTAAGGCCGTCAGGATTTATATCAGGACTTAAGTGCGGATACTTCAGATAAGGAAAGCAGCTGATTAATAGGAAAGGATCGTGACTAAAACAATAGAAGATATACATGAAGAGTTAGAAGACTTGTAGAAGATAATATCTGATTGATATATTTTAGGAGACAGAATTATATTCCATATCAATTAGAAGATATCTTGTAACTGTGTACTATATAAACACAACTTAGGGTTTACACTATATGTGTTATCATTATCGAGAACATTATATGTTAGGTCACACACACTGTAGAAGGGGGTTGAATACAGTGTTTACTACAATCAAATCGAATATAAGAACTCAAGTAACAGAAATCAGATTTTATTCAACACAATAAACTCTGTTACAATATGGAACTGTCCTCTCTCAGTGATGAACAAATTATCACGAGAGCTGCTAGGGTTACAAAGAATAATAACTTCGATAATGATAACACTTATAGTGTAAACCCTATGCCTGTGTTTATATACTACGCAGTTACAAGATAAATTCTAATTGATATGGAATATAATTCTACTTCCCAAAATATATCAACTAGTTATCTTTTCTTCCAAGTATTCTATTCTTCATAGAATTCTTTCTTCATGCATATTTCTTTCTGTCTTAGTCTCGATCTTCTTTCCTTTCAATCAGCCGCCTGCCTTATCTGAAAGTCATCTTAAGTCCTGATATTATCTCCTGATAAATATCTTCTGATAACTTAAGTTCTGATAACTTAAGTTCTGATATCTTAAGTTCTGTCTTCAGTATAAGTGCTAATTTCCAGTTAAGTACTGATTTGCCCTGTTAGGTAAGATCTGAAAACTAAACACAAATCATATTACACATGACATTATCAAATATATCTAACAATCTTCCCCAGCTTGTAAATTAGCATAATATACAAGTTTAATAGATATTTGATGATGTCAAAAACATTAAGTACAAATGCATGAGAATTTGACTAGATAACTACAACTTACAGTCCTTTTAACTTTACCATCTTAAGGTTTGATAACAGCTTCAGTCTGTATACACTTCAGAATTTAAGCAGTTGTAGATCTTTGACTTGGCTTCAATTTCTGATCTCTTTGATATCAGGAGTTGTTTTGAGATAGTTCTTCAACAAATATCTCCCAGCATATTCTAGTTCATTAACCATCCTCCTTTTAGAATTTATCAATTCAGCTGTATCTTCACCAGTTTGAAATATAGCTGCTCTGAGATCATTTATCTTAGCTTTTCTTATCTCCTGATCTAGTCTGATCAGATATGATTTGTCAGACTCTAGATTGAATTCCACAGCCTTATAACCCAGAAAAGTAGTTATGATCTTAGCAGAGTTAGGCTTCATTTCGACAATATCACCTTTGTGATCTCTATACTTGGGATAGTATGTGCTGTCAAACTTTACAGAATAATGCTTCTTCTGTCTTTGAATTTGAGACTTTAAATAACCTGCAGCACTATCTGTTAATCTGTCTTTTACTTGAAGTAGAAATAGAATATGTTCCAGTTCCTCAAAATACTTCAGTGGTATAGCATTCTGCCTAATCTGGTATACCCTTCCATCTGTCATAAAATATAACAAAATATGTTCTTTCAAAAAGGTATGGTAAACCATTTGTACAGATTTAAGTCGATTCAATCTTTCAGGAGTTGCTCCAATACCTGGTTCACTTGAGGAAGTTGGATCATTGGTAGTGTTATGTACTCTTCTTTCATCAGAACTACCCAATCCAGATTTATCTCTTGCTTCCTTTCCTGTAACAACTCTTGCTTCAAAACCACTTGTTGCAGTCTTCAAAGGTTGAGCCTATTTAGCTTTGGTGAATCCTAGTAGGAGTATCTTTGAAGGTTTAACATGAGCAATGTCAGAGGTTTCCTTTTCCTTAACTTCTGATATCAAGCCAACTTGAGCTATGTCAGAGGTTGCTTGCTTCACTGTTATATCAGAACTTACTACATCTTGACTCTGAACAACATGAGCCATGTCAGAGGTTGTTTGAAAAATCTTCTTTTGCATCAGAGTAAGATTAGAATTTTCTTCATCATCAGTTATTTCTTCATCCATGACTGGCATATAAACCTTTACAGGTTCATCAACTTTTTCTTTGCCCTTGGACCTTGGATCAATTTCCACTTGTGATTTGGCTTTGGTTGCCTCAGAATTTGTTCTTTCCTTTATCACAATACCCTTAGACTTTGGAAATTTCTTTTCAACAACAGAAGCTTTAGATTTTGTCTTGACACCTTCTGCTTTGAGTCTAGCTTCTTCTTCCTTCAGACTCTCAAAGTCCATTCCTGGATTTTCTTTAAGAAATAACTCCTTTGAAATTTCTTCATCAAGTTCCAAATGTTCACCCGAACTTATCCTTTTACCAGTCTCAGATCTTATTCTTCTCCCAGTATCAGAACTTGTTCTTTGACTTGTAATTCTAGCTTTACTTGATGAAAATCCTTTACCTTGACCTTGACCTCAACCCTTGTTAGAGTTTCCCTGGTCATCATTTCCATCATCCTTTCCCTTCAGTGTCTGAATAGATTTGCATTTGGACTTAATCACTTTCTCCCCCTTTTTGGCATCAGTAGGTAAAAGAAGAGAGACAAGCAATTCCATTGAGGATTGGATCTCATTGAATTGATTTTAGTGAGAATCTTGATTCGTCATAATTTCATCAATTTGAGTTTGTTGCTTCTCCTGAGTTTTCTCAATGTAGGCAATTCTGTCAAAGGCTGGCTTGAAAAATCTATTCTTTTCAAGTTTCACATTCATATCTTGCTGGATCAAGGTTTCTTGAATTTTGTTCACCTTGGCATGAGTTGTTAAGTGTTGACCCTGAAGGTGCCTAGTCAATGCAGTAACTCTCAGCTGTGCCTTAAAATCATCATTTATCAGCATTTCATCAGCGTTTGCCAGATGCTCAGCAAGAATCTTTTCAGAAGGAACAAAACTAACTATGTTCCATTCCTTAGTCCACTCCTTTCCTCTAGGAGTTTCACTCCAAGGTACTGGTGTTTCCTCTGTAACAAACTTCTTAACTAAATCAGCTTTATTAACCGTTTGTTGAGGTGCATGTCCTGATGGACCAGCTGCATCAGCATCTAAATTAGAAGCAGCTTCACCAGTAATTTCTTCATTAGCAGCATCAGAACTTATAGATCCTGCAGTATCAGCATCCTCTGATAAAATAGCAGTATGTGAGCCTATAGAGGCTTCAACATCATCCTCTGAATTCTGATCTGCAGCCAGGTTATGATCAACATCCAAAAGTGATATTTTTGGTGGAGTGAGATGAATTGGTGGAGCTTCCAAGTACAAAACCTCAGGCACAATCAAGTTATGAATATCAATTTCAGCACTTGTACCTAGTTCTTCAGTATGTATTAGATCAACTATAGGTGACATAGGAGGTATATGCATTCTATCTTGAGCAGTTTCTGGTAGTGCAGAAGGAAGTGATTCAATAACAATTGGTTCTGTTGAGATCAGAGATTCCCGATCCCCTTCCTTAGATGCTTCCATTATATCCTCTGAATCTGACTCAACTATGTCCCTGTGAGCTCTTTATTTCTTTAATTTTTTCAACGGTGGAGACACTGTAGGAGCTTTATCATTAGAATTTAACTTTCTAAGCCTTTTGAGGGGCCTAGAACTCCCAGTTACAATATCTTTCTGAGAAGAAACCTTCTCAGCTTCTACAATAACAAGTTCTGATATGGGAACCTGTTCTTCAACATCTGATTCATCTCGCAGAATAATTCTCCTTCTCTTCTGCTGAGTCTGAGGTACTTTCTTAGTCCTCTTGGGTTTGGAAGAAGAAGGCTTCACTGTAGGATCTGAAGGTTGAGGTTGAGAAGTTTGAGGTGTTTGTGTAGAGGTGGTAGGTGCTGATGGATGAGGTTCTGATGGTTGGACATCAGGATATAGTTCAGTGTATTTAACTGGATCATAGGTTATTAAGGCTTATTTGACAGATAAAGGAACTGGGAGGGGTCGTAACACAGCCTTCTTATTATCAGTAGATAATAAATCATTAAAAGCTCTTTTAGCTAGTCTGAATAATGAAATTAATTCACTAGCTGATTGGGGCTTATCATCACAACAAAAACTATAGATATGCTGACAGAATCTAGAAAAGTAAACAGTATTTCTGTCTTCTGTCATTCTATCCCCAATAAAACCTAAGACAACACTTGCATAATCAAAATCACTTTGATTTATGAGAGCATACCCGATTTTTTGGCTGAATATGGGGATTACATCGAAATTAGAACATTTGTTTGCAAAAGCCTTGGTTATGTAGTCAAAGAAGAAACTCCATTCCCTCCTTATGTAAGATCTCTTCAACTGACCTAGCTTTGCCAATGTCCTCTCATACCCCAGACTGGCCATCATGTTTTGAAGAACTGGCTCTTCAACAGTAGAATAAACACTGTTCTCATGCAGCTGCAGTGCTTGTCGAACCGTAGCCAATGTCATGACATGCTCATCCTCCCCTGATGAAAAAATTATACTTGGGGACCCTTGAGCACCACCATCATTATATACTCTGCTTCTCCAAAACTCCAGCACTTGAGTACCAGAGACTTCATTCGGTTCGATCATAGCGTACCCAATATCAGAACTAGCAAGAAAGTCCTGAATGAAGTGAAGTTCTGATGGGGCTTCTGACTTGCTAAGAATAGCGGAGAAGTTATTAGGAACAAACTTAGCTCCATCAAAAATTACGTCTTTTGGTGCCATCTCTGTAAGAAATTAAGTGAATAAGAGAATGTTTGCAAAGTGTTTGTAAAAAGTCCCGAGAGAAAAACAACTTCAGAAAATAAAAGAGAGAGAGAGAGAGAGAGATAGAAAGTAAAAGAGATTTAGAATGGAAAAGTAAGTAAAATATTAGTAAATCTTTTATCTCTCATATATATACTCTCTCCACTCAACAGTTGTATTTTTGAAGCATGGGATACACTTTACACCTGGCACCATGTGAACAGTCAGTAAACGATTAGAAAAAGAGTTAATGGGCACGTAAAATAAGCAATAATTACCGTGTACATGCAGTTTTTCAGGACATACACGTTAACCACTAACCCATAATGATTATGACTGTTTTATCTCACATTAACCAATATTCTGTAAAAATATTATTGTTCAGGTAATGACCAAAAATAAACCAAGTAAATAAATACTACCACGTCAGCATCAAAACTTGATTATTATCAGGATTTAAAAGTCATCAGAATATGGCTCCTTAACTTGAAAAGTGAATGTGTATTCCTGTAATTCTTCACACAAATACTGATATGGTTTCATCGGAACTTAATCATCAGAACTTCCATCAGAACTTGTCCTCAGAATTTATGCAATCTGACACATAGACTGTTCATCTAAAACAACATTTATCACCACAGTCATTTTCATCATTCATATGGAGTATAAGTGTGTGCATTAAGCTAACTATCAGACAAAGAGTAAAGTCTGATTCACTTCAGTACATTTTAGAAATAAGGCATAACTAAGAACTTTGCTCAAAATCTGTCATTATTCTGAAGTCTACTTTAGAATGAGTTCATGCATGAGTCCACCTCAACTGTTTTGGGCTCATTTTATGCATCTTTTGAAATTTCATTTTACAGTGGCTTCTCAGTGTAAGTGAGTCATGACTGCTTATCAGAATTTATGCTGGTATCAGAGTATTTCTCCAGTAATCATAGAGTGTGAAAAGTCACCAAGAAAATTTTATTTTGCTTTTCTAATGCATATTACTTAATACCAGCAATGCTCTTGGGTCTTCCCTTCCACATTTTTACTCTAGATCTCAAAGGAGTACTTGATATTTATTCTTTTCTTTTCTTTTTCTTTTGATAAGTGAGGCTTATCAGCACTTAGTACATCCATCAGATTTACTAACATCAGAACTTAACAGATAAGAAGCATTATTCTAGTTTTTGACTTAGTAATAAGATAAACCAAGAAAGTAAGTCAGTTCTCCCATCATACTTACTTTGCATCAATTTGGCAAACTTTTTGCAAAGTTTCTCATCTGTAGAGCCAAAAATAATGTCATTTACATAAATTTGAACAAGTATACTAGAACCATTAACATTTCTGAAAAATAAAGTTTTATCTACAGTACCTCTTGTGAAGTGATTTTCCAAAAGGAACTTTGATAAAGTGTCATACCAGGCTCTAGGTGTTTGCTTCAGTCCATAAAGTGTTTTCAAAAGATAATAGACATGTTTTGGAAAATTTGGATCTTAAAAAACCAGGAGGTTGACTGACATAGACTTCCTCCTCCAAATCTCCATTCATAAAGGCACTTTTGACATCCATTTGATAGACCTTGAAATTGGCATGAGCTGCATAGGCTAAGAAGATTCTGATAGCTTCAAGTCCTGCAATAGGAGCAAATGTTTCATCAAAATATATTCCTTCTTGTTGACAATAGCCCTTAGCAACCAATATAGCTTTGTTCCCGACTACTATGCCATTTTTATCCATCTTGTTTCTGAATACCCACTTGGTGTCTATTGGATTCTTTTCTTTAGGCTTGGGCACCAGCTTTCATACATTATTCCTTTCAAATTGGTTTAGCTCCTCCTGCATAGCTAAAATCCAATCAGGATCCAACAAAGCTTCTTTTATCTTCTTTGGTTCTTCCTTGGAAAGAAAGCTGTTGTATAGACATTCTTCTTGAGTTGCTCTCCTTGTTTGAACTCTAGAAGATACATCACCAATTATGAGCTCAAAGGGGTTATCTTTTGTCCATTTTCTTTGTTGAGGTAGATTAGCTCTAGATGAAGAGGCCTCATTGTTGTCTTGATGTGTGATTGAGTTTTGATTGTTGGAAACTCCCCCTGAGTTTGTGGATCTTTGATTTGAGAAAGGGGAACTTTCTATAGGTGATCTATCTTGATTTCCAGCTTCTCTTAATAACCCGACGGATGGTGAATTTTGAGTACCGACGGATGAAGCTGGTTGTCTCCCGACGGATAAAGTAGATTGCCTCCCGACAGATGAAGCATTATGCAACTCGACAGATGTTAAGTTTTGTGCTTCATTGGTAGTAGATTTTTCTGCATTATCCTTAGATACTGTTTCTTGATCATTTTCAATATCACTGTCATCACTAACCATCTCCACGTTGTCAAATTTGAGGCTCTCATGGTAATCTCCATCTTGCAGTCCTTCAATCTTTTTATCATCAAACACAACATGTATTGATTCCACAACAATATTGGTTCTTAGATTGTAGACTCTATATGCTTTACCAACAGCATATCCAACAAAAATTCCTTCATCTGCTTTAGCATCAAACTTCCCATTTTGATCAGTTTGATTTCTCAGAATATAACATTTGCAGCCAAAGACATGAAGAAAATTTAGAGTTGGCTTCTTATTCTTGAACAATTGATAGGGAGTCATGCATCTTGCTTGATTAACCAGTGAAATATTCTGAGTGTAGCATGCAGTATTTACAGCTTCAGCCCAGAAATATGTTGGCAGTTTAGATTCTTCAAGCACTGTCCTTGCAGCTTCAATAAGTGATTTGTTCTTTCTTTCCACTACTCCATTTTGTTGTGGAGTTCTTGCTGCTGAAAACTCATGCAAAATCCCATTTTCCTCACAAAATGCTCTCATGACAGAATTCTTGAACTCAGTTTCATTGTCACTCCTGATTCTTCTAACCTTGAAATCAGGATGATTATTGACTTGCCTTATATGATTGATTCACTAGCCTCATCTTTAGACTTTAGGAAATATGTCCAAGAGAACTTTGAGAAATCATCTACAATTACTAGGCAAAATCTTTTCCTCGAGATGGACAACACATTGACTGGTCCAAACAAATCCATGTTCTTCAATTGTTGAATCAAGTTTCTTCCTGAATGATGCTTTAATCTGCTTCCCTTTTTGGCAGGCATCACACAGTCCATCCTTAGAAAACTCCACTAGAGGAATGCCTCTAACCAGTTCTTTCTTTACTAGCTCATTCATTGTCTTGAAGTTTAAATAGGATAGCTTCTTGTGCCATAGCCAACTTTCATCCTGACTTGCTTTACTGAGAAGACAAGTAACAGATTCTGTTTTAGATGAGTTAAAATCAGCTAGGTACACATTTCCTTTTCTCACACCTGTGAGAACCACTTTGTTGCTTCTTTTATTAGTCACAACACAGACTTCTGAGTTGAAGGTTACTGAGTTGCCTTTATCACAAAGCTGGCTGATACTCAACAAGTTGTGTTTGAGACCATCCACTAAGGTAACTTCCTCAACGATGACATTGTCCTTTGAAATCAAGCCATATCCCACAGTATAACCCTTGCTGTCATCTCCAAAAGTAATACTTGGGCCAACTCTCTCCTTAAACTCTGTGAGCAGGGTAGAATCACCAGTCATGTGTCTTGAACAACCACTATCCAAGTACCAAAGATTCTTTCTGTTTCCCTGCACACATCAAAATCAAATCAAGTTGATTTTGGTACCCAAGTTTCCTTGGGTCCTGCCTTGTTAGCTTTCTTTTTCTGTTTCTTAGGCTTTATCTCATTTGACTTGGGAATATCAGATTCTTCCTTGGTCATTTGAGTTGGGCCTTTGAAACCATTCATTGCAACAGAATTATCATGCATATTATAATCAACAGGGAATGGCATGCTATTAGTAAACATGTTATTCTAGTAAGGCATGCTAAATGGCATTTGTGGCATACTAAATGTAGCATAATAAGGATTAGGTGCAAATGGCATGTTAGCAAACTGTGCATTCATATTCTGTGTAGACATAGCATTTATAGGCATGGGAGGCATGGCATTCATGTTAGGAAAGTGAGGTGGCACAGACATGGAAGTAGGCATGGCAGATTTGTAATTAACAGACAAATGATTTACACTACCACACTTGACACAGATTTTTCTAGGATCATATTTATCATGTGTGTAGTTATTATGTTTGTTAATCCCTACATTATTTTTCTTTTTAGCCTCTATTTTTTACCTCAATCTTTTCAAGTCTGTCACTTAACTGTTTGACAGTCATGTGACCAACATTAGCCTTTTTCCCTTTCTTAACTTGACTCGATTCTCCTGAAACAAAGTTCTTGGAAACGGATCCATACTTCTCATTCAGCTTAACAAGTTTGGCTTTACTGATAGGCTTGCTGACAGCCGACGGATGAGGATTTTCATCATTCGACGGATAACCCTTTTTGTTATCCGACGGATGATCCTCATCATCCGCCGAGTCTACATCTGTTAGCACTCCATCTACCGAATTGGTTGTAGTTTCTCTTTGTTCTTTTCCAGGCTGCATCACAGAAACACTCAATTCCTTGAACTTTGGTGATTTGAGCATGGACATCCCAAGATATTTTCCATGCCTTAATCACCTCATGTTCACGCTCGAGCTGCTTCTTCAAAATTTCTTCTTTCTTCAAGGACTCAGTTAATTCCTCCTTGGCAATCTTACATTCAATTCTTAATTTTTCAAAATCAATGAACTGAGACTCTAGCACATTATTCCTCTCACTTAAAAAAAAATTGTTTTATTTGATTTTAGCATTTTCTTTAGTAAGAGACTTAAGTGTAACACGCAAATGATATAACTCTGTAGACATGTCATTTATGGCATCATTACACTCAGCTTTAGATAAATGTGCAAGGTTTGTAGTAATTACCTGATTACTTGAAGAACTTGTTTCTGTTTCATCAGACTTGGCCATTAGGGCTAGATTAATATAGCTGGCATCTTCATCTTCATCCAGACCATCTGCTGCCCAATCATTTTCTTGTGTTATGAAAGCACTTTCCTTTTGTTTGAGCAGTTCAAATTATTTTTACTTATAATCCACAGGCTCAAACTTTTTCTTGCTAGAATCTGACTTTCTACATTCACTGGCAAAATGCCCTGCCAAGCCACATTTAAAACATTTGAATTTTGATTTATCCACCATGTTTCTATTTGGCTTGGCTGCTCCAAAGTTCTTCTTGAACTTGAGCTTGGAAAATCTCCTGGAAAGAAATCCTAGGTGTTCATCAATGTCCTCCATGTCATCTTGGCTCAAAGAATCTTCATTTTCAGCTACCAGCCCTTTAGCCTTGCTTTCACAGACCCTTGAAGTTGACTCAACAGCTTCCATCTTCACTTCCTTCTCTTTTTCCAACTCAACAACTAGTGCAATGGATCCTCCTTTCTTCTTTCCTCTCTCCATCCTCTAATCTTTCTCTATTTCAAGCTCATAAGTTTTCAGGACGCCATACAGTCTCTCCAAAGTAAACTCCTTATAATCTTGTGAGTTTTTTAATGAAACTGTCATTGGTTTCCATTCCTTTAGAAGAGATCTAAGGAATTTCAGATTGGAGTCTTTTGTCTGATAGACCCTTCCATGCAACTTTAGAGCATTTAGTAGTTTTTGAAACCTACTAAAAATATCAGTGAGAGACTCACTTTCTTCACTATAAAAATGCTCATATTGCTGAATCAGTAGCTGCATCTTGTTTTCTCTAACTTGCTCAGTGCCATCACAGGTGATCTGTATTGTATCCCAAACATCCTTGGCAGTTTTGCAGTTGATAATGTTGTCAAACATATCATCATCAACTCCATTAAACAGAATATTCATGGCCTTTTTATCCTTCCTGACTTGTTCAATGTCAGGATCAGACCATTCATGCCTTGGCTTGGGGACAGATGGCTCATTTCCAGTTGTAGCTCTCATTGGAACATGAGGGCCTCTTTCTATGCAGTCCACATGGGCCTCATCTTGAGAAAGCAAATGATCATCCGTCGAGTTATTGATCATCCGTCGGGTTGTTGATCATCCGTCGAATTCAATGTTTTTTATCCGTCGGGTAGCAATCAGGCACTTGACTTCATTTCACTTATGCAGAATTACAAAACATCATCTATGTACAATTAATCAGCCTATTCTGCATATCTAACTAAAGTCAATATGACTTAAGTACTACTACAGATTCTAAACAATGTGTATGCAGAAATGTGCCACAGACTTATTGTTACATAAGCTACTCACTAGATGGATAATAAGTCATCATCCGTTGGGACTATATTGAGTCATCCATCGGGACTATAAACCTTATCTGTCGAGTGCTACATATTTTCACTAAGTAAAATCTACCAAGGTGTTTTGTTCATAAAATCATCAAGTACACAACATATACACAACACAGTGTTTTATCAATAGTCCCTCTGTTAAATCCACTTTCCAGAAGAAACTGAGCTAAAGTCTCATACCATGCTCTTGGAGCTTGGTTAAGGCCATAAAGTGCTTTATCAAGCCTGTAGACATGATTGGGAAATTTGGGATCTACAAAGCCTGGAGGTTGTTCAACATATACTTCCTCTTCCAATTCTCCATTAAGAAAAGCACTTTTCACATCCATTTGAAAGACTTTAAACTTCTTGTGAGCAGCCTTGCTTTTTTCCTTGTAATTATGCCATCACTGTCAGTTTTGTTTCTGAACACCCACTGTGTACCAATAACAGAATTGTTCTTTGGTCTTGGCACTAGGGTCCAGACTTTATTTCTTTCAAATTCATTTAACTCTTCTTACATTGCTTGCACCCAATCAGTATCTTGAAGAGCTTCTTCCACTTTCTTTGGTTCAGTCTGAGAAAGAAAAGAATGATAGAGACATTCATTTGATGTAGCTATTCTAGTTCTGACACATGTATCAGGATTTCCAATAATTAAGTCAGGTGTATGTGCTTTAGTCCACTTCCTTGCAGATGGAAGGTTATCTCTAGAACTGGATGCTCCCCCATGATCCATGTTGTCTCCATCAACATTTTTTGATGCTCCCCCTGAAATTATGCTCTCTGAGTTGGATCCTTCAGAATTTGAGTTTCCAGAAATATCAAAACATGAGTTTCCAGAATTATCATAACTTGGCCCATCAGAACTTGACGAATCAGAACTTGAAGAGCATGTTGTAGATTCTGATGCTTCTTGAGATGTGGTTGGATTTTCAGTATGCTCCCCCTGCACAGGTGCATCTTCCTTTGGCGTAGTCACCATAGTTTCAATAATATCAGAGTTTAATCCATTAGAGTTTGTAATATCAGGATTTAGACTGTCAGGATTTACAGAATCAGAATTTAAAACTTCATTTTCGAATCTCAGCTGATCCAATAATCTTCTTATCATCAAAAGAGACATTGATAGATTCCATGACAACCCTTGATCTTAAATTGTAGACTCTGAAAGCTTTTGTGGAAGGTGGATATCCAACAAAAATCCCTTCATCAGCTTTTAGATCAAATTTGGATAGCTGTTCGGGATGAGTCTTAAGAACAAAACACTTGCATCCAAATACATGAAAATACTTCAGATTTGGCTTCTTTTTCTTCACCATCTCATATGGTGTTTTTCCATGCTTGTTGATAAGTGTTGCATTCTGAGTAAAACAAGCAGTCTGCACAACTTCAGCCCAAAAGTAGGTTGGCAACTTTGCTTCATCAAGCATAGTTCATGCAGCTTCAATAAGAGTTCTATTCTTTCTTTCAATAACTCCATTTTGTTTTGGAGTTCCAGGAGCAGAAAATTCCTGCTTTATTCCATGGTCTTTGCAGAACTCTTCCATGATCAAATTCTTGAACTCAGTGCCATTATCACTTCTTATGATCTTCACAGAATCTTTGACCAATTTGTCCAGTTGCTTGACATGATCAATCAAGATAGATGTAGTTTCACTTTTTGTGTGCAAGAAATACACCCATGTGTATTTGGTGAACTCATCCACTACGACCATAGCATATTTCTTCTTTGCAATAGACATGACATTCACTGGACCAAATAGATCAACATGTAGTAGGTGATAAGGCTCAAGAATTGATGATTCAATTTTGCTCTTGAATGAAGGTTTTCTTTGTTTTGCCTTCTAACATGAATCACAAAGGCCATCAGGAGCAAATACTGATTTTGGAAGTCCTCTTACAAGATCTTTCTTGGCTAGTTCATTTATATTGTTAAAATTTAAATGAGAGAGTTTCTTGTGCTAATCCCAGCTTTCTTCAATTGATGCTCTACTTAACAGATAGATTGCAGAACCATCAGTACTTGTTGAAAGCTTGGCTTCATAAATGTTACCATGCATGTATCCTTTCAGAACAACTTTTCCTGTAGATTTGCTTACAACTTCACAGTGTTCTTCAAAGAAATCCACATGATAACCTCTGTCACAAATTTGACTCACACTCAGCAGATTGTGTTTAAGTCATGAGACCAAAGCTACTTTTTCAATGATGACATTCCCAAGATTAATATTTCCATATCCCGGAGTTTTTCCAATGTTGCCATCTCCATAAGAAACACATGGGCCAGCTTTCTCCACAATTTCTGATAGCAGGACTTTATTTCCAGTCATATGTCCTGAACATCCACTGTCTAGAACTAGGATGTTTTTCCTGTTGCCCTGCAATCACAAAGACCACTAATGATTAGTTTTAAGGACCCAGACTTGCTTGGATCCTTTGGCCTTTTTAAGTTTGTTAACATTTGCAGCGGATTTAGCATCAGAGTTTATTAACAGTTTTCTTATCAGAATTTGCAATATCAGACTTTGTGTCAGAACTTACACTAGAAGGAATAATGCTATCTTTCTTTACAGAAGGTTTTATTTGATAATAATCATAGTACAAACTATGATATTCCTTACAAGTATAAATGGAATGCCATAAACAACCACAATGAAAACAAGGATTTTGTGGCTTATATCTAACAGACTGACTCTTAACTCCTGACTTTGAAGGTAAGGAGTTTATGTTCTTATTCTTCCTGCAAAAAGAAGCCAGATGGTTAGAGTTTCCACAGTTATGACATATTTTTCTAGGAGCATTAGGAACAGGCTTATAATTGTTACTTTTGTTCACACTTTCCTTTCCATTCCTATTTTTCCTAGGTGGTTTTACCTTATTTATATTCTTAACATCTTTCAGCTTATGTTTAAGCTGCTTCTTCGTCATTAAGCCTATGTTAACTTCAGTTGGCTATCCTGTTTAGGTTTGTCAGAAGTTAATTTCTCCTTAACTTATGATTTCTCAATATCAGTCTTTGCAGTTATAAACTTAACAGGATTTACCTTTGGTTTTTGTTTAACAACTATAGGCTCAATTTCTACAGTTCCCTTATTGTTCTTATCATCTCCATAACCTAAGCCCTCTTTCCAGTTTCCACTACTAAGAATATCCTGAGTTGTTCTACCAGAGTTAGTCCAAGTCCTAATTATCTCTCTTTCCTTTTCTAACTCAGTTTTTAGAGATTCATTCATTTTTAGCACTTCATCCCTAACATAAAAGGCATCATCTATATCTTTCTGAGTTTGATGGAACATGACTAACTCTTTTTCTAAATAATCATTCCTCTTTTTATAAGAAAGATTTTAAAAAGTTAATATTTTACATGTTAAAGTTTGATCTTTATAACTAATGAACATGGTTTTAAGATATCTTCTCAACTCGGTAATATCATAGTATGAAAGGCATAAGTAGTTTGAGGTACCTTTAAGTCAGCAGTATCAGAACTGCGATCAGCATTTGCCATTAAGGCATAGTTTTCCTCATCCTCGGAATCTGAAGCATCTGACCAGCTTTTCTTCTTAGTAACAAGAGCCTTGCCTTTTTCACTCTTCCCTTTTCTGCAATCAGGAGATATGTGGCCTTTCTCACCACAGTTGTAGCATTTAACATTTGAGTAATCTCCTCTGTCAGACTTTCCTCCTTTGCCTTCAGATTTTCTGAAACCTTTCTTAGCAGAACTTGCACCTTTCTTGGAAAACTTCTTTCTTCTCCTGAATTTCCTGTATGCAATCTTTGTGATTCCTTTCACTATAAGAGCACACAGCTTCATCATCTCCTCATCAGGGTCCATCTCAGGTATACTTTCAGTTTCTGAGTCATCATCACTATCAGAACCTGATGACTCAGTATCAGACTTTGTGATGAGAGCCTTGCCCTTGCCTTTCTTTGAGGCAGCAACTTTGGGACTTTCCTCCTCAGCCACAAAAGCAACTGTCCTTGACTTTCTTCCATTCCTCTTGCTTCTCTGTTCCATCTCAAGTTCATGAGTCTTGAGCATCCCATAAATTTCATCAAGAGTTGTTTTATCAAGATTATAGTTGTCTCTTATTATTGTGACCTTCAAATCCCATCTTTCAGGAAGAGCTAACATGAATTTAAGATTTGAATCTTCAATATCATACTCTTTGTCAACTAGTGACAAATTATTCAAGAGTATGACAAATCTGTCAAACAAATCAGCTAATGACTCATCAGGCTTTGAGTCAAAGTGCTCATACTCTTGAGTGAGTATAGTCTTCCTGTTCTTCTTGATTGAATCAGTTCCCTGACACCTTGTTTCCAAAGCATCCCATATCTCTTTTGCAGTCTTGCATTGAATTACCCTGTTTGACATGACATTATCAATGGCACTATGCAGCAAGTGTCTTACCTTTGCATCCTTTGCAATCGATGAGATGTCTTCAGCAGTGTAATCACTTTTCTCCTTTGGTACAGACTTTCCTGGCTGACCTCCAACTTCCACAAAGAGTTTTGTTGGCATATGTGGTCCTTCATTAATCCTGTCGAGATATTCTGGATCTGTAACTTCCAGAAATATAGCCATCTTCACTTTTCATATGGAATACTCAGAAGGTTTCAACATGGGAACTCGTATAGTCTCATATCGACTATGGGTTATGGTTTTTGGAGGTTCTTCAGTTTTGGTGGGCTTGGTTGGAGTTTCTTCTTCAGACACGATTGTTTATGGATCTTAGACTGTATGTGTTTTAACAGATCTGCTCTGATACCACTTGTTAGGTCACACACACTGTAGAAGGGGGATGAATACAGTGTTTACTACAATCAAATCGAATATAAGAATTCAAGTAACAGAAAACAGATTTTATTCAACACAATAAACTTTGTTACAATATGGAACTGTCCTCTCTCAGTGATGAATAAATTATCACGAAAGCTGCTAGGGTTACAAAGAATAATAACTTCGATAATGATAACACTTATAGTGTAAACCCTATGCTTGTGTTTATATACTACACAGTTACAAGATAAATTCTAATTGATATGGAATAAAATTCTGCTTCCTAAAATATATCAACTAGTTATCTTTTCTTCCAAGTATTCTATTCTTCATAGAATTCTTTCTTCATGCATATTTCTTTTTGTCTTAGTCTCGATCGTCTTTCCTTTCAATCAGCTGCCTGCCTTATCTCAAAGTCATCTTAAGTCCTGATATTATCTCCTGATAAATATCTTCTGATAACTTAAGCTCTGATAACTTAAGTTCTGATATCTTAAGTTCTGTCTTCAGTATAAGTGTTGATTTCCAGTTAAGTACTGATTTGCCCTGTTAGGTAAGATCTGAAAACTAAACACAAATCATATTACACATGACATTATCAAATATATCTAACATTATACATTGTAATCTAGCAGCTCTTAGTGATATTGTTCATCACTGAGAGAGAACAACTGTTCTGTTGTAACAGAGTTATTATTTTGAATATATTTGATTACTGTTACATACTTGTGTTCGAAATTGATTTGATTGTATAAAAACTATATTCAATCCCCTTCTATAGTATTGTATGACCTAACAAGTGGTATCAGAGCCTTTTTGTTAACACACATACAGTAAGATCCAAACAATCATTCATGTCTGAAGAAACACAAACTCCAACTAAGCCCACTAAAACTCAAGATACTCAAAACACTCAAATCCACAGTCGATATGAGACTATTAGGGTTCCCATACTGAGACCATTTGAGTATCCCATATGGAAAGTGAAGATGGCTATATTTCTGGAAGCTACAGATCCAGAATACCTTGATAGAATTAATGAAGGGCCATATAAGCCTACCAAGCTCTCTGTTGCAGTTGCTGATCAACCAACAAAGACCATACCAAAGGAGAAAGGTGAATACACACCTGAAGATGAGATTGCCAAGAATGCAAGGGTAAGGCATTTGCTGCATAGTGCAATTGATAATGTCATGTCAAACAGGGTAATTGGATGCAAGACTGTAAAGGAGATATGGGATGCTTTGGAAACAAGATGTCAGGGAACTGATGCAATCAAAAAGAATAGGAAGACTATACTCACTCAAGAGTATGAGCACTTTGACTCAAAAGTTGATGAGTCATTACCTGATTTATATGGCAGGTTTACCAAACTCTTGAATGATCTGTCACTGGTGGACAAAGAATATGATCTTGAAGATTCAAATCTAAAATTCCTTTTAGCTCTTCCTGAAAATTGGGATTCGAAGTCAACTACCATAATAGACAACTATGACCTTACTGAAACTACTCTTGATGAAATTTATGGTATGCTCAAGACTCGTGAACTTGAGATGGATCAAAGGAACAAGAGGCATGGAAGAAAGTCAATGACATTTGCTCTTAAAGCTGAGGAGGAATCTCCTAAAGTGGTTGTCTCAAAGAGGGGCAAGGGAAAGGCTCTCATCATAAAGTCTAATTCAGAATCATCAGATTCTGATGATGATGATTCAGAAACTGAAAGTTTATCTGAAGTGGATGTTGATGCAGAGATGATGCAACTGTGTGCTCTTATGGTGAAGGGTATCACAAAGATAGCCTACAGGAAATTCAGAAAGGGCAAGAAGTTTTCCAGGAAAGGTGGATGTTCTAAAAAGAAAGGATTCAGAAAGTCTGAAGGCAAAGGAGGAAAGTCTGACAAAGGAGACAACTCAAATGTCAAATGCTACAATTGTGGTGAAAGAGGCCATATATCTCTGGACTGCAAGAAAGGAAAAAGTGATAAAGGCAAGGCACTTATCACAAAGTAGAAAAGCTAGACAAACACTTCAGATTCTGAAGATGAGGTGAACTATGCCTTGATGGCAAATACTGATAGCAGTCCTGAAATGGCTGAATTGAAGGTACCTCAAACAACTTTTTCTTTTTATACTGATGATATTACTGAGTTGAGATTATATCTTAAAATCTTGTTCATTAGTTTTAGAGATCAGACTTTAACAAATGAAAGATTAACATCTGAAAGTCTTGCTCTTAGAAATAGAAATGACTATTTAGAAAAAGAGTTAGTTATGTTCCATCAAACTCAGAAAGAAATAGATGATGCTTTGTATGTTAGAGATGAAGTGTTAAAACTGAATAAATCTCTTAAATCTGAATCAGAAAAAGAAAGAGAAATCATCAAAACTCTGACTAACTCTGGCAGAACAACTCAGAATATACTAAGTAATGGAAACTGGAAAGAGGGCTTAGGTTATGAAGATGATAAAGTAGAAAGGGAAAATGTGTCATCTAAACCAAACTTTACCAAGAAAGTTCAAAAGCCTAAAGTTAATCCTGTTAAGTTTGTAGCAAAAACTGTAATGTCTGATTATGAAAAGATGAAAGATTCTAGAACAGAAGTCAAAGAAAAGTCAACTTCTGACAAATAAAAACAGGACAAACCAGCTTCAGTAAACATAGGTTTAATGACAAAGAAGCAGCTTAAGCATAAGCTAAAAGAGATTAGAAATGTGAACAAGGTAAATGAAGCTAGGAAAAATAGGAATAAAAAGGAAGGTGTGAATAAAAGCAATAATTATATGCCTGTTCCTAATGCTCCTAGAAAGCAATGTTATAACTGTGGAAACTCTAACCATCTTGCTTCTTTTTGCAGGAAAAATAAAGATTTAAACTCTTTACCTCCTAGATCAGGAGTTAAGAGTCAGTCTGTTAGGTTTAAACCACAAAATCCTTGTTTTCATTGTGGTAGTTTATGGATTCCATTTATACTTGGAAGGAATATCATAGTTTGTACTATGATTATTATCAAATAAAACCTTCTTTAAAGAAAGTTAGTGTAATTCCTTCTAGTGTAAAGTCTGATGCAAAGTCTGATATAAAATCTGATAAATAGCATGTTAGCATAAACTCTAAAACTAAATCCGTTGTAAATGCTAACAAACTTAAAAATGCCAAAGGATCCAAGCAAGTATGGGTCCTTAAAACTAACCAATAGTGGTCTTTGTGATTGCAGGGTAATAAGAAAAACATCCTAGTTCTGGACAGTAGATGTTCACGACATATGAATGGAAATAAAGCCCTGCTATCAGACTTTGTAGAGAAAGCTGGTCCAAGAGTTTCTTATGAAGATGGCAATATGGGAAAAACTTTGGGATATGGAAATATCAATCTTGGGAATGTCATCATTGAAACAGTAGCTCTTTTCTCAGGACTTAAACACAATCTGCTAAGTGTGAGTTAAATCTGTGATAGAGGTTATCATGTGGATTTCTTTGAAAAACACTGTGAAGTTGTAAGTAATTCTACAGGCAAAGTGGTTCTGAAAGGTTACAGACATGGTAACATATATGAAGCCATACTTTCAACAAACTCTGATGGTTCTGCAATCTGTCAGTTAAGTAGAGCATCAATTGAAGAAAGCTGGAATTGGCACAAGAGACTCTCTAATTTAAATTTCAACAACATAAATGAGCTAGTAAAGAAAGATCTTGTGAGAGGACTGCCAAAATCAGTATTTGCTCCTGATGGCCTTTGTGATTCTTGTCAAAAGGCAAAACAAAGAAAATCTTCATTCAAGAGCAAAACTAAATCCTCAATTTTTGAGCCTTATCACTTACTGCATGTTGATCTATTTGGTCTAGTCAATGTCATGTCTATTTCAAAGAAGAAATATGCTAAGGTTATAGTGGATGAGTTCACAAGATACACTTGGGTGTATTTCTTGCACAAGAAGAATGAAACTGCATCTACTCTAACTGATCATGTCAGACAGCTGGATAAGTTGGTTAAAGATTCTGTTAAAATCATAAGAAGTGATAATGGCACTGAGTTCAAGAATTCAATCATGGAAGAGTTCTGCAAAGAGCATGGAATAAAGCAGGAATTTTCTGTACCTAGAACTCCATATCAAAATGGAGTTGTAGAAAGAAAGAACATGACTCTCATTGAAGCTGCACGGACTATGCTTGATGAAGCAAAGCTACCAACCTACTTTTGGGCTGAAGTTGTGCAGACTGCTTATTTTACACAAAATGCTACACTCATAAACAAGCATGGAAAAACACCATATGAGATGGTGAAAAAAAAGAAGTCAAATCTGAAATATTTTCATGTATTTGGATGTAAGCGTTTTGTTCTTAAGTCTCATCCTGAACAGCTGTCAAAATTTGATCTAAAAGCTGATGAAGGAGTTTTTGTTGGATATCCACTTTCCACAAAAGCCTTCAGAGTCTACAATTTAAGAAAAAGGGTTGTCATGGAATCTATCAATGTATCTTTTGATGATAAAAAGATTACTGGACTTGAAGATTTCAATGATCATGATCAACTGAGATTTGAAAATGAAGATTTAAATTCTGATTCTGTAAATTTTGATGACCTAAATCCTGATCATGTAAGTTCTGACGGGTTAAATTCTGATGTCTTTGAAACTGTGATAACTACTCCAAGGGAAAATGCACCTGTTCAGGGGGAGCAAGCTAATGATCCTACCACATCTCAAGACTCTCAAGAAGCATCAGAACCTGTCATTGGCTCTTCAAGTTCTGATTCATCAAGTTCTGATGAGCCAAATTATGATAATTCTGGAAACTCTGATTCTTCAATTCCTGAAGGATCCAACTCAAATTCTGAAATTTCAGAGAGCATAACTTCAGGGGGAGCAATAGAAAATGTTGATGGAGACATCATGGATCATGGGGGAGGATCCAGTTCTAAAGATTAACTTCCATCTGCAAGGAAGTGGACTATATCACATACACCTGACTTAATAATTGGAGATCCTGAAGCAGGTGTTAGAACTAGAACAGCAATAATAAATGAATGTCTTTATCATTCCTTTCTATCTCAGACTGAACCAAAGAAAGTGGAAGAAGCTCTTCAAGATGTTGATTGGGTGCAAGCAATGTAGGAAGAGTTAAATGAATTTGAAAGAAATAAAGTTTGGACCCTAGTGCCAAGACCAAAGAATAGATCCATTGTTGACACAAAATGGGTGTTCAAAAACAAAACTGACAGTGATGGCATAATTACAAGAAACAAAGCAAGGCTGGTTGTACTCTCAACAGGAGGGTATTGATTATGATGAAACATTTGCTCCAGTTGCTAGATTGGAAGCCATAAGAATCTTTTTGGCTTATGTTGCTCACAAAAAGTTTAAAGTCTTTCAAATGGATGTGAAAAGTGCTTTTCTCAATGGAGAATTGGAAGAAGAGGTATATGTTGAACAACCTCCAGGATTTGTAGATCCAAAAATTCCTAATCATGTCTACATACTTGATAAAGCACTTTATGGCCTTAAGCAAGCTCCAAGAGCATGGTATGAGACTTTAGCTCAATTTCTTCTGGAAAGTGGATATAACAAAGGCACAATTGATAAAACACTGTTCTACCTCAACCATGGAAAGGACTTACTTTTGATACAGATATATGTTGATGATATCATCTTTGGTTCTACAAATGCCAAACTCTGTGAAAGGTTTGCAAAGCTAATGCAGTCAAGATATCAAATGAGTATGATGGGAGAACTTAGCTATTTTCTGGGACTTCAAGTCAAGCAAAATGAAGAAGGTACTTTCATAAATCTATCCAAGTATACCAGAAATTTACTCAAGAAATTTGGAATGCAAGAATGTTCAACTGCATCAACTCTCATGGCCACTGCAACCAAGTTAGATAAAGATACTAGAGCATCAGTAGATATTACTAACTATAAAGGTATGATTGGCTCTTTACCCTATTTAACTGCAAGTAGACCTGATATCATGTATGCTACCTGTCTTTGTGCAAGATTTCAGGCTGATCCAAGAGAACCTCATCTAATAGCTGTGAAAAGAATTTTCAAGTACCTCAAGGGTAGCTGATCTAGGATTGTGGTATCCTAGAGTATCATATTTTAAGCTAATAGGTTACTCAGATGCAGATTTTGCAGGATGCAAAATAGAAAGGAAAAGCACTAGTGAAAGCTGCCAATTTCTTGGAGGCAGATTGGTTTCTTGGTTTAGCAAGAAACTGAAATCAATTTCCACATCAACTGCAGAAGCAAAATATATTGCTGCCGGAAGCTGTTGTGCACAGATTCTTTGGATGAGGAATTAGTTACTGGACTATGGGTTAGAATTTTCTAAAATACCTATTTACTGTGACAATCAAAGTGCCATTGCTATGATAGGTAATCCAGTTCAATACTCAATGACGAAACACATCAATATTAGGTACATTTCATAAGGGAACATGTGATGGAAGGTACACTGGAATTGCATTTTGTTCCAACAGATCAACAACTAGCAGATATCTTCACAAAACCACTATATGAAGCTACTTTTACGAGATGGTAAATGAACTTGGAATGGTTTCAGGTTCTTTTTCAAAATCTGCTTAGTTTTTGTTCTCATGCATCAGACTTTATGATCAGTGTTTACAGATTGTCTTATATCCATGTAATTTGTGCTTAAACTGTAATATATTAAATACTGATTGTTATCTGATGTGATTCTATATACTATGATAGTGTTTTGAATGTTTTGTGACTATTCACTCCAATAAGGATTAATTGTTAGATGCTGAGTTAGTAGTCTTTAACAAACTGTTATCCCATGTTTGAATTAGTTGTTTATGTGGAAATTCATTAACACAAGCAAATTTTGATTTTGAGCTTAGTCAAATTTACTTTGTGTATCTTATTACTAAGTCACAAACTAGATTCTTGCTTCTTATCTGTCAAATTCTGATGTCAGTAAATTTTAAGGATGAACTACATGCTTGATAAGCCTCACTTATCTAAAGAAAAGAAAATAAAATAAAATTGAAGTCAGGTACTCCTTTGAGATCTAGAGTAAATATGTGAAAGGGAAGACCTAAGTGCATTGCTGGTATTAAGTTATATGCATTAGAAAAGCAAATAATTTTTTTTGGTGACTTTTCACATTCTATGATTACTGGAGAAATACTCTGATAATAGCATAAATTCTGATAGCAGTTGTGACTCATTTATACTGAGAAGCCACTGTAAAAAGAATGACAAAAGATGCATAAAATAAGTACGAACAATTGAGGTGGACTCTTGCATAAATTTATTCTATAGTAGACTTCAAAATTAAAGACAGATTTTAAGCACTTTTCTTAGTTATGCCTTATTTCTAAGATATACTGAAGTCTATCAGACTTTAATCTTCATCTGATCATTTGCAAATGCACACACTTGCACTCCATATGAATGATGAAAATTACTGTGGTGATTAAGTTGTTTCAGATAAATAGTTAAGTATTATTTGCATAAATTCTGAGGACAAGTTTTGATGATTAAACTCTGAAGAAACCAGCCAGTATTTATATGAAGAATCACAGCAACAGACATTCACTTTTTGAGTGCAGAAGCCATGTTCTGATGACCGTTAAATTCTGATAATAGTCAAGTTCCGATGCAAATCCTGATGGAAACTCTGATGCTTACATGGCATTATTTATTTACTTGACTTATTTATGGTATTTACTGTAATGGTCATATTTATCAGAAAATAATTAAGTGAGAGAAAAATAGTGATAATCATTTGGTTTATGGGTTGCGTGTTTGTTTTGAAAAATAGCATGTGAGCAATAATTACTGCACATTTCCCGTGCCCACTAACCACTGTTTTGACTATTTACTGCGTGACAGGTGTCTAATGTCAGTTGTGCTTCAGAATATAACCGTTGTAATTAGTGGGTGTATAAATAAGAGAGTTAAAAGATTTTACAATCTTTTACCTACTTTTCTTATTCTCTAATCTCTCTCACTCTCTAACATTCTCTGAATCTATTTTCTTACAGGTATTTTATCAAACACCTTGTATACACACCATTTTCTCACTTATTTCTTTACAGTAATGGCACCAAAGGACATCATTTTTAATGGAGCCAAGTTTGTTCCTAATAACTACATGGCTATTCTTTCTAAGGACGAGGCTCCTTCGGAACTTCATTTCGTCCAAGACTTTCTTGCTCGAAGTGAAATAAGCTATGTAATGACCCAAACCCATGCTCTTTCAGGAACACAGATACTGGAATTTTGGAGGTCAGGTGTTTATGATGATGGTGGACAAGCTGGGTCCCCAAGTATTATCTTTACAACTGGGGAGGATGAACATGTGGTGACTGTGTCTACTGTTCGCCAAGCTCTACATCTGCCAGAAGATTGTATTTTCAATTCAACAGTTGAGGAGCCAGCTCTTCAACAAATGATGGCAAATCTAGGCTATGAAAAGCCTTTGGCTAAGCTGGGACAATTGAAGAGACCCCACATCAGGAGGGAGTGGAATTTCTTCTTTGACTGCATCACCAGAGCTTTTGCCAACAAATGCTCCAATTTTGATGTAATTCCAATCCTTAGTCAAAAAATTGGGTATGCTCTAATTCATCAAACTCATTTTGATTATGCCAGTGTTGTGATAGGGTTCATAGGTGATAGGATGACGGAATATAGAAACATAGTTTATTTTGCTAGATTCTGTCAGCTTATATACAGTTTATGTTATTCTGATGCACCTCAGAATTTTAGTGAGTCAATTCCACCATTTAAACTTGCCAAAAGGGCTTTCACTGACTTATTATCTACTGATAGTAAGAAGACTGTACTAAGACCCCTCCAAATTCTTCAATTAGTCAAACAAGTCTTAGTAAACTCTGACCCAAACACCTATACTGCAATATATCCTGATATAGCACCAGTTCAACCTCCATCAGCACCTACACAACCTACCACTTCACAACCAGAACCTACCATCAGAACATATTTCAAAACAGCACAATCCTCTCACCAACAACCATCTACTACAACATCAAGACCCAAACCTTCAAAAGCAAAATATGTTCCTAAATCTCCACCAAGGAGAAAAGGGATGATACTAAGGGATGAGTCTGATGAAGAAGAGGAGCAAGTCCAGGTTCATGCATCAGAACATGTGACAGTTGAAGCTGAAAATGTGATTTTTCAGAAGGAAATAGAAGTTGAAGGGTCTGAAATTTAGAAAAAGAAAAGATATGTAAACTCTGATACAGATCATGTTTCTCCACCATCCAGGAGATCAAAGAAAATGAGAGCAGGAAGGCATTTGGCACAACCTCACTCTGAGAATACTCAAGAAGCTGAGGAAGGGGATCAGGAATCTCTGATCTCATCTGAACCAATTGTCATTGAAGCCCTTCCTCAAGCTAAAGACACTGTTCCAGAAACAGTGATCACACCTCCTGTCTCTCCTATTAAAGAAACAACAGTTGAAGATTCAGGATTAAGTCCTGAAATTGACATCCACGGGCTGAATATTCCAACTGTTCTCTATCTGGAAGCTCCAACTGCAGCTCAGCCATCTACTGTTACTTCTCCAATCTTACAGGCTGAGTTACCATCAACACCAATTCTGGATCTGGAACCTGAAGATCAGAATTTAGATGAAGTTGATACAGAATCTCCTTCAGTTATACAAATTCTGGTGTTATCAGAAGATGAGGAGATTCTAGCAAGTTCTGGAGACAGTGCTCCAGTTCATGCTCCCATTCTTGGAAAGGAGGAATTGCTTAAATTTAATGAAAAAGATGCTCATGTTCCTTGGGAAGAAACTCACAGAGGAGTTGAGTGGACCAAGAAGTGGAATGAATCTGATTTCATTTCAAGCTCTAAAGTTCTGACAGAGCATATTGCAAAAGCTGATGAGTTGTTGACAAACTCTGATTTCAAGCACCAAGTCAAAGTCACAGCTCCAAGTACTAAAAACCTTCAAGATCAACACTCCATTACTCATGAAAAAGTTGACAAACTTCTGGAAAGAGCTGATAAGCTGGATATGGAGATCAAGCTAGACAAAAAGAGGTTTATCAGACCTATTCATGAGAAAGTTGAAGCTATTGAGAAGGTTCAAGAAAAGCAATAGGCCCAACTTACTGAGGTCCTGGAGAATCAAACCTCTCAACAAGCTCAATTGAATGAACTTCAATCTTAAATAGAACTTCTTCTCTCTCTCATACTGCCAAATGATGCCAAAAGGGGGAGAAGGTAGTTAAGTCCAAATACTCAACTAATCAAATACTGAAGAAGAAGGATGATAAAGGTGATGACCAGGGAAACTCTGATAAGAGTAGAGGTCAGAGTCAAGGTCAAGGAAAAGGTCAAGGAAAAGGTCAAGGAAAATCTTCACAGAAAGTAATTTCTGATATTAGCAAATCTTCTACACAGAAGAGGTCAAGTTCTGATGTTGTGCATGCTAAAATTCTGATGTCAAGTTCTGATATCCTGATTCAGTCAGGATCTAAAGACTCTCAGAAGTTTTTACAAACTCTGAAGCTAAAGGGAAAGCAAACTACTGTCTACTACAAAGATCCTAAAATTCAGACACTTGATGAAGAAATTGCTAGAAGACTATTTCTCAAGCATAATCCTGGAATGGATTTAGAGACTTTAAAGGAGGAAGAAGCTAGATTTGCAGCTGAGAAGACAAATCTAAAGTCTAAAGCTTCTGATACAAAGAAACCTTCAAGGCCTAAGGTAAAAGGCATTGTGATCAAGGAAAGGTCAAATTATGAGGCTTCAAAGCCCAAGACAAGATCACAAGTTGATCCCAAAAATAAAGGGAAAGAAAAAATTGATGAATCAACAAAGACACAGGAGATGAAGATTCCTCAACACCTGATGAAACCTGTATGTAAACTGGTTCAAGTATTTGATGATGCTGCTGCAATAGATGAAACTATTCAAACTCTGAAAAGAAGGAAGATAACTGAAGAATCTAAGACAACCTCTGACACAACCCAAGTTGTTCAGAGTGAAGAACAACAAGCTATAGAAGAAACAACAAATTCTGATCAAGTCATCAAGACATCAACCTCTGACAGTGCTCAAGTTGATTTGAACAAATTGACAATTACTGATAAGAGAAAACTCATGTGGAAGAATGTTAATTCATCAGATCCTAAGAAAATCCAATTGTTATCTGATTTCATAACTGTTGGATTGAAATCCAGAGAAGCAAGCGACAGAGCTGGATTAGGTTCTGAAGAAGCCAAGATCAAGATAGGAGTTTAAGTACTTACAAGAGATCCATTCTTATTGACTGACAAACCTCTTGAAGAAGTTACACAGGAACACCTTGATAAGGTTATATCTGTTCAAGTGGTACTGGATAATCATGATAAGCATAATGTCAAAGAAAATCTGATTCTATTTCTTGAAGATGGAAGAACATATCAAATGTCAGAATCAGATGTGCTGAATAAATCTCTGAAAGAACTTCAATTCTTTCATTTTCTTTTGGAGATAAAGTCTGAGATTACCTGGAGATGGTCAAATTTCATCATAAATACCATAAGAGATAAAGCAAGAATTTCTGGATCAAGGGTTACAGAATTTGTTCCAAACATAGTTGAAGATGATGGAAGTGAAATTCCAGTGAAGTAAAATTCTGCTAAACTTGAAGCGATTCTGAAAGAGAAATGTGTGTGCTATAATGAAGACTCTTCTCATCCAAGGGTGATCAGACTTGGTGATGGTTTAGAAAGAAATCATATCTCAGCACTTAGGACTGCAATATACCAGATTGGAAGTTAAGATGAAGAAATGAAGCAAGTAAAAGCTACACTAGCTCAAGTCCTGAGGAATGCAGAAGAAAAGCTGATATCAAAATTTGTCAAGAATCACTTTGGATTCAGATTGACTTAGTAAGATTGGTAAAAGCTACAAGGACTGTAAGTTGTATTTAGTTTTCTAATTAAACTCTTATTGCATTTGTACTTAAATGTTTTTGACATCATCAAATATATTAACTTGTATATTTTTCATAATTTACAAGTTGGGGGAGATTGTTAGATATATTTGTGATGTCATGTCTAATCTTTTGTGTTTAGTTTCATAACTTAATATCAGGACTTACTGGAAATCAGAACTTACTAAAATCAGAACTTATATCAGAACTTAAGGCCGTCAGGATTTATATCAGGACTTAATTGCGGATACTTCAGATAAGGAAAGCAACTGATTAACAGGAAAGGATCGTGTTAAAACAATAGAAGATATGCATGAAGAGTTAGAAGACTAGAATACTTGTAGAAGATAATATCTGATTGATATATTTTAGGAGACATAATTATATTCTATATCAATTAGAAGATATCTTGTAACTGTGTACTATATAAACATAGCTTAGGGTTTACACTATATGTGTTATCATTATCGAGAACATTATACATTGTAATCTAGCAGCTCTTAGTGATATTGTTCATCACTGAGAGAGAATAACTGTTCTATTGTAACAGAGTTTATTATATTGAATATATTTGATTAATGTTACATACTTGTATTCGAAATTGATTTGATTGTATAAACACTATATTCAACCCCCTTCTATAGTGTTGTGTGACCTAACATAACTTATCAACAAAACCTTGAGAAATAAATGATCGAGTTGCTCCCGAATCTACTAGCACTTTAGCACATAAGGAGTTCACAGTAAGCATACCTGCCACAACATCAGTATCCATGATAGCATCCTTCACAGACATGTCATAAATTCTAGCTCTGGGAGGTTCATCCACTTTTGGAGTAGCTCACATGATACACAATGTGTTATTGACTTGAATTGGTGCCTTGCAATCCCTTGCGATATGTCCTGGCTTCCCGCACTTGAAACAAGTAAATCCAATTGCTAGAACCTTGCATGCCTGATTCTTGGTAGGCTAGTCCTTGTTGACTAGCTCTCTGACTAGATGATTACGGCATTCCATTGAATAGTGCCCCTTCTGGTTGCATATGTAGCAGACCATACTCAACTTGTTGCAAACTCCACCATGTTTCTTTTCACAGACTTGACAGTCTGGTATAGCTAGCCTCTACTGGGTTGGCTGGTTCCCAATGGTTGGGCGGTTATGTTGGCCTCCATTGCCTACATTCTGTCTATTAAAAATTCTTCTGGGCTGGAACTTGCCCTTCCTCTGATTAAAATTTGGAAACTTTCCTACTTGGGACTGTCTTTCACTTCCCTCAAACTTCATCTTCTTACCTTCATTCTCCTTCTGAGACATTTTACTCCCCGTCTCTGCAATCATAGCCTTCTACACAACTCCCGTATACATATCCAACTCAAATATGGCCACCTTCCCGCGAATCCATGGCTTGAGTCCTTGCTGAAACCTTTTAGCTTTCTTCCTATCAGTGTCCACATATGATGGCACAAACCTAGACAACTCCTCAAACTTACTTTCATAATCCGCCACTGACATATTCCCCTGCTTTAGTTCCAGAAATTTCCACTCCATTTGATCCTGAACAAACTGAGGGAAATACTTCTCTAAAAATAGCTCCTCGAATCTATCCCACGTAACATCATCTGTACCTTCCAATATCTTAACAGTTTCCCACCAGTAGGTGGCTTCATTCTTCGGGTAGTAACTTGCAAACTCAGTCTTCTACTTATCTCTCACTTTAACTAAGGAACACACCTTCTCAATTTCCTTCAACCAGATTCTTGCCTCAATAGGATCTACAGAACCCTTAAACTATGGTGGATTCACCGCCTGAAAGGTCTTAAAGGTTACCTGAGGGTTGGTCTTCCTCTGCTGTTGTTGAGTCAGGTGAACTATTTGTTGAGCCAAGATCTGAAGAATCTGGGCTACAGTTGGGTCTATGGGACCTGGGTTGGCATTCTGGTTGTTGCTGTCTTGGGTGTTGTTGTTGTTGTTGTTGTTGTTGTTATTGGTTTCTTCATTCTAATTGGTGGAACAGGTATTTCTTCTGGTAGACATTTTCTATAAAGAATTAAATAATTTATTTAGCCTTTAAAACAAAATCCTTTTTATGAAAATATTTTGTAAAACAGAAATATCTCTTTTGAAAATATTTTCAATAGTTGAACTAAGTAAATTGCATGCTTCTTTATAGAAGATAAACAGTTAAGGGGAATAGGGTACATGTTATCACAAGAGTTTCATAACTGGTGCAGTAAGATAAAACAGGTATGGTAAAGTAAATGACAATGCTGGAAAAGAAAGGTACTGATATATATATATATATATATCAAAGTTTAGTGGTACAAGCGTAAAATATTTTATTAAAAACACAGGTACAACATGCTTATTCCTTATTCAGCAGGTCTAATTTATTCGCGCTCCTACCAAAAGTCTGATAATACACACAATACACTATTATACATATATCACTTATCACATCATTCATGTCGTTTAGCGTTATGGAAACTCTGGTCCACCAAGTCTTTCAAAATCCTCCAATGCTTCTCTAGCCCACCTCATAAGAGCATCTGAGGCGGCATACTCACAAGTAGCTCCATGAAGTCTAGCCTCAAGTATTTTACGAGTCACCTGAATCTGATTCCAAGCTCCTTTACTTTCCTGTCAATATCTATAGTTCTTATGATATGTTGTAATTCCTGAATCTGGGCCAACAAGGCCTCTCGTTCTAATAGAAGAGCCTCATACTTATAGTAGGGAATAGAGTGTGGAGTAAACTGAAAAGATGCACCCGCCACTGAAGTCTGGTAGAGTCAGAGTCAGCAGGTGGGCTTCCTCGAATATGTGGTCTCACGCCAGGAAGTGGAATAGCTTGCAATGGTGCCACCGTCACAACTGGTACTATAGCTGACACCGGTGGAAGAGCAAGGCGTGGATCAGCTAACGGTCCTCCAACTAAAGGTTCCGAGTGATCAGATGATATCGAAATAAAGGAATCTGCCATCGCCGCTATCTGAAAATTACGTTGCTTGATAAGAATCTCGAATCTTACCACGAATCATACTAAAACCTACTATTTAGCCACACTCAACCTCTCAACATTCTATTTCTTTATTTTCTAATTCTAATCTTAACCATCTACCCATTCCCGACAATCTAGGCTTGTGGCAATGACTTTAAACCTTAGCTCTGATGTCAAACCTGTGGCGCCCTCCAAACCCGGGTCAGAAGTTTGGGGTCCATAATACACACACGCCATATTTAAACCTGTTTATGAATATAATAATAATAATATATGCAATGGCCCTACTTACCATAATCAAGGATCGCAATAGTTTAAAGTATGTCCACAAGCCACAATCTTATTTATTACAAACGTACCAAATCCCAAATTTATTTATCTTATATCTGAAGTCAAACTTTATTACAGACTTTTCCGCACATACCAAGTCACACAACTTCCGCTAGCTTATTCCATTTCAACTTAAAAACCTAGCTAGCACACTCGACTGGGGATCCTCGCAATTACCAGTTTCCTTCTTAACTGGAAAAGAACATAAACAGATTCGTAAGAGTGAGCTAACTAGCTCAGTAAGTCATAATGACAGCACTGAGAGTAAATAATGATCAATTGAAATGATATAGGGAAACAAGTTTCCCGATAAACAATGATTAGAATTGGATATTCACTTTTATTTTAAAAACCAAGGTTAGACTGTTGATCAGTCACGCACTAACCCCGAGCAAGGCTCCCAGCTTTGCTCTATATACTGGATCCAAGGCACACATTGGCCTATTATGATCGTGAATCTGGTCCGACCACGAATCTGATCCATATTTTAAAAAAACAATCCAATTCTATAATAATAACATGATAAACAATGTAACTCAATAAACTGAATCATAAATAACATTTATGTTGAAATATAAGGTGATTCACAATACCATGAAGGTATAACAAGGTAAACAAGAAGATTAACTTTCAATTCAGGGAAAGAATCAGAGTGTAAAAGACCAAGGATGCAAAGGTTACAAGGAATGGTCTTCTGTTATACAAGACATAAAGGTTCGTTTGTTAAGCAATCTTATATCAAGGATCAGTATGTGGTAGATATGTATGTGTGGAGTAGTATCGGATATGTGTGGTTCATATCCAAGAATTTAATAATCAATAGTTTCCAAGAAATCAGGCTCGCGGCTCAAGATCAATAAGAATCAAGGTTTAGGGTTTCGTACTTCAAAGTACTCACAATATAGAATAGGAATTACTGGGAATAATCGCAACATAATGAAAAGAGTTCAAAAGTATTCACAAGTATACTACAAGAAAGTTTAGGGACACTTGCCTTATCAATTCGCTTTCACTTTACTAACACTTGTCAATTGGTTCCCACTCACTGGCCATTTGCTTTTCTTTTCTATGTCTCGCTTTTTCTGTTAGACATCACATATAGTTATCAACACTACTTCTCATCTCATTCTATTCGATACAAGCTTCTATCTACCCTTCGTTTCACTCAAATCCGACGTACGGATTAAAAGTTATAGCAAAAACAGTCAAATAATGCACAAACAATCATTTTATACAGCAATCAGGTCACATATAACACATAGCACGTACGATATTCAATCCAAATAATTTTTCAAAGAAGATTCGGGGTCAAAATAATTTTCAAGGTATTTAATACGAATTTTTGAACATTTTTCAGACTTAAAACGGGACTCTGAACCATTTTGTAATTAAATAATAGGGTTCGAACACCCGAATTTGACTTTAAATGATTTTATAATAATTATTGAGCCTTGAAAATAATTTAAAATAATATTTTAAATCTCGAAACTATTTTTCAAAATTTTTAAATCAAATTTAAATAATTAAATCTAATTAAATAATCAATTAAAATTAATTAACAACTAATTAAATTAATTAATCAATTAATATTTAAATTAATTGACTAATTAAATAATTAATTATCAACTAAAATTAATTAATTAAATAATTAAGATTTATTTTAGAATAAAAAAAATTCAGAATTGAAAATATTTATTTTTTGATTTTTAAATAAATAGAAACATTTTCTGAAAATAATTTATAAACAGAGAATATAATTCTTGTAAATTATTAAAACATGAGTCAGATTTTGCAAAAATACGGAAACCTTGAGGGCTAAACTACAAAAACAGCATTTCAGAAATTTTCTGCAACAAAATAAATCAAAACCGGGTCAAACCCTGGGTCAAAATTGACCCGAATGGGTCACCTAGGTTTTGAAGAACACGGTGGCCGGAAAATAATCCGACGAGGCTAATTCAGGTAAATACGAAACCGTTTGATTCGATTCTATGTTCCAATCGATCCCTCGACACAGTAGCAACTCAGGGACGGGTTTAGTTCGGTTTTACAACCCCTGGACAGTGTTTTCCGGCGAAAACAAACAAAATTCCGGCGAGCTCGATTAAAAACTGGCGAGCTCAATTACGGGTTATCCGGGAATCGTTTGTTGGATAAATATACATGAATCGATTCCAAATCAAGCAAGGAACATAATCCAATCATCCAAATCGACTAATAACCCCTAATGAAGAAACGCCTAATTTTCAATCCAGAACATTCAAGAACATAAACCATAGTTCTTTAATGAGAGAATCAAACATCATTTTAAACATGTTATTGAACTCGGTTTTTGACATATAATATACCAAAATGACCAGGAAGAAAAGATCTACACGATTATACCATCAAATCATATCAAAAATATCAAGAACAAAAAGCCATAATTTAATCCATAATTAATTTAAATTAAAATAATTAAATCAGAAAAATACCTTGATTTCTAAGCAAAAACAGATGGTGGATTCAGAAAGAGGTTTTCGAGAGCTTCGTTTTGATATATTGCACGCCCGAATCGGAGTTCGATAACGCCTTCGTTTGTGCGATTGATTTTCAAGAATACAGTATTTTAATAGGGTTTTCTCTGGTTTTCAGGGGTTTGTACTGTCTGATTATGATTTTACGCGTGAAAATAAAATAAGAAAGGGCTATTTATATTTACGGAATATTAGTACGTTCTGGATCGTGTTGGATCGATAAATACGTTCATTTTGGATAAACATTATCCTTTTTGGATAAACACTATCCTATTTTGGATAAGCACTATCCTGTTTTGGATAAGTACTATCTTATTTCGGATAAGCATTATGCTATTTCGGATAATTATCAAAATGGGGCTTTTATAAAACGATTGTACGAAAATAATGTTATCGAAAAGGGTTAGCGTATCGAAAATATTGCGTCGGTTCGCGCACGGGTCAAACTGTAATCCGGATCGAAAAAGTCAAAACATGAAAAATGTCCGGAATTACCAGATTAGGTTAG
This sequence comes from Apium graveolens, assembly GCF_009905375.1. Taxonomy (NCBI): domain Eukaryota; kingdom Viridiplantae; phylum Streptophyta; class Magnoliopsida; order Apiales; family Apiaceae; genus Apium; species Apium graveolens. Next base: position 55,473,998 of record NC_133652.1, read on the forward strand.
GAAGGAGTTTTCGGAAGAGTTTCGGGTTATAAAAACGTAAAAACGGTTGAGGTTGGACGATTCCCGGCTTTATAAAATATTTTGTAATTATTCAGATAGTTAATAAATTCATAAATCAATATAAAATCATATACTACTCCAAAAATTACAAGAAAAATACATTAATTATCTATATTTCATTCTGGACATAATAAAATTAACATACCTAGACTTTACCACATATGAACATTCACATAATAACACCAATCATCAGATAATTCACTAAAAATCACATAAAATCACATAAAAATCATTTATTGATAAAAAAAAATAATTACACGTCATGTCCAGGATATTATATCTACAATAGTGGTTCTTAGCCGAAAAAGTGAGCGGAGTGTGGTGGTTGTGATGAATTGGGGGCTGATATTGCTTAGGGTTGGTGGTGGCTTCTTAAGGCTTTCACTTTCGACCTCTTTCAATGAGCCTACGTAGCACGTACCCCTATTTATAGGAGATCGAGCCCAACGCAGTTCTTGGGGAACAAGAAATCTAATTGGCTTAGACTTCTTATTCTGAGGCCCTGTAAAAGTCCATCCAGAATCTATCTTCTGCTAACTTTAGGAATGTCCAACTATGAGGCCCAACTTCGAAGACCCAAAGCTCGTTCGTAATCGTAGGATTTAACGGATGGTGCATCTCCCTGCGCAATGATAACTCTCCGCTGCAACTATTTCCCTTGATTTAAAAACGCAGGTATAGCCACGGTTCACCCCAAATGTCAGACGCTTTCATGTCCCCCGAATAAGGATAATTCGCCAGATAACAGGACAGATGATCCCAAGCTCTTGGGTGCAAAGTGCAGGATGACTCAAAAATTCTTCAACGAGGACACCCGTTGAATACAATAACAGAGCTCCCAAAACACACAACAATGTTAACTTCGCATCCCCGACGAGGACACTCGTTAAAAACATGAGGAGGCCTTCAATCATCATGCATACCCCTGGAGACATTTAACCTTTTCACGGATATCCCCCTTCTTGACCGACTTAAGGAGGGAATTCTTCAAAGAATACCTATAACAAATATGGTAGTGAAAGTAATCTCCATTTCTCTCTTCATGTTTGCCTTGTCCTGAGATTTTTCTTGTTTGCCTTGTCCTAGGTGAGGAGAAGACCGTTTCCTTGTCCTAGACGAGGATAAGCCTGTTGCCTTGTCCAGAGCGAGGACAAGCCCATTGCGTCGTCCTGAGAGAGGAAAAGCCCTTTTTTCCTTGTCCTGAGCGAGGACAAGCCCGCAGCGAGGATAATCTCTTTTCCTTATTTTGATCAAGGACAAGTTTTTTTGTTTTGCCACAATCCCGTTGCGTCGTCCTGAGCGAGGACAAGCCCGTTGCCTTATCATGAGCGATGAAAAGCCCTTTTTCCTTGTTTTGAGCGAGTACAAACCCCTTTTCCTTATCATGAGCGAGGACAAGTCCGAAGCGAGGACAAGCCTTTTCCTTGTCCTGAGCGAGGACAAGCCCGGAGCGAGGATTAGCCCTTTACCTTGTCCTGAGCGGGGACAAGCCTGTTCATCCGAACAAGCCATATAGTGCATTCCACTTGACTAAGGTGTGCCCTACCCCTAGGACGTGTGAACTAGAAACTTTAAAATAGAAACTTGAAACCTCTTTATTTAGTATTATTCAGTATTCACCCACCTCTTTCTTAATTCACTATAACCAATCCCCAATTCCTCCCCCAAATCCCAAAACCCCTCACTTTAACCTACCCCACTCCTACCATCGCCATCATCCTTTTTCCCATCACCACCCTTTCCCATTTCTATCCATTTTCCCCATCTTTCTCCCTCCATATTCCCTAAATTTTTCATTTGCAATTCTCTCTCTCTCTCACTCACTCTAATACTCCCCCACTTCTCTCTAAACGGAGTAATCACTTTAATAATAGTTAAAGTCATTGACTACAGTTTGATATTAACCATTTTGCACGGTTACGGTGCTAAACTGATTGAAGGTAGTGATGACTGTGAGATAGGCGATAGTGCTATAATGGTTGTGTATAATATGAAATAATATGTCACTTTTTAGTGATTTTTATAATATATATTGGTGTTTTTTATAGCAAATGTTGACGTAGGAATTTGGTAATAACAAAATTTAAGGTCCGTCTTAGGAATCAAGATCTACGATGGTGGTTCTTCACTGGAAAAGTCGCCGGAGTATGATGGTTGTGATGAATTAGGGGATGAGATTGCTTAGGGTTGGCGGTGGCTCCTTATGGCTCTTGCTTCCGACCCCTTGCAATTTGCCTACTTATCTCTATTTATAAGGAATCAAGCCAACGTAGTTCTTGGGGAACAAGAAACCTAATGGGCTTAGATTTCTCATTCTGAGACCCATAATAAAACCTATTGTAAACCGTCTTCTACTAGTTTTAGGAATGTTCGTCGATGAGGCATAACCACGAAGGCCCAAGGCTCGTTCGTGGCTTCAAGACTTCGCGGATAAGTTATCTCCCTGGTCGAGGATAACCCTCCACTACCAGCTGTTTCTCTAGTCCGTGAACGCATGTATAGCCATGGTTTATCCCAAATATTGGACGCATCCTTGTCCCTCGAATAAGGAACCCCTACCAGATTACAGGCAAGTGATCCCGAGTTTTTGGGTGCAAAGTGCAGGATACTCCGAAGTCTCTCAACAAGGACACCCGTTGATTACAGAGACAGAGTTCCTAAAACACACACCAGAGTTAACCTCACATCCCCAATGAGGACACTCATTTACTACATGAGGAGGCCTTCCGTCCAGGAATACCCCTGGAGATCTCTGACCACAGACACCGCCTTTATATGGTTGCATTACAAGAAGAAATTTTCAATATAGTACATGCAGAAAATATGTTAGTAATTATTATTCGTCGTCTGCTTATGAAACGTTCAAATAATCTGCTTAAAAATCCATTTGATGTAAGCAAAACAACAAGGCGCACCCTAACATCTATATAAGTTAGGGTGCCCCTGATCTCCTGCCCTGGAGGGCGCGCCCTTTCTTTCTCAGAAAGGGAGCAAGCCCTAATTTGAAATGATCTTCATAACTTTGCCCCAATTTTGTCTAATTGACCCGAATTTGACCCGAATATTGCTCGTACCAAATTTTGGGTATAACAACAGGTATTAGTGATTTCCATAAGATAAATTATTGATTTAAGTGGTAATCCGATATTTCAGTAATTTGTATAATATAAAATAGTGATTTCAATTTAATCTCAGAAGAGGTAGTGAATATTGTGTATAAATTGATGATATATGATAAACTTTTAGTAATTTTACGTTTAATTATGATGAATCGCTGATAGAAAAGTGGAGGAGTAAGTCATTTATTTTGTGTGTTTATGTTGTTTATATTATGTGTATGTCATGACATGTAAAAAGAGGGAGAGTGATGGGTGTGGGTCGCTAAAAATAGGAGGGTGTTGGGTTAAATTTTAATGGACTGAGTTTGTTTCTATTATAACGTTGTTTCTAGTTCATCAGAACCCTATATATATAGTAAAGTTCTATGAATTTCACTATTTTATTGAGTACTGAATTTATATATGTTCTGCAATTAATATATTATGTAAAACATTGCACGATATATAATTTTACGAATATATAAAATAAATCCCATTTATTTTATAAGTAAAACATTGCAAAATATATTGTTCTATGGAACATGCTTAGTTTACAGAATATTCATCTTCACATTGCAAAACATAATATATATTTTGCAGTATATTATTTGTAGAACAAAAATGGACTCCAGACTCCAATGAAATGGTAAACTCCATAGAACTTAACTATATATATATATATATATATTGCAGAACATAGATGAACTCGGAGGACTCCAATAAAAAGATGGACTTCATTGAACTTTACCCCCCTCTATATATATATAGACACACACATGGTGGCAAACCTTGGAAGGTCACTTAGATAGAGATCCGTATGGAACCATTATTTAAAAAATATAAATACATAATTTATTTCATTTTTTATCATATATAATTACAAATTTTAATTATCAAATTAAAAACGAAGTTGCATAATTTTTTTATTTAAAAAATCATTAAAATTTGATGAAATAGTTTAAAGTGGTTCTTTAGTAGAATCACAGTAAAATTACACTTATCCAAAATTATTCTACATTAGAATCAAATTTAAAATTAATATTTTTTCAAATTTTAAATGTTAAATATTTTATTATATTTAAATATAATTATTATACAACATTAACAACGAATTTGTTGAAATTCTATAATAGAATCAAGCGTTCTGTACAGTTCTCTATATAAGTTGGTTCTCTCTTGAAGAAGGATATATATATGTGTGTGTGTGTCTTTCTTCAAGAGAGAACCCTCTTATATAGAGAACCATAGAGAACTGTTGTAGAATAATTTTGGATAAATGTAATTTACTGTGATTCTACTACAGAATCACTTTAAATTATTTCATCAAATTTTAATGATTTTTTAAATAAAAATAATTGTATAACTTCATTTTTTGATTTGGTAATTAAAATTTTTAATTATATATGATGAAAAATGAAATAAATTATGTATTTACATTTTATAAATAATGGTTCTATACGGACATCTCTCTCTATATATATATAATACATATGCAAAAGTTCCACGCCCACGATTGGTTTCGTGTGGCTGTGCAACCATAAATTTTCAAAACTAATAAAAGTATTTATTTATAAAAAAAAAATTACTTTCTCAAAACTTCTACATTATTTCTGGAATTTTGAAAATATTTGTAATTTTTTTTCTAATTAATTAATTTGAATTTTTAAATTTTAAATAACTTAAAAAATCCTAAAATAAATTAAAAAAAACATAAATTTGGTCAAAATAACATTATTTATTTTCTCAAACTTTTTGTTTTCCTGCATTTTTCCTGATTCTTTTTAAAAATATTTTATAATTTTTTTTTAAAATTACTTAATTACTTTCTAAAATCATAAAAAAATTAAAAATATAAATTTGTTTGTGGAAGGATAATAAAAAGCAATTGTCTCTCTTATTGCCTTAATCGCTCGAAATTGACTCGATTATACATATTTTTTTGTTTTAATCAAATGAAAACTGCTAACTGCAGAAAACACGATTTAACAGTTCTTGTCTTCCGTAATAATTCATTGTGGAAGGATCGGTTGACTCTAAAATAAATTCAACCAATCATGGTTTGGGAAGGGAACCTATATATATATAATATTCATGATAATAAAACGTAGAGAAATTTTATCTTATAATCACAAACAAAATTCCTGTTAAATCTCATCTAATAATCATTAACTTATCAATGGATTGTGCATTGCTTTTCATTGAAAATAATGTAGAAGATTTTTATATTTTTTTGCATCAAATATTTATCTAAATTGATCTAACATGTTATTAAATATTAGTATTTTGAATTAATATGAGTGATTTACTTTGCTATGAAATTTTATGAATTATGTGAAGTAGGAAAGTTTAAATAGAAAAAATTACTTTATTTTTTCCGAGTCCACTATTAAGAAATATCGTGAATCGAATAAAACCGAATTTAGTGGTTTGGTTTTATTGGACTATGAAATTCGGGTTGTTTAGAATATTTTCAAAATCGTAATTATATTGTTGGTTCCAATTTGACATGTAAACTAAATCAAATAGAACCGCTATCACCCCTAGTTGAGCAGTAGTACCTTATATTGTTAATTGTTAATTTTGCAATATGATTTCTCTCTTTATATGTGCCCGTTTGGGAAATTTTAAAATAAATAACTTATAACTTAAAATAAATAAGTGACTTACAAGTGATAGATGGATAAATACTTATAAGTTATATAAGTGTTCGGATAAATTTACTTAAAAGTCATAATTTTTTTTACTTAAATAAATTAAATTCAATAACTTTTTAATACAATTATCTTAAATTGTGAATTTAAAATTAGTAAAATAAAAAACATATATTTTAAATATAAAAAATCAAAATAAGTTAAAAAAAATACGGCGTTACTAACATTCAACTTATCAATTTATAAGTTATAAATTCAATTTATAAGTTATATCAACAAACACTCGTCGATAAGTACTTACGAACTTATAAGCCAATAAGCCATTTTTTTATTGGAAGCCAAACAGACCCTACATCTCCCGTAAGAATAGGCATAACCGGGGGGATCCAAAGACTTATTTTTCTTGAACATCATGTACTTGATGAATCGGTATTCTAAATTTTTTTTATATATAATTTTCACTTATTATTAGTATTTCAATATTTAATATTTAATTTATGATCATACAATTAAAAAATATTATTAAATATGACTTTTTGACAAATATGACTTACAGCCTTATAAATTAAATATGACTTAAGTAATACTCCCTTTGTTTCAATGAATGATTTATGTTTACTGATTACACGTATTTCGAGTGTTCTATAAAATATAATTTCATAATAATTTTTTTAATTTTTTTTGAATAAAAGTTTAAATATAAAATTATTATTTTAAAAAAATCAAAAAATATTATGAAATTATATTTTAAATGAGTATTTCAAAAAATAATGTAAAAAATATAAGGTAACGAGGGAGTAGCATACGTAGCACCATGGAAATAAGGAAAAATGAAAAAATAAAAATGTGAAAGCACAGAAAAAGACAAAAAAGGGGGTGAGTGTCGGCGGAGAGGGCCTTAAATGACAAACGGGTGTAGTCGGCCCTCGATATTATGGGGGGGACATCACAGAAAAGCTCCCACTATATTATTATTACTACTAGTACCTACTGGTGTTTAACATCTATTAGTACTAACATCTCCCAGGCCACAGGTTTATATTTAGTTGACTCCCTCGCCACGCACCACTCTCCTTCACCGTCCACAGTGTTTGCACCGCCTCCCTCTCTCTCTCTCTCTCTCACTATTACTAAATCTTTTGTGTATCTATAGCCTGTTTGATACATCCTTATCAGCCTACCACACGTGTGTCATCTCTCTTGCATTTACTTTGTAGGCCGGGCTGCTCCTTTGACATATTTTCGTACACTTTCGTATGTATTATGGGAAAATAATGAATTGTGCTCGCCAAACATATTTTGAACCACGAATTATGATTCAATCCGGCCGTTTGAATATTTTTATGTATTTGTTCCTTTTATATAATTAGGTGTTTGTTTCGACTTATACGCATCTATATATTAATATTAAAGAGGACGAGTCCAGCATTTTACCGTCAGGTCATTTTTATCGTGATTCTTATTTAAATCGGTTTCTGAAATTGAATCTAAAATTTTGGAATAATAACTCCTTAAAATTTGGAGAATAAGCTAAACTCAGTACACGTAGATCGGGCTCTGTTCATTTCAACCCATGGGTAAAGAGGTGAAAGCTAACGACTATTTAACTGTACAATTTACTTTACCATCAGACAAGTAAATCCACTTTAAATCATTAGCAATAGATAAACTAATAATGGAATCTCACACACAATAGTTAATTAGAGGTCTTAAGTCTTAACCTGTTAACCATATGATTGACAGACCAAATCGTTGTCTATGTAAAGTAGGGTTTAGACGTGAAGAGAATTCATACTTTCATCACAAGGAGATTATAATACTTGTAATTGTAAAGATAATGGCAAACCATAATGTTTATAGAGTCTATGACGAGAACCTTCATCAATTATTATACGTCTACCTAAAACAATAATTCTATCAATATGCATGTCAATTATTTTTTTAATCTTGACAGCATATAGGTGATGTGACATAAAAAGTCCACTTTTAGAACATCAGTGTTCAGAAGGAACAAACCATTTTGAACCATTTCTCAATTACATATTATTGATTGCAATTTATTACATTGATAAATTAACGTGTATTTTTTCGGCAAAATCTATTAATAAATATTTTTCAATGATCAGTTGAGTTTGAAAAATGACAAAAATATATATTTTTAAACTTTGTGACAAGTATACCATTTTCTGAAATGTTTGACAAAAATACCTATCTATTATGTATTTTAAAATTGGGTATTACTAATACGAATTTTAGAAATGGTTAACTTGTGTAAAAAAAATACAAAAAAAAAATAAAATTGGATAGGAATTCGTGAGATGCGTATCATGACTTTCCAATGCATGATATGCATTCCTAATATTCGTATCATGTATGATTTTACTCTTTTTTAAAATAATACTTATTTGTCAAATGCGGAATAGCCTTACCCATTTTTGAAATGTGTATTAAAAATGTATTTTTGGCCATATCTTTCAAAAACAAGTATTTTTGTTATATTTTTTAAAAAAAATGTATTTTTCACCGTCACCCGTTGAGTTTCAATTATTATTATTATGACCATTTAAAATCTTGAATTCCATCGATAGTTTATTATTAACTACCAACGAACTATTTGTTAGAAAATTAGGATTTTAGAGCTTAATTTAATTATGTTCTTGATGTTAATCCTAAAATCTAATGATTGGAAATTGTTCAATGATATTTGAAATTAAATTTTCATGTATGGTTTTAAGAATTTTCTTAATGAAATCCATATGAAATGAGAGTTGAAAATAGCTTGGAAAAGCTTGGAAAATTTGAGAATGTTTGTCCCACATTGAAATAAATAAAGGGGGTTGTGTGCTTTATATGGTATTACCCACATGAGTAGTATACAACTACTAAGGTGTGTGATGGTCCATTGTGTTGTTGTGTGCTTCACGCGCGCCCGCCCCGCCACGCACCGCACCGCACCGGACCGGACCGGGTCGGGTCGAAGGGCGATTTGGGCGAATGTCTCGGCGTCTCGCGTACGCGAGGCGACCTGGGCGAGGATTTTATTTATTTGAGAATTATTTTAATTCGAATTTATTTATCGGTGATTGGATTATTGGGCTGGGTTCTGAAATAGGCTAAGTAGTCTAAATATATTGAACCTGCAAATAATCTGATCTGTAACAAGTTCTGATATTAGAATCAGAACTTAAGAACTGATGAATAAAATCAGAACTTAACAAGTTTTGATATCAGAATCAGAACTTAACAAGTTCTGATATCAGAATCAGAACTTAAGTACTGATGAGTTAAATCAGAACTTAACTTAAGTTCTGATAATAATGTGGGTGTTAATGTGAAAAGCTGTTACAAACAATTTAAATTCAAAAGCTGATCAGTTTTGATTTTTTCATTAATGAATTCAAAATCTGATTAGTTTTTATTTTTTTTTTATTAATGAAGCAGTTTAATTCAGACATTAAGTGTGTTGACAGTTTCATTTTTCCTCTCCTATAAATAGAGGCTAAACTGAATGAATAAAAATATATACAACACACTACATTCTCATCTCTTCTCTTCAACCTCTCTGCATTTCTCTCCCACAAGTCGTGAAGTGCTGATATTTTCCGGCGACTGAGGTGCTGGTCGAAGTGGAGGTTTTGTTGCTGCTATTAACATAAACTCCGAGCTGTTTTATCCTGGTGGAGATATTGCGCACATCCCAAACGCAGCAGGTAGGGGGCAATAATCTCTTCAAGAGCAGCCAGGACTTCGAGCAAGGCCTGGTGACTCAGCTGTAATCATTTTCTTGGCGTTTTGTATCTGTAAACCTTTATTTCAGTCACTGTTGAAAGCTATGGTTTCGGGTACATCTTTCTTTCTCTCTACGTTATTTCAGTTACTGATTTTGTTTACCTGCATGTTTTGTTTTGTTAACTGTGGTCTTGGCCTAAACTTGTTAAATTCTTTATACACTTGCCTCTATGTTGCTATACTTGTTAGTGAGGTTCTCAACATTCTTGAAGAGATTATTAGTTATTTAGAATTTAGCATAATGGTTAACGAAAGTGAGGTTATCGTTGGTGGTGGTAGCAGTTCGGGTGTAACTGCTGGGGCCATTGATTGGACCACCTATAGTTTCCCACAGGCTGTTGAACTAACCGGTTTACCGGAGAAATTCAACGGTGGCATTGGCTTTTCTCGCTGGCAGAAAAGGATGAAGCTGTGGTTGACTATAAAGGGTCTGTGGCCGGTTGTGGAATATGAGAAACCAGTAGTGGATCAAGAGAAGGCTGACACAGTTAAGGCTTTTGCGAAGTGGGCTGAGAAGGATGGAGTGGCTAGAGCGGCCATTCTGGCGGCACTAACAAACACTTTGTTTGATGTCTATTCTTCTGATGCCTACTCCGCAAAACTCTTATGGGAGAAGCTGGACCAGACACATAATACTGACTCACAAGGTCTAGAAAAGTATTATGTGGCAAGGTTCCTCGAGTTCAAGCTGGTGGACAATAAGTCCATGACTGAGCAGGTGCATGAGTTCGAGATGATAGTGCATGCTTTGAAGGAGTCTGGAATGAATCTCCCGGAGAAGTTCAAGGTGATGAGTGTGATTGAAAAACTCCCGAAGTCTTGGGAAGAGTTCTCTCTCTCCCTGAAAAGACAAAAAGGAGAGATCACCTGGACCAACCTTATGTTGGACATCTCGGTACAAGAACAACACAAGTCCAAACAGGGACATGTGATGCCAACTGAACACGGTACCTCGAAGGTAAACATAGCAACTGTAGGACAAAAGAGGAAGGCTTTTGCTAAGAAAGCTAATAGTAATAAACCTAAGAGTGACAAGGACAAGGCCAAGAAACCCAAGGCAAACAAAACATGCTGGTCTTGTGGGCAGGTTGGGCACTGGAGTAAGGACTGCCCTACGAAGAAAGCGAAGAAAACCGAGGTAGCACAAACAAATGTTGTGCTTGGAACCGCAAGTGGGCCTGTAGTGAACATGGTTGTTGGTGAGGCTACGGCTTCTGAAACCAACGTTGACCGGTATGTATCCTACAACTCTGTGATATTTTCTACCTATCTGTCAAATGAATGGTTGATAGATACTGGAGCTAATGTACATATTTGTGCTGATATTAGTTTATTTGTATCTTATCAACAGAGTCATAGCCTGACTGTGAAGATGGGGAATGCTAGTGTTGCTCAAGTACATGGAGTTGGAAATGTGGATCTGAAGTTCCCTTCAGGACGTATTCTATCTCTGACGAGAGTGCATCATGTTCCCGACATGCGTAGAAATATAATAAGTGGAAGCTGTTTAGTTTCTAGTGGTTTTGAAATTTCGTTCAAGTGTAATAAAGTAGTTCTTATTCACACTGGTACATTCTTTGGCAAGGGTTACTTGTCAAATGGTTTATTTGTTATTAATGCGGATCCCGTTTTGGGAAGTTTGAATAATAATGTTATTCCTACTGTTAATTGTATTGAATCCTCAAATATATGGCATGCAAGACTAGGTCATTTAAACTTTGGTGCTCTTAAGAACATGATGAACTTAGAGTTGATTCCAAAATATACCATAGAAAAGAATTCTAAATGTCAAGTATGTGTGTCTGCTAAACAGATAAGGAAACCTTTTCATAACGTTGTTAGGGATTCAGACTTGTTAGATTTAGTACACACTGATATTTGTGAATTTGGTGGTGTGTTGACCAAGGACCAGTTTAGATACTTCATTACTTTTATAGATGATAGTAGTAGATATTGTTATGTTTATTTACTTAGACATAAGGATGAAGCACTTAGTAAATTCATTATATATAAAACTGAAGTAGAAAAACAAACTAGTAAGTTACTTAAAAGATTGAGATCTGATAGAGGTGGTGAGTATACGAGTAATGCTTTTAATGAATTTTGTGCAAACAATGGTATAGTTCATGAAGTTACTCCACCATACACACCTGAGTCTAATGGGGTTGCTGAGCGAAAGAACAGAACATTTAAAGATATGATTAATAGTATGCTTATTAACTCTGGGTTGCCTAAATACATGTGGGGAGAGGCTCTAAATACGGCTTGCCATATTTTGAATAGAGTCCCTCTGAAACACATGGATAAAACACCCTTGGAGTTATGGAAAGGCAGGATGACTAGTCTTAAGTATCTTCGTGTGTGGGGGTGCCTTGCTAAGGTGCTTGTTCCTGAACACAAGAGAAAGAAACTAGGTCCAAAGACTGTTGACTGTATCTTTCTGGGCTATCTTGAAACCACTACAGCTATGAGATTTTTAGTGTTAAAATCTGACATAGATGGTATAGTGGCAAACACGATAGTTGAATTTCGAGATGCGACATTCTTTGAGGATGTCTACCCTATGAAGACTGGAATACCTGAAACAACTTCTGAGGAAGATCCTACTCACACATCAAGTTCTATTCCTGATCATGTGGAAAAGATGACAAATGTGGAGGCGGAACCTAGTAGTAGCTCTATTCCTAAGGAATTAGAGGAACCAAGGAGAAGTAAGCGTGCAAAAATAGTCAAGAATTTTGGAGGTGATTTCATCACTTACAATATCGAGGACGAACCTTTAACTTTCCGGCAAGCTATGGATTATTCTGAGTCAAGGCACTGGAAGGGCGCTGTCAAGAGTGAAATTGACTCTATTGTTTCCAATGGAACATGGGAGTTGGTTGATCTCCCTCCTGGGTGTTCTACTATTGGGTGCAAATGGGTCTTTAAAAGGAAGTTGAACCCTGACGGCTCAATAGATAAGTACAAAGCTAGACTGGTAGCTAAGGGTTTTAAGCAAAAGGAAGGAATTGATTATTTTGATACATACTCTCCGGTTGCAAGAATGGTAACAATCCGAATGCTTATAGCATTGGCTTCAGTCCATGGTCTTATCATTCATCAGATGGATGTAAAGACGGCTTTTCTTCATGGTGAACTTGAGGAAGAGATTTATATGGATCAGCCTGATGGATTTGTTGCATCAGGCAATGAAAGGAAAGTATGTAAGTTGATCAAGTCCATCTATGGCTTGAAACAAGCTCCCAGAGATTGGCATAAAAAGTTTGATGAAACTATATTGCCTTTCAGTTATAAGATTAATGAAAGTGATAAGTGTGTCTACACTAAAGTTAAAGGTAATGAGTGTGTTATCTTGTGCCTATATGTGGATGATATTTTATTGTTTGGAACCAATATAGAGATTATTAACGAGACTAAAGAATTCTTGAAAAGGTATTTTGAAATGAAGGATATGGGTGAGGCAAGTGTGATTCTTGGAATCAAATTGATTCAGTCCACTGAAGGAATAACCTTGACTCAATCTCATTATATAGAGAAATCTATACTTGAGAAATATGGTTATTCACAGTGTAGAATCGCTAGTACACCTTATGATTCGAAAGTTGCCCTTGTCAAGAATACTTCAGGAGTGCCTGTGTCTCAGTTAAGGTATTCTCAGATTATTGGGAGCTTGCAGTATCTTGCTAACTGTACTAGACCAGATATTTCATATTCTGTGTCTAAATTGGCGAGATATACAAGCTGTCCAAACAGAACTCATTGGGATGCTCTTGATAGAGTACTTAGATATCTAAAAGGCACAATGTACCTTAGTTTACACTACAGGAGATTTCCTGGTGTGCTTGAAGGGTACAGTGATGCAAGTTGGATAGCTAAGAAGTCTGGTTCCAATGGAGTGACTGGATACGTGTTCACCTTGGCTGGTGGAGCAATATCCTGGAAGTCAAGCAGACAGACTATTGTTACTCGGTCTACTTTTGAGGCTGAGTTGTGTGCACTTGATGCCACAGGGACGGAGGCTGAATGGTTACACGGACTTATGTCTGCAATACCTGTAGTAAGCAGACCGCTCCCTGCTATTGCTATTCACTGTGATAGTCGAACAACTATCGACAAGATTAGCAGTAAAAAGCATAATGCTAAAACTAAGAGACACATCCAAGTTAGACTCAAGTCTATAAGGGGTTTAGTGACTGATAGGATCATAGCTATAGAGTTCATAGGAACTCAGAATAATATAGCTGATCCTCTTACTAAAGGACTGGAACCTGCAGTGGTCCTTAAGTCAAGGTTGGGGATGGGATTGTCAACCCATCATAATTCATCAACAGTGGGAACCCAATACACATGAGAGGAGATCCCTCGAAGTGTATTCAATGGGTAATAACAAGCTGTAAGGATGAGTTGGTAGTACCTTTGCTACATAGATGATACTATAGTATCTGAGTCTATCCCCTGTAAACCCAGAAGGTACTGACACTGCCAGAAAAGCAAGAGTGTTAAAACTCTGAATGGGATCAAGTCATTTGACGAGATAGAGGCAGTATATCTCTGGAGATGCCCAGCTAAGCGAATGTAATTGTGTGGTCGCAATTAGAGGATAGGGTTAATCCTTGAAGCATTCGACGAACAGGATCGAGACATGACCATTAATGTCTCAAAGCCGTAGATTGGCACCATAACCTTTGACTTGTCGTCGTCTATGGAATATGGTTATACTAAACGGATTAAGATTCAAGGTGAAACATTCCATCTGAGTCCGATAGCCATTGAAGTAGAGGAATTAGGAGTGTTCAAACCCGGAAGGGTACCGACTCTGAAAAACAAGTCATGATGGGAAATTGATCACATTTCTGTATGGATTTGTGGGGGATTGTTAGAAAATTAGGATTTTAGAGCTTAATTTAATTATGTTCTTGATGTTAATCCTAAAATCTAATGATTGGAAATTGTTCAATGATATTTGAACTTAAATTTTCATGTATGGTTTTAAGAATTTTCTTAATGAAATCCATATGAAATGAGAGTTGAAAATAGCTTGGAAAAGCTTGGAAAATTTGAGAATGTTTGTCCCACATTGAAATAAATAAAGGGGGTTGTGTGCTTTATATGGTATTACCCACATGAGTAGTATACAACTACTAAGGTGTGTGATGGTCCATTGTGTTGTTGTGTGCTTCACGCGCGCACACACACACAAGCGCGCCCGCCCCGCCACGCACCGCACCGCACCGGACCGGGTCGGGTCGAAGGGCGATTTGGGCGAATGTCTCGGCGTCTCGCGTACGCGAGGCGACCTGGGCGAGGATTTTATTTATTTGAGAATTATTTTAATTCGAATTTATTTATCGGTGATTGGATTATTGGGCTGGGTTCTGAAATAGGCTAAGTAGTCTAAATATATTGAACCTGCAAATAATCTGATCTGTAACAAGTTCTGATATTAGAATCAGAACTTAAGAACTGATGAATAAAATCAGAACTTAACAAGTTCTGATATCAGAATCAGAACTTAACAAGTTCTGATATCAGAATCAGAACTTAAGTACTGATGAGTTAAATCAGAACTTAACTTAAGTTCTGATAATAATGTGGGTGTTAATGTGAAAAGCTGTTACAAATAATTTAAATTCAAAAGCTGATCAGTTTTGATTTTTTCATTAATGAATTCAAAATCTGATCAGTTTTTATTTTTTTTTTATTAATGAAGCAGTTTAATTCAGACATTAAGTGTGTTGACAGTTTCATTTTTCCTCTCCTATAAATAGAGGCTAAACTGAATGAATAAAAATATATACAACACACTACATTCTCATCTCTTCTCTTCAACCTCTCTGCATTTCTCTCCCACAAGTCCTGAAGTGCTGATATTTTCCGGCGACTGAGGTGCTGGTCGAAGTGGAGGTTTTGTTGCTGCTGTTAACATAAACTCCGAGCTGTTTTATCCTGGTGGAGATATTGCGCACATCCCAAACGCAGCAGGTAGGGGGCAATAATCTTTTCAAGAGCAGCCAGGACTTCGAGCAAGGCCTGGTGACTCAGCTGTAATCATTTTCTTGGCGTTTTGTATCTGTAAACCTTTATTTCAGTCACTGTTGAAAGCTATGGTTTCGGGTACATCTTTCTTTCTCTCTACGTTATTTCAGTTACTGATTTTGTTTACCTGCATGTTTTGTTTTGTTAACTGTGGTCTTGGCCTAAACTTGTTAAATTCTTTATACACTTGCCTCTATGTTGCTATACTTGTTAGTGAGGTTCTCAACACTATTACCTAGTAGTAATTTTGTACAGAGGTCTATATACATGAAAATTATAAGAAAAAGCCGAGAATAATAACATGATAAATTAATTTGATGAATATTATTAAAAAAAATGACGTCGAAAGACAAGATATACGTACAGATAAGCTGTAGTTAACTAGTTATTATCATGTATAATGCGACATATTTTGGTTGTTTCGTTGTGATGATTGTCCAGAACATTACCCTTTTGATTACTGTTAAAGTGATAATTAGATGTTGGAAGTTATCAAGTAATCATAAATTAGGTGTAACTATCATAGTATACTAAATAGTAGTTAATTATGTGCATAACCCTTAATCTAACAGCAAAGAAACCAGGATTATCCTAAAAATATAATCTTTAAGTACGAATTGGTCCTTATTCGAGACAGAGCACTCGTGGGAAAAAAATCTAAAGAGAAAAAAGAAGACGCGAGATGTAAAATAGTGAATCGGACAAGAGTATACATGTGTACATAAGCTTAAATAATTGGTTGATGCAGTATAACAAAAATGGACCATTAATTGTAGCTTTCAACCTACCGACGGTGTGTCGTGGTCCCACCACTATGAAGGTGACAAAAAAAAATCAGTAGTTGATTTTACAATGTTTTAAATACTCCTCTAGTCGTGAATAGATTTACTAGTAGATCGCATGTATGTATGTATGTATGTATGTATCGGTGGTTGGGGTTGGGGATGAAAGGTTCCAGCTGTAAGTTCTAGTAGTAAATAATTTTGGTTGGTCGGTTTACGTGCGGGCTTGGGAAGTGTCAGAATACAACGTAGAAGTGTGACCTGTCTAGACCTTAAATTCTCAAGTACAGGATTGTACCCTTTGTACGTAGTTTTCTCATCCCAAATCCCAACCTTATCTTTGATTATTAGAGCAGCTCCAATGCTGCCCATTTGGGTGCATTACGACACAAGAAAAAAAAAATGGGCTGGCCAGTTTACATTTCATGCGTTGGAGCACATTTACACAAACGGGCACAGCCAATCATCTGGCCATGGCCAACTCTGCCACTTTATATATTATAATACTTGCTTTTGTTTTTTAAATTTATGTTAGTAATATTTTATCAATTCATTCAATCTGCTACTGCCATATGAACGTTTGAATTTAATGTTTTTTTGTGATGTAACCTTAATTATGTCTTTTATTCACGTGTGATTTTTATATTTTATGTATTATCATGTCATTTTTAGATTTAATATTTTTGTATGTGATGTTTTTAATTTAATATTTCTAATAATATGATACAATTTAAAGTATTTAATTAAAAATTAAATTACATTGGAAACAAATATAATTAATTGCTTAATTTAAAATTAAATTAATTAAAAATATAATATAATATAAATAGTCTACAAAATTATATCTAAATAATTATTATAATATAAAAAGTAAAAAGTTGTCTAATGCAAAGTGAAATGGGCATGGTGAAATGGGCTTCCCATTGAACATGATTGGCCAAATTTAATCTTGAAGTGGGACCGGTAAATAGAGGATATGGGCAGCAGCATTGGAGCTGCTCTTACTGCCTCCAAAGAAAAGTAGTACAGATTTCCTAATTCACCTGTGATTGTTTCATAAATTAACTTGACCCTCTGTTTACCCTTTTCTTTCTTGAGTATTGTTCGTTCAATTATATGCATTTGGATCCAAATAATAAGTAAATTAATTGAAATGGAGTTTGGAGAGATAATTTTAAAAAATTTAGTGCAAATTTGTTGGGATAATTGTGGGTACGAACAAAAAATTGAGCGTAAATTGAAAGAATCAAATTCTAGTTTAAGTGACTAGAAAATGGAATAAAAAAAAACTTAAAAACGTGAACCGCTATTTTTTGTAAATGAAATGGTAAAGAAAATCTAAAAAATGTGGCAGCTTATATATTTATAGTATATTATAGTTTATATTTCAATTTTTTAAATTACTTATAAGTTAAAAATTACATGATACTTAAGTTTATCAATTCCTACCAATCATACAATGTATTTCAGGGTACGGACCAGTTTTAGAAAAGTCAAGCTTGCTTAAAATATGTTAGAAATATCAAGACAGATGTTAGTAACTCGACATTCTAGGTTGTATTATTTGGAAAAAAACAAAGATCTAGTTAACTCGATTCATGGTATCGGTTTATTATAGTACATGCAAAACGCCAGGAAACAGAGGATTATGGAAATTATAAAATTTTAATTAGTTCCTAGTTGACTAGTTTGATATATATTCGCCTATACATGCATTCAACTACGTGCCCTTGGTGGCATCTGTCGGCTTGTCGGAAAGTAATTAAGCAATTGCTAAGAAGTTTACAAATTGTTAGTCTAATAGATTATAGCACGACTAAGTTGATTCTTTGTTTGATTATGCCGGTTACTAATTCTTAATTAATAAACTAGTACGCTAATAAAATTCTAATACTTATGCATCTTACTCACACATTTTTATATTAGTTATAAATTATTTAAAATGATGCTATGACAATCTTGAGATTGATACGTGTGTGTTTGTTTTTGAACTATATCTTTGAGTATGCATAATTCTCTATTGCATCTTAAAGGAACATACATTCGAAAAAACTTGAACCGAACAAGACTTTGATTGCTACATGCTTTTCGTTATGCTCAAGTGGAATTTTAAAGTTAACGCAAAGTGAATAAACAACAATAAGAAAGTAAACTACAATCATACAAGACAAAAATTTACGTGTTTCGAAAATTCCTACTCCACAAGTTGCACTAATTTGGTATTGATCTCTCACAATTTGTTGTATTATAATTTTACAATTATATGAATATTTATAAGAGAAGAAACTAGACCTAAATCAAAATTATAGTCCAAATCTGAAAAGTAGACTAATCCATAAACTAATCTGAATCTGAATAGTCTATTTTCATTGGCTTAATTAATAGACCCCACAAACCCAACAATCTCTCACTTGGAGTCTGGCCAATCTTCACTTCACCCTTGTAAGTCTAGTAAAATCAATTCTTCAATCAATAACTCTAACTAGTGCAGCGCCTTCTCATTAATCAATTCTGAAGGCCAGTTGAAGCTACGCAAAATTTCAACTTTTCATTCATAACCACCTTAGTAAACATATGTGCAGGATTCTTTGAAATAAGGATTTTCTTCAAGGACAAAGTACCATTGCTTATCAACTCTCTTGTAAAGTTATATCTCAGCTGAATATGCTTCATCCTAGCATGAAACACGGGATTCTTCGCAAGATGAATAGCACTCTGACTGTCGCTATACAAAGCATTGTTCGCATGTTTCTTGCCCAACTCCTCAAGAAAATTCTTCAACCAAATCATCTCTTTGCTAGCTTCAGAGATAGCCATATATTTTTCTTTTGTGGTTGAAAGAGCAACACTCTTTTGAAGTCGAGATATCCAACTAACTGCGGTGCCACCCAGAGTGAAAATATAACCCGTTGTACTTTTTCTTGTATCCAAATATCCACCCATATATACATCAAAACCCTTCCAAGATAACATCTTTCTTACTGAAATATAGTGCAGCCTTGGATGTGCCTTTCAAGTAGCGTAACAACCACTTGACTACTTCACAATGCTCTCTTCCTGAATTAGACATAAATCTGCTAACAACTCCCACTGAATGAGCAATGTCTGGCCTTGTACACACCACAACATACATTAAATTGCCAACTACAGATGCATAAAGAACTTTAGCCATATCTTTCTTGCCTTCATCCATTTTAGGTGATAGCTTCTTTGTGAGATTAAAGTGACCCGCCAACGGTGTACTTCTGGTCTTCGCATCCTGGACACTGAATTTCTGCAATAATTTCTCAACATACTTTTCTTGAGATAATTTTTAAGTACCTTCAGCTCTATCCCTTATAATGTTCATACCAAGTATGTGTTTTACTGCACCCATATAATTCATCTCAAACTCCTCAGACCTCTGTCTCTTTAACCTGTTGATTTCCCTCATGTTTGATCCTGCTATCAACATGTCATCAACATACAACAACAATATGATATAAGATGAATCAAACTGTTTAAAGTAACAACAATGATCCATAACACTCCTCGTGTACTCATTCTTCATCATAAAGCTGTCAAACTTCAGGTACCATTATCTTGGTGCTTACTTTAAACCATACAAGCTTTTTATAAGCTTGCAAACAAGGTTTTCTTTCCCAGTTACCTGAAACCTCTATGACTGAACCATGTAGATGTCTTTCTCAAGATCACCATGTAAGAACACGGTCTTAATATCTAGTTGCTCTAGATGTAACTCCTCTGTAGCCACAATACTTAGCACAATTCTAATTGTAGTCATATTAACAACGGGAGAAAATATATCGGTATAGTCAATACCCTTTTTATGTTGATAACCCTTGATACTAACCTTGCCTTGTATCTCTTGCTGCCATCATGTTATTCTTTGATCCTGAACACCCACTTATTCTGTAAAGCCTTCTTTCATGCTGGTAACTCTGTTAAAGACCAAGTCTCATTCTTATCAAGAGAACTCATATCGTCATCCATGACTAATTTTCACTGAACTGAATCATCCACTTTTACTGCCTCTGAATAACACTGAGACTCCCCATCCTCGTTCAATAACATATAATATACTAAAGGAGAATATCTTTGTGGTGGCCCAACAATTCTGCTAGATTTTCTTACCTCAGTCTGTGAAGTTACTGAAACCATGTCATCAACATTCTCTGAACTCCCACTATTTCCTGCAAGATTTGTTTCTGTAATATCTTCAAGCACTGCTTCCTCTTTCTCAGGTTGTTCCTTTGTAAACTCAGAATCGACTACAAGCTTATCCTTATACATTGCATTATCATTAAAAGTAACATCTCTACTTCTAACGACCTTCTTAGTCAGCTCATCCCAAAAACGGTAACTTATACCATCTGAGCCATAACCAATGAAGATACACTTCTTTGCTTTCGGATCAAGCTTGTCCCTGTCAGAATCTTTAACACGCATATAAGAAACACAACAAAAAAATCGCAAGTGTGAAAGATTTATCTCTTTTTCTTACCACTCTTCTTCAGAAATCTTGAACCTCAAAGGACTTGAAGGTCCTCTATTTATGAGATACGCTTATGTGCTAACTGCATCAGCCCAAAACATCTTTGGCAACCTTGCATGTAATCTCACACTCTTGGCCCTCTCATTCAAGATTCTATTCATGCGCTCTGTAACACCATTCTGTTGTGGTATTTCTAGAATAGTTTTAATCATTCTAATCCCAAATTCCGCGCAATAGCTTTTAAACTCATCACTAATGTATTCACCGCCATTATCTGACATCAAACACTTTACCTTTAAATCGGTCTAATTTTTAACTTCAGTCTTCTACTTCTTGAAAGTAGAAAACACATCCGATTTATTCTTCAAAAAATAAACCCATACCTTTCTAGTGGAATCATCAATGAAAGTGACATTATAGCGAGATCCTCCCAATGACGCAATTGTTGTTGGACCATATACATCTGTATGAACTAGTTCTAACTTCTTAGCCTTGGGGGTCCTCCCTGATTTTGCAAAATTAACACGTTTCTGCTTTTCAAGAACACATGGCTCACATAATCCAACTTCCACATTCTTCAACTCTGGAATCTTCCCCTTCGAAGTTAACAGCTTCATACCGTTTTTGTAACGCCCCCAAATCCGGGGTCAGAGGATTTGGTCATCACTATAAAACTTCAATCCAAATCAACCTGTTTAATCAATAAATAAATGCCAGTGGAAGATATTTATCATTTATGACCCCAAACTAATCCAAGATCTTTTAAGGTTACAGTTCTAGAAATAAGAAATCCAAATTCCACAAATAAATTTTTCACTTTCTTTTAAAACTTTTTTCAATAAATTCCAACTCAAAACTAAACCCACTAGTATAATTTCGAAATGAAGTATACTAGGCCCAAATAAAATATACAACTATATATAATATAATATAAATAACTTTACACAATAAAACTTACACTAGTCCGCAAACCCTGGACCAACCACCTTCCAAAAGCTTCTTCTTTGCTTCCTCGAATTACGCAGCTAAACAACGCAAGCTAATCCTCACTGGAGGTTAAATTTAAAAACAAGCAAGTATGAGCGAAGGAAATGCTCAGCAAGATCATTATGACATATATATATGGTCTTTTGATATAAAACCGACATCTGCAATAGCGCAGAACATTTAAAAATCAAAATTGTTGATCCAGAAAATTTAGTTAAGAAATCCCAGAATTGATTCCTTCTCTGTATTCAAAATCCTTTTGATATTTTTGAGTGAAAATGCTTCAGCCATACTTTGAATCTTGACGAAAATAAAACTCGTAAAACAGTGTTTACGGAAATATCGTAAACCACAATAACAAGAACCAATGATTATGGATTTAATCATAAACTTTACTCCAAAACCGAACTCTTGAAATTAATACTTATTTTGCTGTCATATCAAATTAGATATTAATACGAACTTTGATGCTCACAACCTACCTGCGCTAAAATAGGGAAGTCAACATCAATCATCTGCATTAATACCACCTTTGATATTTAATAACTTAAATATCAACATCAATCAGAATCTGAATCAAAACTGCATTCCACCTTTATTCAAAACCAAAATAGTTGATAAATCATTCCTTATAAGATTATCAAAAGCAATATAATAATTTAGATTGGAATCCTCGAACGACGGTATGTTGCCGCCAGTGATCAGCCGCGGAGCAACACCGGTATGCCGAAGCATATCCAACTAAACAAAGGGGTACCCAAGGCACATATCGGCCTAGCAAGGTGTTATATCCTGTATAACACATAGCTCACACTGGACCGCCGCCACGGCCTCTTACGCAACCATCCAACCTTAAAAATATTTTATTGAAAGGGGTCATAATACTCGACACCCTTATAAACTTTTATTCCCCCATTTACTTGGGCAGGAATACTCGCAAAACCAACTCATTTTTCTCAAAACCCAAAACATTTATAAATCCATTCATTTGATAAGTAAAATCACTTAGCTATTCTGAACATTGAATAGCAGAAGAGTACTTGCATGAACAAAATCATTTAATTCAGCGATATGTAAAACATTTATCTATTCTGAACTGAGAATAGGGAAAACAATACTTGCATAAGAAGATTTAAAATAAATATCACTTGAGTGATAAGTGATGATAGGGATACTTGCCTTTGAGATTTTAGCAGTTAGTCACACTCGCAAAACCACATCTATTCTGACATTCTGTCTCAAAACATCACCGCCTTTCTTTTCAACACTTCACCGATATGCTGGTCATGCGATTGCTAGAAGCCAAATATCCAAATGCCATTCCATCTCATTCTTTATCCAACGTCTTGTCCTGATCAACTCGAGAGATCCGCATCTATAATTAAAAGATATAGCTTTAATTGTCTAAACGATAATCACTCGACGAACTACGCGTCAAAATCCTATCGTCTACCCATACGATAGCCCACCATAAATATAACAGACAATCACAGGACTCTTGATCCACATACACACATAATTCATATAACACGTAATCACATAACTCACGTATCACATAATTCATATGACACAGGAGTCGTTACGTTTAAAACTGAAATTGGGTCAAAATACGATTTATCGATCAATAATCGACTCAGAATGACTCGTAAAACAAGCGACCTTCCGAAACAAAAAGGATTTGGGTCTCGAAAGTATTTTTAATGAAAGCGGAATATTTTTCTGAGTCTGTACGCGTTCGTTTCGTATTAAACGGACGAACGGTTTATTTAATATGAATTTTTGAACATTTTTCGGAATTAAAACAATCTTCGAATCATTTATAACTAAATAATAGCGCTCGAACACCCGAAAATAATTTTATAAGAATTATCGAGCCTGGAAAATAATTTAAAATAATATTTTCTTGGAAATCGGACAGCACCTCCTCTATTTCTCGGACTGCCAGTCGATATCATATCGACACAACCAACAAAAATCAACACAATAATTTATATTTACGCATATAAACACTCCAGAAATGAATAACACGACCACCTAAACCAAAACTCGGACCAAAAGTGACTTCTCCAACAATTTCTAAAAATTATGAAATAAATATATAAACACTAACATGCTATAATATACAAAAGTACGAAGGCGGAATTTCGGAATCGTTACCCAAAATAAATTCTGATCACCCCGAAGAGAAAATCTGATGTCCGGAAAATATCTCCAGAAAAATCCGAAATTAATAGCGATAGATATATACACGCTGAGATGCCATGTGGAGTAATCACCGCCTCCAAACTCTTTTTCTACGCCCCGAAAATAAATTAAAACGGAAATATAACGGAAATATGCCCCACAATTTTTCTTCTCAAAACCTCGCAATATATATACCTATGCGTAGGTATCGAAGCGCTGATCGTTTATATATATACCAATTGAAATTTGGATATACGGTTTGGAAGATATGAATTTTTGAAAATTAAAAGTATATAAATAGGGAGAGAGACCGAGAGACAGAAGGTGAGAAACTGTTTTTGGTAAAAAGGAGGGGGTGTTAACGCGGGTGGGGGTAGGTGGCAGGGGGGTGGGGGCGCTGTTTGACACGTTTTGTTTTTTTTTGTTTTTTCTTTTCTTTTTCTTTTAACAGAGCACACCAACATATTCTTATTTATACCTGAAAATTTGTTTTGCCCCGCATTTCTCAACTTATCGAATAAACGCGCCAGTAAATAAAATCAGAAAAATTACCAAACAAATTCTAAAATTCTCAGAATAATTAGAAAACTAGTAAAATAAAATTTTCATAATTTTTAAAGCATTTTTGACTCGCGCACTATACCCGCATTTTACAATTTAACGAACCAAGCTGCACTTGAAACAAATTCATAAAATTACGAAAATAGTCTTAAAATGTTACAAATATCCCGAAGTTTATAAAAACATAAATTTCGAAATTTTAAAATAATTTTTGAAACGCAATTTATACCCGCTTTTAGCAATTAAACGATTCAACGTGTGGGTAAAATTAATCCTAAAAATTCCCAAAATAATTTTAAAATTCTCAGAATATTCCAAACTTAAATAAATATGAGTTTCATAATTTTTGAAGAATTTTGGAATTAAATACGGATTTTACAAATAAATGCAATCAGAAAATCATATAGGGCTAAATAATTGATGAAATATTGATTTCTAAATTTTATAAAATCCCAAAAATAATTATTGTAATTATAAAGTCATAAAAATAATTTTTAACATAATTTAAATATTTATGAAATTAGATTTTCAATAAAATCACTTTTAAAGACGAAAACAAAATGATACGACCCAGTAATTAATAATACAAATAATCCTCAATCACAACTGAGTCTCACACAATTAATATTACATATAACACATAGCAGACAAAATATCCATTCAATCCCTAATATTACTAAACGAACTCAATTTAATGATATCAATAATTGATCGGTTTTCAAATACCTTTTGAAAATAATACATTTAAGCAAATATTTTTAGAAATTAACAAGGATCGATATAACACTCAACAATTAGCACATTACCATTTAATAACACAACTCGTCAAATAGGAATAAAATATCCACCATTTTATTCTTTAAATCACATAAACATATTCAAATATTAATAATAATAATTCTAAAAATACGGGATATCACAGTTTTCACTCATATGACCAAGCCTTTGGTGCCATAAAGTTGAAGACTCAATTTCATCAACAACTGCATTTGCTTCATAGCTAGATTGTTCAATAATGTACAAAGTCCCATTTTTCTCTCCACGAGAAATAACTAGATTCCCCTTTATAACCTTCCATTGTTCGTCTCCAAAAGTGACTCGATACCCTTCCTTATCTAATTGGCCCACAGATAACAACATCTTCTTTAGTCCACGAATGTACCTTACATCTTTCAACGTCCAGCTAGTTCCCAAAGAGGTTCTGAGATTAATATCTCTCATGCCCGCAATATCCAAAGTCTCATCATCAGCAAGACGCACTTTACCAAAATTTCTAACTCTGAAATTTAACATTAAATCCTTGCAAGAAGTAGCATGGAACGATGCACCAGAATCCATAACCCATGATTCAACCGAACATTCAACACAACAAATCAAAGCATCATCCTCCACTACTTCTTCAACTACATTAGATGAATTATCCTCTTTACTCTTTCCTTTAGGAGCCGCGGGAGCCATGCACTGATTCTTGAAGTGACCTTTCTTCTGACAATTCCAATAAACAATATCCTTGCAATCTTTGGATTTCCCTCTCTTCTGTGACTTCGATCTGCTACGCCCCTTATTCTTCCCCTTTTTGAACTTTCTTCCTCCACTCTCAGCAATCAACAAGGAACCTGACGACTCTCCTAAGTTTCTCCTAAGAATATCTTCTCCTAGAATCGAATCTCGAACTCCATCAAAAGTCATCTTACCGCTTCCAGATGAATTACTTATAACACTGACAAATCTCGACCAACTTTCTGGTAATGAGGATGCCAACAACAAGGCATGTTGTAACGCCCCCAAATCTGGGGTCAGAGGATTTGGTCGTCACTATAAAACCTCAGTCCAAATTAACCTGTTAAATCAATAAATAACTGCCAGCGGAAGATATTTAACATCTATGACCCCAAACTAATCCAAGATCTTTTAAGGTTATAGTTCTAGAAACAAGAATTCCAAATTCCACCAATAAACTTTCACTTTCTTTCAAAACTCTTTTCAACAAATTCCAAACTCAAATCTAAACCCCCTAGTATAACTTCGAAAAGAAGTATACTAGGCCCAACTATAAAATACACAAGTATAATATAATATAATATAATATAAACAACTTTATACAATAAAACTTACACCGGTCCGTAAACCCTGGACCAACCACCTTTCAAAAGCTTCTTCTTTGCTTCCTCGAATTACGCGGCTAAACAGCGCAAGTTAATCCTCACTGGAGGTTAAATTTGAAAACAGGAAAGTATGAGCGAAATAAATGCTCAGCAAGTTCATTATAATATATATATGTCGTTTTGATATTAAACCAACATCTGCAATAGCGCAGAACATTTTAAAATCATAATTGCTGAAACAGAAATTTATTAAAGAATTGGATAATTGTTTCTCACTGTATTCAATACTCTTTTTGATACTAATACCACCTTTGATATTTAACAACAAAGTAAGTATCAACATAAATTAGAAACTGAATCAAAACCGCATTTCACCTTTAATCCAAAACAAAAACAGTTGATGAATCATTTATTCTATGATTATCAAAACAATTTAGAAAACAACAGTTTAGATTAGAACCAATTATATTTCATGTTGTTCCTGATGATCAGTCACGAAACAACACCGGTATCCCGCAGACATACCGTAAATATAGGTACTACCCGTATCCCGCAGTCATACGGTACCTATAGGGCGCCAGAAAAGGCATATAATCGCCTTGAAAGGTATTACAGCTAGACCGATATCTCGATCACCTACGCTGTAACCAGTAACCATTCCAATCTTAAAACCTTTTTATTGAAAAAGGAGCTGAATCAATCAACATCCTAAATAATTTTATTCCCCCATTCACTTTGGCAGAAATACTCGCAACAAAATCATCTTTCTCAAAATCCAAAACAGTTATAAATCCAGTAATTTGATAAGTAAAATCACTTAGCTATTCTGAACATAGAATAACAGAGAGTACTTGCATAATAAGCATTTAATTCAGCGATATATAAAACATTTATCTATTCTGAACTGAGAATAGGGAAAGCAATACTTGCATAAGAAGATTTAAAATAAATATCACTTGAACAATATGTGATGATAGGGATACTTGCCTTTAGGATTTAGTAGTTAGTCACACTCGCAATGACGCATCTATTCTGACATTCTGTCTCAAAACATCACTGTCCTTCTTTTCAGCACTTCACTGATATACTGCTCCCGCAATGGCTAGAAGTTTGATAACCAATACCATTCCATTTCACTCTTTATCCAACGTCTTGTTCTGATCAACTCGAGTGATCCGCATCTATAATTAAAAGATACAATTTTAATCGCATAAACGATAATTACTCGACGAACTGCGCGTCAAAACCCTATCGTCTACCCATGCGATAGCCCGCACATAAATATAACAGTCAAACACAAGAATTCTGACTCACATACGCACGTAATTCACATAGCACGTAAACACATAACTCACGTATCACATAATTCAAATCACATATGACTCGGTTCGATGTTTGTTTTTGGAAAGTACGTATATTCGTTGTTTTGAAAAATAGGGTAATCAATTATTTATAAAATATCTTGTCCCAATATGTAATTAGGTTTCGTAAAAATTTAATTATATATCCTCGTTCGACGTCTCCGATAATCGTAGGTTACGTTCCCGTATTATTGGAATTAATTTTCCGAAAACCGGGCATCGTCTCCTTTGTTTATCGGCCTACCTGCCAAGCAATTCGACGTCAAATCACAACAATACTCCAATCAAACCAACAACAATTCACCACAACTTGCAAGCCCAATCACCAATATGATCTTAATTATTTATTATTATTATTCGTACTTTTATGTTTTTATTCGTATCTTTCTTTTCGCAATTAATTTTACCAACTAATTTTATTTATTTATAATTTATAGGACTCAGATAAAATCATCATTGCCCACCGTCGACTCGCCACGGCTCATCGTCGACGGCGGTAAAATTCGCGGGTACCCGATTTATTCGGGTTTCCGACGCGAATCCCACCGATTAAAAATAATTTTCCCGCATGAACATGAATTTTATTTCATGAATATTAATCAAAATTTCCTGCAGAAACAAAATAAAATAATAAAATTTTTAAATCAGTCGGGTTACACGAGCATAACACGCGCCAGTAGCCGGAAAATAAACGAAAAGTGATAACCGAAATCAGGCGACCAGAACTCAAACACAGGCAACACATCAAAGTTAACATACATACGTTTATATATATATATATATGTGTATTTACCGAGAAAAATAAGGAAGGCGGTGATTTTCCGAAAAAAGAAAAGTAGCAGAAAAGGGAACAAGGCGGCGGCGGCACAAGGCGGCGATACAGGGGAAATAAGGGAGGAAAAAGAGTGAGAAAAATGAGAGAGATTAGAGACGAGGGAGAGCAGAAGAATTGATCGAGAGAGGAGAGAGAGCCGAGAGAGGCGAGAGAGACAACAGGGGGTGGGGGAAATTGGGGGTAGAATTAGTTTTTTTTTTCTTTTCTTTCTTTATTTCACTTTCGTTGATATCCGGTCTCGTTCTTGAATCGTGAATGTATCATTACGTATCGCGTGCAAAAATTCATCGAAAATATATAAAATAATTCAAAATAATTCTAAATATTTCTTAAAATCTCCAAATATTAAAAATTAATAGAATACCATTTTTAAGACATTCTCAAATCGCACATCAGACCCACATTTAACAATTTAACGAATAAATATGTGGGAGAATAAAAGCCATAAAATTTCTGAAATAATTTTAAAATTCTTGAAATATTCCAAAATTAATAAAATGTGGATTTCATAATTTTTGAAGAATTCTGGAATTAAATACCTATTTTACAATTAAATGCAATTCAGAAAATTATATAAAAATAAATAATCAATAAAATATTGATTTCTAAATTTTAGAAACTCCTAAAATAATATATAAAAATTATAAAACAACCAAAATAATTTTTAGAGATGATTTTAGCATTTATAAGAATAAATATTCGATAAAATCATTTTAAAAATAAAATAATACCATACAGTTCAATAATTAATTACATCAATAAGGTTCGTATCCAATAATTATACAAAATTAACAATAAAGTGACACGCAGCTAACAGACTCATCACATATTTTATCTATTTAATAATTTGATAATTACATTTACATATCGGGTCCGAAAATGGGTTACTTAGCCGCTAAGTAACTAAAAAGACGATACGGTTTTAATACCAGATTTGGATAATTATCAAAACTGAGCTTCCTATAAAACATTTTATACGCAACTAAGATAATAATATCTCGCCTTTTGAGAAAACGGATTTTTATCGATCTATGAAATTATAAGTGTATCAAAAATTTTACGTCGGGACTCGTATAGGTCAAACCGTAATCCGGATCGAAAAAGTTAAAACACAGAAAATGTCTGGAATTACCATATTAGGTTGAGAAGGGGTTTTCGGAAGAGTTTCGGGTTGTAAAACACAAAAACAGTTGAAGTTGGACAATTCCCGGCTTTATAAAATAATTTTATAATTACTCAGAAAATAATTAATAAATCCATAAATCATTATAAATCATATAACAGTCCAAAAATTACCAGAAAATTACCACAATTATCTATATTTATTCTGTACATATAAAAATTAGTATACTCAAAGAATCACATATAAACATCCAAAACATCACTCCAATTACCAGATAATTCACCAAAATTCACATAAATTCACATAAATAATTTCAAATAATAATAATAATAACTAAAAATATAGGATATTACACATGTACTTCATCATCAAATTTAATATACACCGATGCCAATCTTGCTAGGATAGAATTAAATTCGTTCACATGATCAACAACATAATCACCTTCATTCAACCTAGTGGCAACTAACAAGCGAATCAAATACACCTTATTTGTAGCAGACGACTTCTCATACATATTTCACAAAGCCTTGATCAAACCATAAGTTGTTATTTCCTTGACGATATTGTAAACAACGTTTTTTTGCCAAAGTCAACCTAACAACCCCCATAGCCTGCCTGTCCAATAGCTTACAGTCTTCCTCCTTCATTGAAGTTGGTTTCTTCTCTTCCAACGGTTCGTGTAGTTTTTTCTTGTACAAATAATCCTCAATTTGCATCTTCCAAAACCCATAATCTTTGCCATCAAATTTTTCGATCTTTACCTTCCCATCTTCTGCCATCGCTCCCACTCGCCTGAAAACTTAGGCTCTTGATACCAGTTGTTGAGTATACAACAACGAAAGCAAAACCTAAAGTGAATAAACAAGAACAAGAAAATAAACGACAATCACACAAGATAAAAAATTATATGGTTCAGAAATTCCTACTCCTTAAGCCGCATTAATTTTGTATTGATCTCTCACAATTTGTTGTGTTATGATTTTACAATTACATGAGTATTTATAAGAGAAGAAATTAGGCATAAATCAAAATTATAGTCCAAATCTGAAAAGTAGACTAATTCATAAACTAATCTGAATCTGAATGGTCTATTTTCATGGGCTTAATTAATAGACTACATAAATCCAACAACATACACGAGGTTTAGAAAAGCAAAGCCCAGTAGTAAATAAATTTTACTTTGTAAAAAAATAAGTATCATGTGTACTTCCTTATTTCTCTCCTCCCGGTCTGTACATTTGTATTATAGTATAGGTTATGGCTGTTAGTCTTATTTCATTAGCTGTCAACTTTAGTTTCTGTTCTTGTCAGCTACAAAGTAGTATTAAGTTTTGTCTCTTTAGTTGACAAGCTCTCTGCCAGGAAGAGCTGACTTTGTATATATGTAACAGAGGTTTCTTAGTTTCTTTTATCTAAAATAGATCAAGAAAGATAGATCTTTCTCTTAAAAATTGTATCTTATCTTACTTATATTTTTTCATGGTACCAGAGCAAGTAGGTTGAAAAATCAAAATATTATTTTATCATCTCAAGATCAAAGAAAGAATTTGAAGATGACGTCAAAAGACAAAGAAGAAATGACAACAAAAGACAAAGAAGTAAAGGATGAGAACGGATGGTCAGATCCACTCTTTCTGGCAAACTCAGACAACGCTAACATACCACTGGGAAATGTTATCTTCAATGGTATAAACTTTCTCAACTGGAGCCGAAGCATAAAGATGACTTAAGGGTCTAAGAACAAACTGGGATTTCTGGAAGGAAAAGTAATGAAACCAGGTGCTAATGACGTAAAATCTTAACTCTGGATAAGAAATGATTACATGTTAAGAGGTTGGCTATGTAGATTTATGAATGAAAAAATTACCATCACGCAAAATCTTAACTCTGGATAAGAAATTATTACATGTTAAGAGGTTGGCTATGTAGATTTATGAATGAAAAAATTACCATCAGTTTCACTTATATAGATTCAGTAGAAAGACTGTGGAATGAGCTTAAGGAAAGGCATGCAGAGACTAATGCCCCTCTATTGTATTCTTTAAAGAAATAAGTCAAAAATTTGGAACACGAAAACATGTGTATTTCTGAGTATTATTTTGGGCTCAAACAGATCTGGGATGAAATACAAGATGTAGAAGGACTTCTGGAATGCAGATGTGCAACAATGAAGAAATGCACTTGTAACCTTTTAAAGAAGTTTGTGGAAATTCAAGAAAGAAACAAGGTTATAGATTTTGTGATGGGCTTGAATAAGAGAAATGAAAACATAGCTAGAAATATCATGGCCATCGAGCCTTTCCCAACTCTAAACAGGGCATTTCATCTTGTTCAACAAGCTGAGAAACAGAAACAAGTAACTGAAAATCAATATGTGGAAGAAGCAAGTGCTTTTGCTGTTAGAAGAATAAATCAATGTAAGAATTTTTTGGGTGCACAAAAAAGGGAAAGCGAAGAGATGAAAATGAAGAAGTGGTGTGACCACTGCAAGAAGAAAGGACAACCTATTGGATATCCAGAATGGTTTGAAAACCATGGAAAAGGTAAGATGAATGGAGGAAATATGAGATATTCAACCAATGTGGGAAAAGAAGAGATTGAATATGAACAAGATGAACCTTTGGAGATGGGATGTGGAAGTGAAAGTGAAAAAGAGACCAAGCCAGATGGAAAGTTGGGTACACCAGTAGTACAGGAGATGGTGAAGATGTTCAATTCTCAGCAAACAAATGGAGGAGGGAACAAAATGGCTAGCTTTGCAGGTATAATTTTGGCCTCTAATGTTGTAAATGTTGCTAGATCTTATGATAAGAATACTTGGATAATAGATACAGGAGCATCAGATCACATGTGTAGGAATATAAATATTTTTTCTACCTTAAGGGATTTAAAATAACCAGTTAAGGTAGGATTATCAGAAGGAAATATTGAAGTGGTTGATAAAATAGGTGATGTGAAATTATCTGAAAGACTGATTCTTTATGATGTGTTGTATATTGATAATTCAACCATAATTTACTTATAGTAAGTAAGTTAATTGAGACTAGAAAGATTCATATAAGTTTTGATACAAAGAACTGTATCTTATAGGACCCTTTCACTAAGGAGGTAGTGAAAAGTGGGAAAGAAGAGAATAGTCTTTATAAACTAGAAGTGACAAGAAAGGAAAGGAATCAAGTTGAAGCAAGGAGATTTTGGAGACAAAGTAATAATGTTAGTCGTGTGCAATGAAGTTGTAAAACTTAATATTTTACATGCTAGATTAGGACATAGCTCAGTTTCCAAAATGAAACATATTGATTCTTGTAATTCTGATGGTTTAAGAAATTTCTTTTATGATGCTTGTTGTGTTTGAAAACATCATAGGCTTCCTTTTAAGCCAAGTAATGCAATTGCTAGAAATATATTTGACCTTATTCATGTTAATTTATGGGGACCATACAAGGTTTCAGCTACTACAGGAGAAAGCAATCTTATCACTATATTAGATTATTACAGTTGAGCAACTTGGACACACATGTTGTCTAATAAACAAGAAGTAAATGATATTATGTTTAATTTTTTTAAATTATATTGAGAACCAATTTAAAGTTAAGGTTAAAATTTTTAGATGTGACAATCGAACATAAGTGATACAATCAGAGTGTAAAAGGATGTTTAATGAGAGAGGTATGGTGCATCAGAGCAGTATCGGAGGTGTGCCACACCAGAATGGAACGGTGGAAAGAAAGCATAGACATTTGATAGAAACTGCAAGAACTTTGAGAATATATGCAGGTCT
This sequence comes from Apium graveolens, assembly GCF_009905375.1. Taxonomy (NCBI): domain Eukaryota; kingdom Viridiplantae; phylum Streptophyta; class Magnoliopsida; order Apiales; family Apiaceae; genus Apium; species Apium graveolens. The sequence goes on from NC_133652.1 coordinate 55,507,852, forward strand.
ACCAAGATATTGAAAGAGATATATCCTAAGTACAATCATGTATGAGGATTTAGGAATAACTTTTATGTAATATGTTTTGATTTCATTGATATTAATAAAAGACTTGTTTTGTTTTTATTGCGGGCTCTATCTATTTAAATGTTTAAATAAGATATACCACAGTTTAGAGTAAAGCTTTTTATGGATTGTGATGAGATCATAATAATGAGACCTAAAAGATGATAACTCTAAACTTAAATAGTTCCTGGTCGTAGGATTATTAACTGGTAATTAATAATCCGTAAAGATCGGTACATATTATGCTCGCTTCATTATGAAGGATGTATGTTCTCATAGACATTTGTGTGGTGACACTATAGCTAGTATGTAGGTGCTTATTATAGAATAAGTTCACTGAACATGACTCGCACAGCTGAACAACTGATGGAGTTCACTCACGTGTCAGAAGTTATTCACATAGTGATAGTTGTACAAGTATCCTTAGACTTGAGGTCATCATAGTCATCTTGTGTACACTGAACTATGCTTTGGTTTAGTTCTTAGTCTTAAGGGATAATTATAAGGGTTCTACTGGGTATAGGAATTTGTACACGAAGATAGTGTATGATCAATAAAGGATTTACCCCTTTCAGTGTAGGAAGAGAATGTTCAATGCTGATCCATTTATGTTAGTTAAGGAATCTCTGGCCAGAGTGAATGAAATTAGAAAGGAGTTTCTAATTTACATTAAATAGAACTAAGCATAGTGAATGGGAAAGCAAGTGATTAAATAGGATAGGCTTGACACAAGTTCCATGCCTTGTATATAATCGTGACATTGCATGGTAGAAGGAATTAATTGTACGATAACTACTCACTGAATAGGTTCTTGGTATTTTAAGCAGTGAATTCGTATTATCCGGATAGTCGCGATATGCTGAGAAGTATCCCTCACGATGTAGAATAAATATGATTAATTAATTAATCATATTTAGTGAATTAGAGAATTTATATAAATAATGATAAAATAGTTTTATTATTATTTATTTATGAAATAAATAATTAATTGGCAAATTTAATAATTGATTAAATGAGATTTAATTGATTATAAATTAATTAAGAAAAGGTTCTTAATATTATTAATTAAGAATTTAATTTTTGAAAATTAAATCAAGTGAGAGAATTATTTCTAAAGAGTTTAGAAAAAGGATTAATAATTAAAAGGTGTTTTAATTATTAGTGAGAATATTAAAGGATTAATAATAATAATATTTTGTGGGAAAATTTTCAGCTGAAAATTTTGCTTATAAATATACTATTATAAACCCTATTTTTGCCTCAACCAAAAAGATTTACAAAACCCTAATTCTCTCCATCTCCTCCTCCTTCATTACATCGTTTTCTTGGTGGATACTGGTGGAGTGCTTCACACTTGAGGAGCAGCTGCTAAGGATCTCCGTTCATCGTTCTTGGATCTCTATTAAAGACCTTTATCTTTCCATTAACGTAAAGCTTCTTAAGGTAAACATACTGAACTACGAATTAAATATTATTTTTTTCGCATGGATCCTGCGGTGGGTTTCGGTTTTTTTAAGATTAAATTTACGTTTTCGCTGCGTTTATGTGCTAAAAACCCTTCAGATATTTGTGGGGTGAATGTGTTAAAGTAGCAACACATTTAATCAATCTGATTCCTAGTGGAGTAATAGATTGGGAAACACCTTATGAGCGACTGCAAAAGAAACGTCCATATTATGAACATCTCAGAATAGTAGGATGTATGTGTTATGCTTTTAATACTGACATAAAGCTGGATAAATTTGGAGAAAAAGAGATAAGATGTGTGCTGGTTGGGTATGCAAATGAGCAGAAGGGATATAGAGTGTCTGATCTTGAAAGGAAAAGAATGTTTGTCACAAGAGATGTGATCTTCAAAGAAAAAATATTTTCTTTTCTTATTTCGGATGAGAATAAGGAAGGAAATAAAAGAGATTTAGGAAATTTCAATTCGGAAATAGAAGAAATGAACTACAATGAAGAAGATGATGATCTTTTAGTAGATGAAGGTGACAAGGAACAAAGGGAAGAAGAAATATTGCTACAAGAAGCAGTGGAAAAGAATTTGAGTAGCTTGAATGAATAAGTTGAACAAAAGGATATGCTGAATGAAGAAAGGGATATGCAAGAACCAATTGTTACTCAAACTAAGCAACATCTTGAGGGAAGAAAGAGTACTAGGATGACTTCTGTACCTGACAAGTTTAAGAATTTTTTTTACAGAATTCCAGGAAAATCAGGTTCGACAAACATGGTAGAAGGAATATGATTGAGTGAAAGCAATGCAAGCAGCTATTCAGAGGATTATCTCTGCTATTTGAAAAATATGTTTAAAGTTAAAGAACCATGTAGTTTCAAAGCAGCAAGCAGAGACCCTAGATGGGTAGAGGCAATGGAGAAAGAATTACAAGCTCTTGAAGAAAATGGAACTTAGAGTTAACTAAATTGCTAAAGGGAAAGAAAGATATTAATAGCAAGCGGGTATTCAAAACCAAGTATAAGAGAAATGGTGAAGTTGAAAGATTGAAAGCAAGGCTGGTAACAAGGGGAGACAAATAGAATAAAGGAAAAGATTACACAGAAACTTTCTCACCTGTAGCAAAATTCACTATAGTAAGAAGCCTCATAGCTCTTGCAACTACACAAACTTGGAACCTGCACCAGCTTGACATCAATAATATTTTTCTGTATGGATACTTAGAGGAAGAAGTATAAATGACACCACCTGAAGGATACTAAAAAGCCACAAAGGGTCAGGTATGTAGATTGAATTAAAGCATATATGGGCTCAAGCAAGCATCAAGAGAATGGAATGGGGAATTTTCAAAATTTTTGAAGAACTTTGGCATGAAACAATCAAGAAGAGATTATTGTCGTTTTACTAAAATTAAGAATGGTAAAATGACTATGGTGGTGGTTTATGTTGATGATTTGATCATCAATGGTGATGATAATGAATGTATAGTTGATTTGAAGCAACAACTTGACAAAGCTTTTACCATTAAAGATTTGGGATTGCTGAGATATTTCTTGGGAATTGAACTCTCTAGAAATGAACAAGGAACCATGCTCTAGTTGAGGATTCAGGGTTAAGTGCTTGCAAGGCAAGTAAGTTTCCTCTATAGCAAGGTCTAAGACTGTTTACTGATACAGGAGATTTGTTATCAGATCCTGAACAATACAGAAAATTAATAAGAAAGTTATTATATCTGAATTTAACAAGATCAGATATTTCATATTCAATACAACAACTCAGTTAGTTCATGCAAATACCAAGGAAGACTTAACTACAAGCTATGCTACATGTGAACAGCTATTTAAAAGGGACTAGTGACTGGGGGCTGTTTTATTTAGCAACTTCAGACTTGAATATAAAAAGGTTTTTATGATGCAGATTGGGGAACACATGCATATACTGGAAGGTCTCTTACAGGTTATTGCATTTTCCTTGATGATAGTCTTATTTTATGGAAGACTAAGAAATAAAAGACTGTTTCAAAGTCTTCAGTATAATCAGAATATAGAAGCATGTCACACATTACTAGTGAATTGGTTTGGTTAGATGATATTCTTGAAGATATGCTAGTTGTTATTCCCAAACCAATAAATCTTTTTTGTGATAACAAAGCAGCTCAACACATAGCATACAATCTAGTTTTTCATGAACGAACTAAGCATCTAAAGTTGGATTGTCACTATGTGAGGGAACAAGTTGAAGAAGGATTCATTTCTACGGTTTACATCAAATCATCCTTACAACTTGTTGATATAATGACAAAACCCCTTGGAGAAGGACCTTATCGATTTCTATCCTTCAAGTTGGGCCTTGTTCCTGGTACCCCAAGTCCAACTCGAGGGGTATAGAAAATGAGTATCATGTGTTCTTCCTTATTTCTCTCCTCTGGGTCTATACATTTGTATTGTAGTATAGGTTATGACTGTTAGTCTTATTTTTCATTAGCCGGCAACTTTAGTTTCTATCCTTGTCTTCTACGAAGTAGTTTTAGGTTTTGTATCTTTAGTTGACAAGAATTTTATATATATGTAACAAAGATTTCTCAGTTTTTTTTATCTGAAATAGATCAAGAAAGAGAGACGCTTTTCTCTCAGAAAGTTCATCTTATCTTACTCATATTTTTTCATACTTCATATTATTACATTATAACCTCCATACATTAATACTCTGTATAGTAATAACCTCCGTGTTGTAATAAAAAATTATAGTCCCAACTTGGGCCAGTAATAATTAAGAATAAACTCTATATTGTAATATTCTATGCTTTTTTTAAAGTCCATCCCTTAATAATTTTCCTCTATATAAGAATAAAAATGCTTAAAAAATACTAAATATATCTATGTTAGCCAACTTAAAATATTTTTCTAAAATTGTTTGTGACAATGATTTGATCATTCGGTGCATCTTTTAACTTGAGTGTCCATAATAATTCATCTATGCTTAAAATAATTTGCAACTGTACGTGGTTAATACATTGTGGACCACGAAGAAATTGCATTTGTAATTCCATACCGGAGAGATATTTTTTATGGTTCCAAGTTATATTAATCTGTTATGTTAATCTATTATAAATACCTATGATGTATTTTAAATTAATGCATTTAAGATTAATATATATTTTTGATAAATTTTGAAATTTAAAATTTATATATTAACCTCTATTTTAGAATAACCTCTCTATAATAATATTTGTTATCGGTACCAAGGATATTATTGTATAGAAATTTTATTGTATTCAGCTGACAAGAAGATATAAGCGCATAAAAAATTAATTTTGAATTTCATTTCAAATTTGAATACATATACTTCATATAAATTCATAACTTGTTTGAACAAAAAAATATTATTATCAACAAAAATTAATTAGGTCTTAAGAATTCTAAAGTTACAATTATCAAAAATTAAGCAAGTTTTATATACAAGTTAATGTTATATTTTTTGTAAATGCGGGAAATTAATTTCATTATTACAAAAATGTCATTCAACTTTTATATGCATAATTATAATAAATTTAAATAATTTTTTTAAAATTAATTTTATGAACTTTTTTCTTAATTATATATCCAATAATTAATATGCATTTTTTATAGGTTTTATTAAACGATAATTTGTATCCACGTGAAAACATGATAATTTTTATCTAATTCAAATTAATAAAGTACACATGTTAAAATGATTTTGAGTTAAATCTCAAAAATAAAAATGGAAAAATTAGAATAAATATTAAAAAATTTATGAAATCATCATAATTATTTATGCTCTTGCATCAAATTTAAGCGGGATAATAGTTTAAAATAACAGTACAAATATTTATTTATTATGCATCTTGTTACCCACTTCTTCCTTTTTTTTGAAATGAAGTGATCTAGATTCTAGTTACCCGCTTTATTTTACTTTTTAAAACGTTCTGTACTTGGAATTTTTTTTTCTAACTTGAGATATAAGAAAAGAACTCCACAAAATTAAACCGTTCATCCGCCAAGACACATCCCTCGTCCCGCTTTCCACTTACAAAAACTCAAACATATACCAAGTCTACAATAATGTAATTTTACTCAAACAAGTGAAACGAGATTAATTCGTACATGTGCTAATGTACCTCGAAAACAACAACAAACATAACGGTGTGACATTATGTAGTACCTCGTCTTAAAACTTTAAATGAAATATTTACATTATATCAGAATTAATTTAAGGATCAATTTCGGTCGAGTTTTTTGATTTAATTTATTAAAATTTAAATATTTGTTATTGATATTAATATATATATTTGTTATTATTGTTATAGTCTATCATAACGAAATCTATTGTATAATCGAAGAAAAGTGTTGAATAATATTTTTCGTGGTAGTACAAAATCCCCTATTCTAAGATTGAGCGAATAAAACCAGTAATAAAGGTAAAATTCTTGTAGTTTGTTTTTTAAATATATTTACAATTTTTAATAAATACTTTGTATTTATAAAATAACTATGTGCTTATATTCATCTTTCCATCAAATGAGAAAAATCGAAAATGGTCATCGGCCGTTTCACATTAAATAAACTACCCGCACGCTTGCCCTACATTTCACTATATAAACACCTATTCCTGCTAGCTACTTATTCATTTCACATCAGTTTTCACCTCCTTCATTCTCACACCTCACTCTACATTCTCTCTTTCTATACATACACTTCACATTTTTTACTTTTTAGTACGAAATGGCAGCACCGCTTTCAATGCTCGAATCCAACTACGAAGCAGACAAGCTCACTTACGAGATCTTCTCCATTCTTGAAAACAAGTTCCTCTTCGGACACGATGCCTCACAACAAACATTGCAACTCGAACACTTAAAATCCGGCAAGCATGTCACCGGTAAAGTAAGAGTTCTTTCCATTGACGGCGGTGGAGCTACTGATGGTTTACTTGCAGCCAAGTCTCTTGTTCATCTAGAATCCCATCTTCAGCAAAAATCTAACAACCCTAATGCCAGGATTTCGCATTATTTCGATGTTGTTGCCGGCTCCGGCGCCGGTGGGGTCCTTGCTGCATTGCTTTTCACCGCCGGAAAAGATGGTGGGCCCATGTTTTCAGCAAAGGAGGCTTTAAAATTTATGATTGATAATCGCCGGAAAATTTCGAAGTCGATGCCGGAAGGGTTGTTCCGGCGGTTTTATGGGTCGTTGTCGTCGTCGGAGAAAGTGTTTGGGAAGATATTTGGTGAGTTGAGTTTAAAAGACACATTGAAAGCTGTTTTAGTTCCTTGTTACGATGTTAATTCTGGTGGGCCCTTTGTGTTTTCCCGCGCTGATGCGTTGGAAATTGACGGCTATGATTTTATGATCAAGGATGTTTGTGCTGCCACGTCAGCGGGTAGGTCATTTGATGTGAAGTCGGTTGATCGGAAAACCAAGATCACGGCGTTCGGCGGTGAGGTTGCAATGAACAACCCCACCGTAGCGGCGATAACTCACGTGCTTAATAATAAGCAGGAGTTTCCATTTTGTAACGGGGTTGAAGATTTGTTTGTTGTTTCTTTGGGCAATGGTGAAGCTTTTACTGCCGGTGTTACCGGAAATGCAACCCCCTTGCCGGCGGCACTTGTTAAGATAGCCGGAGATGGAGTGGCTGACATGGTAAGTGGTCTCTAGGTTTTTTGAATTAAACGATCATTATAAATTTAATTCCATAATTATGATAGAGATAAATGAATATATAAAAATCTTTTATCTCTACGTTAAAAGCTTTTAGAAAACAAACATACTTTTATCTACGTTAAAAATATTGTCGGTAGAGTAAAATAGTGTCGGTTATGCATAAAATGACAACTTATTTCGTTTGCTAATCATTGCATGACGACAAATGAAGTATAGCAGATTCATGTAGGGTTTGTATAGTTGTCCTCAATGTCGTTTTGTTTCGATTTTTATTTAGAAAACAAGGTCGATTATTAAGCTGAATTCGAATAATTTAGTTAAGGAACGACATTAGTACTTGTCTCACTGCTAACAATGCATTTGATATTGGAATTCAGGCTAATTGTGATGCTTATTGACATTGTATAGGTTGATCAAGCTGTGTCCATGGCTTTTGGGGAGTGTGCAAGTGATTATGTGCGTATTCAAGCAAACGGCGTAACCGGAGAAAATCATAGAAGCTCGAAACTTGGGAAGAAAGACTTGTTGCCGAGAGTGGATGAGATGTTGAGGATGAAAAGCGTGGAATCAGTACTATTCAAAGGAAAGAAATTAGTGGATAATTCGAATTTGGATAAATTAGAATTGTTTTCAGCCAAGTTGATCAAGGAGGAAGAGAGGAGGAAAACTAGTATATTACCAACTGTGGTGCTAAAACAAGCTGGATCGCCTAGAACTTCATCTGCCACAACTTTATCTACAGTTTCTTCTAATTAAGTTTAGCTTATTATGATATTTAGTGTAGTATGATTTAGTTGATTCCATTCAGTATACTCGTGATCAAAATCGCAAGCTACTGACTGCACCATGTAAGGGAAACTGTAATCGGATTATGGTTGGGTTCATTGGTTGAGGTTCAATATTTATATCTCTAGGTATAGAATTATATGTATAGAGGATTGATTGAGAGTGTATTGCTACTTGTATCTGTTTAATTGTCTACAAGTTTGGAATTGGTGATTTTAGCCAAACCATTTTTTAAGCAGTTGGTTACTTATGAAATGTATTGAATCCTTTTACATTGTCATAATGTTGCAATCTATCTATGTTTACCACAACTTATTAACGAAGACCATATCTTGTTTGACATATGCTGTGCAAGTCTGATACAAAGTCATGTTCAATCATAGTTCATATCTCCCGCAAGCTTTTCATTCATGCTTTAAGATGTGTTTCTAATCATACTGTTGTGGTCAAGATATTTTATTGAAGGCCACTTATCCGCTCACATCCAGACTAAGCTGCGTCTGTTACTGGATATGTCTTTCTGATCCACTCAGTCTCCAATTGCATTGAAGTCTAAGAATTAAGAGTCTGTCTACTGATCTTCATCTGATGTTGTATACAGAGCGATGTCTTCTGCAGATCAGAAGCGAATTGCCTTGTCCGGTTGTTCCTTGTTAGACTCTTGGATGATTTAGGCATTGACGTGCTTATAAGACCAATCAACTTCTACTGTAATAATCACTAATCAGTTTGCTTTAGAAAGAGAATATATTCTTGTTTTCCAGTAAAGGAAAGAAAACAGATTGAGATTGGTTGTCATTTTACTAGGATTAAATTTCTTCAAGGTCACTTGCGACTATTCAACGTTCCAGCACAGCAGCAAGTACCAACTAACAGATGCGTTGCTAAAGTGTTTCCTTCACCACGCTTTCAACTGTTGTTTTCTCAGGTATGAATTGGGACGGTTCATTCTGGGGTTCAGACTCATCTGAAGTTCATGTACACCAGATAAGAGATCAGCTCTCAAATTTAGCAGGTGGCTCGATCCGAGGAAACTGGGCTAGAGGTTTTGAGAGCTCATCTAGGGCTGAGCAAAACCGAACCGAAACGGAAAAACCGAACCGAACCGTGCTAATTTGGTTCGGTTCAGTCCTAATTTTTTCTGAAATTCGGTCTATTCGGTCCGGACCGAATAGACCGAAATAAAATTCGGTTCGGTTCGGTTCTTTTAACAAATATTTTGGTCCGGACCGAATAGACCGAATAGACCAAATAATAAAGGCTATATTTTCATATTATATACATTTTACATATATCTTAAAAATTATAATCATAATTTTTAATTTTTAATTATATTCATGGACTATTAGAACTCTACATAGCACAATACTTTAATTATATTTTAAATTTTATAATTTACGATTTAATTTTTAATGCAATTTTCTTTTTGAAAAAATTTTCGGTCTATTCGGTCCAAAACCGGACCGAACCGAATTATTTCGGTTCGGTTCGGTCCGGTCCATAATATAACTTTGGTCCGGTTCGGTCCAAGAAAAATTGACTATTCGGTTTTTCGGTCTGTTCGGTTCGGTCCGGTTTTGGACCGAACCGACCGAATGCTCAGCCCTAAGCTCATCTAAGCTTGAATTCAGCACTTGAAGGCAAGCTACTAGGTCAGCTTCAGCTCGTGCAAGCTGTACATCCTCAGCATTCCGCAACTTTCCTAGTCGCTCTACTAGCTGCTCCAAGCTCTCAGTTCGTCTGGAGTTTGTTAATTTATTCCCAAATTAGAAAATTTGGTGATTAATTAGCATTTTCCTCCTTCCACGTACGAAAAGATAAAAGCTGCTTCCTTTTCTTCGTCAGTAAGATAGTTTAGCATATGTAAGTTTGTGGTGTATTTGATCTTGAGTTAAAAAGAGAAGTATTTCATTACAATGGAAATACTACAATGCAGATCTTTTATAATGATGTGTGATATGTAGATGGTTTGTGCAAGGCGCAAAACTCAAACTAATTACAGTATACCCATTAATTAAAAAAAAAATGAAGTTCAAAACATATGTAAAGCCTAATGTCTGAGTCATATGATCAAACAATTTTCGAGTTTGGTGTTGTAAGAATTTGATGGGTATGGAGTACACTTGATGAAAAAGTTGAGATCTTTAGACAAAGAGAGCCCAATTACAAAATTCTAATGCATGTGTGTTTACTCCCTTGTTTCTTCACTGAGTTGTGTTGGTTCATGAAACTATCCAAAAATCTTTACTCATCAACCTTCTATTAATGGTGTTTTCGACTTACTTTTACGATTGTTAAAGCTATGACTGAGTACCCAACAGAAGTGAGTTAAGCCTCTGCTAGATTCAGCACGCTACATACGATATCATGATAAATCACAACTTTCAACATATAGATTACGAAGTACAAAAAAAATCTATCAAGTTGATATAAACATTCTTCTTGTAGCATTACATAGATATAATCAGAGGATGAATAAACACACACACATATCAGACAGAGGGGTCAATGAGGTCTCCGTTAAGATAAGCTCTGTAAGCAGCAACAGGCCAGCTGAATCCTCTGAAGAGGAGGCTTGAAGCCAAGGGAACATCGATAATGATCTCCTTTTGTGTTGGCTTCTTATCATCTCTGATTGCAATCAGGTAGCTCCTTCCGACCCACCCGATCCATCCAGCAATGTACAAGAACAGAATCCCTGGAGTGATGAACTCACCCCAGTGCCTTTGATCCCCACTCACTATCAAATGTGGCAACCCATCTGATCCACACAACAAACCTTGCTTTCCATAGTTATCAAACCTACATAAATACATCTTCCATATATAAGATGGTACATACTTCATTTTCCCAAAAAAAAAAAAAAATCAAATTTTGTAAAAGATTACAGTTTAGTGGAAATTGGCATATCTACTAATATTTCCCTATTTCATATAGTTAATCATAGCATCACTTTTTAGCTAACTAAGGCAGTAGTATTTGGATATTCATATAACTCATGGCTCTTTCAAAACTCATTAAAAGAATTTAACAAAGACAAAGAATGATAAGCAAATCAAAAGGCAAAGAACCGATATGATAGTGTAGTGTTATTGTTGATTACCTTCTCTTAGTCTTCTCCATGGTGGCCTTGATGGCAAGGGCAGGAGCACTATCCGGTGCATAAAGCTTGAGTGAAGACTCAAGCTTCTTGAGTTGTTGCTTCTCTCTTTTAGCAAACTGCTTAGAATCTTTGCATGGGGTTAACCCTGCGATGTCTGCGGATGCTGGGAGAACCGGAGCCGATAGCAGAATTGAAGACAATGCCAATGCAGCTGAAAATGCTTTGAGTGATGATCCTGAACTCTCCTGCTCTGTAGAAGTTGACATATTGTTGTTCTGTGATGAAGCAGAACATGAAATGGTTGCTAGCTTTGGCTTTGAAGTGAACTGAGAGTTCAATTTTGGTGTCGAAACTGGCTTGTACAAGTTTGTGGATATTGAGAGAGCCATGGCTAGACTGTTTGTTTTGCAGCTGCTGGTTGTGTGTTTTTCTTGTTTACAGGAGTGTGGAAATAATGTGGATGGTTTAATGTTAATAGATTTTTTGCAAGGAGAAATGCAATTGGTGGATGTAGAGAGGATAAGATGGGGAAATGAATTAGAACATGGCTGAGATGGATGGTTCTTATTGGATGTGGTATTTGATATTCAAGTTTGTAGATTTTACAATCTGTGTGGCTTGCTTGAAAAAGATATGTGGAAGAGGGAACAGGATCTGGATTCTCTAGCATTTGTTTACATGATGCGGAAAATCAGAACTAATCGGTTGAGATATTGATTTATAATTTTTCGAGTAATTTTTTTGAAAATCGGATAATTTATAATTTTTTAAAATCGGCCAACTTCTATGACGTGATTGTGCCAACAAAATGCTGCATATTTTCAAAAAGTAAAACTATGCAATGCCTCATTCCAGTTCCGTTAAATTTCTGAGTGAAGAACTACATTACTTATCTACTTAAATTTGACTTGGGTTTAGTTTACAGTAAAGATACACAAAAAATTCGGACCCGAAAATCTGACCCGACCCGATCCGGTCAAAATTCGGCCCGGGCTTAGGGTCTTGACGGGCCCTATATTTTTAGGCAAAACCCGGCCCGACCCGATTCAAAACCCGGTTAAAATCTGATTATTCTAATATATTTATGAATTTACATTTACTATAAATATAAATAATACTTTAAACACATATATTTACATATTTGTGATTAATAATATAATTTATATATTTCATTACATAAATGATGAAAGAAGAAATATAGTAAGTACACTATATATATTTGGATAACAATGATAAAATATATTATTTTATAAACATTTTTATTTTTTGCCGAATTTAAATGTTTTCAACGAAACAATGTTTTCATAAATTATTTCATTTAAACTAATACATTTTTACAATGATCTAGTTGCTAACATATGTAGTCTTCAAAATCTCTAATAAAACTCGATCTGATTTAAATTAGAAAAAAGCGCGGTCCGATCCGATCTGGCCAGAAAAAAAAAAAAAAGCCCGGTTAGACCCTCCTCGAGGGCCCAACCGGGCTCTGACATTTTCGGAAAGTTCGGCCCGGTCAAAGTCAAAGCCCGAAAAGTCCGGCCCGGTCAAAATTCGGGTATTTTAAGGCCCGGTCAAAACCCGACCCGGTGGACGTTTGGTGCATCTCTGGTTCATGTTATCGGATGAATTCCATCTTATTGTTCCTCATTAGACAATCAAATGTTCAAGATTCAAGAACATGTATTTAACACCCCTCGGCCCTCACAACCTTAATGTTGTGTGGCTCAACATGTATGCTATGTATACAGTCATTCACGCGGCAGGATGTGGGGAGTGATTATAATAAAATGATTAGAGTCTTCCTACTCTGTGTAATCAGATAAAACTAATTTAGAATATAATCAAAGTTTCATCTTTGAAAACGAATTTCCATTTTGCAACCCAAAGAAGAGAATTAAATTGTAAATAAAATTTATGTAGAGAAAAGTAGACCGGGAAGAGTGCCGGTTGCGGTTCTTTAGTTGGAAGGAAACAAACTGAAACAAAATTTGATAATTGAATTGGGCAAAGCACGTAACGCATCAGTTTTGACTTTCAGATTTAAAATAAATTTTGATAATTAAACTGTGCGAAGCACATAACATATTAGTTTTGACTTTCAAATTTGGAATATTTTTTCAGGTACCAACCACTTCTTTTTTTTAGTTCTAAAAATACCAACAAAATTATTTAAACTAAGGTATGTCCTTTTGGGGATTTATAGTGTAGCCCCTCCCCATTTAGGGATGACAATCGGGTCGGGTATTGCAAAATCCATATCCAAACCCGAAATTTTATTCATACCCGAACCCGACCCGGACCTGGAAAATATCCGAAAATGAATATCCAAACCCGATCCATCGGATTTCAGATCGGATTCGGATATACCCGAAACCCGAAATTTTTTGAATTATATATTCATACCCGAACACGAACTCGAAATCTGAAAATTTGTATAGTTATTGATATCCCCAGTGCTTGGGATCGAAGACGTGACTTGTAGAAGAAAAGTTTTAATGTCATCTTCAACCACTCCACCACATCATTAATTGTGTTATTATATATATAGCTAATATTTAAAAAATCAACTCAATTGATACCTGTTTTTTTAGATTTATTACTAAAACATGTTTTGTTAACCTTATAAACCTTATCACCCATTTAAATAATTGAATAATTATATTTCATTAAATTTTATAATTAGTTAATTTTTAACATAAATATAAAATATATGTTCTAAAAATTATAAAATAATATGTATAAAGTAAATTATAGAATATATATATATATATTACATAATATTATAATGTGTAATATATAAAATTCTAATATTATATATATAATTAATATATATATGTATATATTTAATAATTCAGGTTTTTTCGGATTTCGGGTTCGGATCGGGTCCGGATAGCGTTTCGGATTTCGGATCGGGTTTTAGATCGATATACTACTATCCAAATCCAAATCTAAATCCAAAAATTTTCGGGTTTAAAACTTAAATCCATATCCAAATCCAAAAAATCGGGTTCGGTATATCCAAAATTTCGGATTTCGAATCGGATATCCGTAGGATCGGATTATTTTGTCATCACTATCCCCGTTAGGTGAGATTTACGAGTACTCCCTCCTATCATATTCCTTACAAACAAACAATTTAAGATTCCGTATATAATACAATTTTATTTAATTATTATAAAACAAAAAATTTATAATAGAAGTTAAAATTAAATATTTATTTAAAAAATAAATTAATTAAAAATAAACTATAAAATTATACTTATACACCTAAAAATACGTGAAAAGCACTTAAAAATATAAATGGATAAGTTACATTCCATATCTTTCATTTAAGCTAAGCTAATAAGGTAAACCAACTCCAATGACAATTAACTAAAAAAACCTTACAAAAACCTCATTTGTCATTTTTATTTTCTAGTAAAATTAAAGAAATTATTGGGAAAATAATTGAAAAATTATCAAAAATACTAATTTTTGAGATTTATTTATAATTTTACCATCTTTTGAAAATAATTAAAAAAATATAGTTCAGAAACCAAAACAATCACATATACAATTTATATGAAAGTACTAAATTTTTTCTTTATTACATTTGAAGTTTTATATAGAGGTGTACGCGGTTAAGTTTGATACAGTTGTGAGATCAAAATCGCACCAAACAATGTATAGCAGTTTTCTTAAATGTTCAATCTTAGTCGCATTTGCGGTTATGGTTAATCGCGACTTTTTCAACCGCACGGCTGCGATTAGTGTGGATCGATTTGCGGTTCAACCATCGACTTGTACGATAAATGATAAATAAAAATAGTTCATTGTAATTATACTTATCAAATTTTAGAAATTTATAAAAATAAAATGTCCTACAATCTTGTACAAGTGGTTATTGGGTTTGGGTTCAAGTTTTTGTTCTTTCAATAGTTTATTTAAATTATGAAACATAAAGTCCAGCATTTCAAAACCCCAAACTATTTATCTTTTAATTCTTATATATGGTTGTTTCTGCATTTTATGATATATATTATATATTATATTATATATATAACTGTTTCGGTTCGACTATTGTGATTATTTAAAAATCAAATTCGCAGTCAATCCACGGATATGCAATTCTTGTCATTTTAATTCGCATTCTATTCGTATTTTGCGGTTATCCGCAAAGAGTGGCGCGATTGCGAGCAATGCGAGCGCGATTGAGCGGATTATCTGTACGTGTCTAATGCATTTGAAATTGCATCTGGTTAAAGTGGGTTGTAAAATCATATTTTTGCAAATTAAAACTTAAAAAAAATTGTGATTTATAAAAAATAAAAATAAAAATATGTATTTTTTAAAGAAACTCAATATTTTATAAAAACCTGGCTTAATCGATAATGGGGAAAAAACTTCCAAGGGTGATGGTTAAACTTACATTTTAGACCTCAAACCATAAATCTAAAAATCAACAGTATTACCGATTAATCACCGTATTAATCCTCTTTGTCTTAGTTTGTATAGAATCATCTTTCCTTTTATTTTAAAATCCAACTAATCGGTGCCAATTTTTCTAGAATTAAAATATAATGAAATTCAAAGACACAATCTATAAATAATGTCTAACTGATAACTGACAAGACAAATAAGACAGTATCTATTGTAAATGAGACAAACCCTTTACGAATGAGACAGACAATGAGATAGTCTCAATTAATCTGCTGGAAATATAAAATTACTGAAATATAAATGCAGTAATATAAAAAATGAACAATGTAGAACACCCAAAGTTTTCACTTCGTTCAGCCCCTAGTCCTAATCTATGGCCTACATCCAAGTCCACATGCCAACTAGTATAGAGAATGTATTATATCAACTTCAATAAAAAGAAATTACAATCTTCTCTTTGATTACAAAAGGTAATTTTAAAAGAACCCTTTCTCTAGCACACTTGCTACCTAGCACTACTGCTATCACCTAGCTCACTGGCTAGCTTGGCTACTCTTTTGAAATCAAAACCATGCCACAACCTAACACAAGTTGATATGAATACATGTAGTGAAGAACAATGAAAATTACAATTCAAACTAACTTCTTGATTGACCGGCTATTCAAGAGATATAAACAAGAAAGATTTTCAGAATGTATATAAAATAGATCGTGAAAAGCCTTAGGTGTAATCTGAAAACATGAGATATGTCTTCTTATTTAATAAGATTTTCAAGAGAATGGAATAAAAAGAGTTTTTCAGACAATAAAGATAAAACGTGGAATAAACACTTTTAATTGAATCTGAAAAACAAGATGTGTATTTATACACAAAAATCTAACGGGTTTGATTTTCAAAACAAAGAAGATATAAGATTGGATAAATTATTTATTTGAAAATATTTGAATTAATCTTTGTAAAACAACCCGTTAGTTGCTTGTAAAAAATAAACCCTGATTCACGTGATTTGCAGGCTATTGCTTGAATCCGTAGAGTCCCAGTACACAACTGAAGTGTAGCGGCTGCGGGTTATCTACAAAATATATATATATATATAAACCTTAGAAAAGACAAGATTTCTTGAGGAAAAAAGATAAGATTTGAGTTGTTCAAATAAATTTATCAAGATAAGATTTAATTTGGAGATAAACTTATTTACCTAGTCAAAAAAAATTACAAAAATCCTATCACTTATAACAACTAAGTCCTATAAGTAAATCTTGAATTAGTTCACCATCATAAATCTCTGCAAGTCAACATTCTCTCCCTTTTATAATATTCTCTCCCTTTTATAATGATGACAGAAAACAATTACCCCCTATAAAAACACTTAAAACTCTGTTCAAGATGTTAGTAACAAGAAAATGACATATATGGCATATGCAGATTATATCTTTATGCAACAGATATATCAATAAGTATAAAACCAAATGAAATAAGTACATAATCAAAATAAAAAATAACTCTCTACATCATCATAAATCTGCAAGTCAACATATAAAACATCATAAATAAAATTTTAGCATTATTTTTAATGTCCTATTATTATTCCGATTAATCTTTCCAATCAATCATTGATTATCTGACTAATTGCTCTAGCGTATCTTTATCGAATAATGACGATTCAAGTATTTTAGAACACTGTTTCAAACTAATTAGTTAATAATATATTACACAATAATTACGATACATGTTACATAGCTAAATAACTCGGTTAGATCCTTCAAAAAAAAAAACTCAACACGGTACAAATGACTAGTGGGGAAGTATCTCTAGCTAATGATCAAAGAACAAAGGGATACTCTCCGCTTCAACGAGCTAGAGAACCAAATGCAGTCACTTGGCAAAGTAAAAATGATGTGCAGTCATTCTATTCTTTCCATTGGACCATCATTGTAGGCAGCATCTGCCGAAGAGGTGTCCATATCGTTCAGACCCAATTCCTCATTCTGTTCCCATGATCTCTCATACTCCTCAACTAGCCAAGGAAAAAATATATTAATTTCCAGAAAAACATTGAAGCTTGAAATATACAGAACCATAGCGACTGAATATTAGGGCATTGACTTGCAATCTTGCCCCCCCCCCCACACACACAAAAAACCCAACCCCCATTATTTTTATTCCTGAAGACTACAAACCTTTTTGTGTATGAGCAGTTGCTAGATTGTTCGATGAACTTGAGTATGAGTATCACACTATCGCTCTCTAAAATGAAATGTTTGATACTTGGAATATTTGGGGTGACGAAATGTCATCTGTAGCTTACAAATAATTTGGAGTGTTTTTTTCAATTATGCATATTTCCAGGGAGAAAGACTTACAAGATAACTGATGGTCCTCGCTAATATTATCAGTCACTGGAGCAACAAAAGAATTTGCTAGTGCGTCATCTAAAATTAGCGTCCACGGTTCTTCAACACTTAATAGCTGCAGGAGACACAAAACTTTCATCAATGCCAAATGAATGAGACTGTTCACTTCACAAGATATACCAGCAAGAAGTGAAATCACAGATAAGGTCAGTGACCTAGCTCTCATTCTCAGAACCCACTTTATATTATTTGTATAGCAATTGCAAAACCCACCTTCATAAGCTTCGTGCCGAAGTCCTGCCATTTGGTTTTTCTGTTATCGTCAAGACTATCTCCAAAACTAAATCCATGCACTCTTTCTAGACCTGCAGTGTCACTTATAGTTTCAGTAAGATGATACATATATTTTGAGATATCGAAGAACTATATACAAGATCCATTGTAGAAAGTAGCAGATCATCAGCATATCTCACAAGATTGATAACTTGCAAGTAATAGGCAACTAACTCGCACTTTACCGATACATGACCTATCTTACAGTCTAGCTAGATCGACTAGTCACCTGCTGACATGGGGAAATAAAATGAGAGGACCTACTAAAATAAAAGCATACAAGCTAAATAGAAATCAGGAACACGTATAAATTATAATATTAAGTGTATGGACATTTAATTAATAAACCAGAAGATCAAGCAGGTGTACTCACTTTCACTAATTTTTGTTATCAAACCTTCCACGGTAGTCACTAAACCTCCTAATGTCCCGCTAGCCAGCTCCAACTCGACTTCTGGAATGATCACGCTTGCAGTGTCTGACTGTAAGTCCAAAAATGATAGCAATAAACCGTATTAACACATGGGAATATAGAAGGTTATATATTTCAAAATAAAATTACATGTTAAGATCAGAGGCTCGAATGCAGAATTAATACATAATTGACCTGTGATGCTCGGACTCTTCAGAAAACCCTGCCGTACCCGTGTCAACGGGACACGACACTGACACCAACACTTGGATCCGGATCCCAATGACATTTGGAAAATGGGCATTTCATCTCAGACATTTGATAGCCTCTCTCTAATATTTTGTTATATTAACCCTTTAACTTTTGACATTGTACTTCTTTTAAATTTATATCTATTATAAATATTATTTTACCCTTGTTTTTTAAACGTTCATATATAATTTAATATAAAATGATAGGTATTTGTGTATAAAAATTATCATAATATATCAAATATACTAATTGCCGTGTCCAAATCCAAGTGTAGGATCCTTATAAAACGTGTCCCCAGGTCTTTGATTTTTAAGTTCGAAGAATTGGACACTCTGATACGTGTCCGTGTCTGATCCTTCTAAAAGAGTCTGAGCATTATTATGATAATTCAGTAGCAAGAAATTAGGCTCAACATTCTGAGAGAACACAAGAAAATAATTTACAAGCTTAACGTGTGTTTCAGTCACATTAAAACTCAACCAATATCAAAACATATAATCTCACTGTATGCCCGTATCTGATTTATACTTGATAATCAGACAAAACAAATGCAGTACATTTCAACAATCAACCATATGGAGTAATTCATCTCTTTCTAGGATATGTTTCAGTGCGAACCAAGTTGAGAAACGAGATTGGATGAAAATTCTACATCCTGTTCCACAAAAGATTTGATTGACATGCCTAGAGTACTAAAACCTTAAATAAAACAAAACCTAATGAAACTAAAATGAAAGATACTGGAATTTGGTATGTGGACTGGGATCTTCACCTTGGTCAAGCAGATCTAGATAAAAGAATAGCCATGTTTTTAAGTTTAAATCTTTATTTGTGTCCTATATAATATTCAAGCCTTATGATCCTTGAAAGAACTGTTTTAAAAGCGTCAGACACTGATAAATATCTGTCTGGCCACCATTAGGTGCTAGATTGAACCGCTCATAAAGGCTAAATTAACAATGTTAAATAAAGCCTGCCTTGTCAAGTAGTACCTCAATAAGAATGCTGGTTCTTACTATCCATATAATATGATTAATGTAACACACAAACTCTTTATTTTTGGATCAAAAGATTCCATTTATTCAGAAATGACTCCAATAGACTTATTAGAGGGAGGGTCACATTGGTGTGCATCCAGTAGGATTTGAACCTACAAATTAGCCAATCAAGAAGGGCTGCCTCAACCATGTAGCCATAGATGCTTATCAGCAACCCCCCTCCCCAATTATGAATATCCAAAATTCCAATGCAACGTATTATTAGAATAAATAAATTTAATTTAGAAGGAACAGATAAAAGAGTATCAATTCTTACATGATTGGGAGAAATTATAAATTCTCGAAATTCATTACACTCACAGTTTAATTTCATTTCACTGGGATATTTTACCATATTTTCCAACCAATAATAGTTTATAAAACTATTAATCCATGAATTTGGAGAATCCTACTTTCACGGAATTCACATGGTTTAACAAGCGACTGTTATCTAGGGTGAAATCCTCTGTGCAGTAACAGTCCTTATACATTGTATAGTTCTAACAATTAAATTCAATTGGAGCCCATACTGATACATGGTTAAACTAATTATGTTCCAAACAGGAAAACGAACTAAGATAACCTAGTCGATTTCTCAATTCGTAGAGTACTCGAGCTCCCCCAGTAACTTAAAAGTGTAGCATGCCTATAGGCTATATCTACTAATCTTCGCAGTGATGAAATAGATTAAAAATTGAAGAATTTTAGGCCACTTAAAGGGAACTTATTTTTTGCTAAATACGAAAGGAACCTTTTGTCAACCAGATAAGATGTAGTTTCTATTAGTAATGAGTATCCTTGGGGATATCAAAAACTAATTAATTACGACTTAAGAGAGATTCAACAACTAAAACAAAGATGGGTTCTTACTTCTTAGCCTTGTTCCATTTTATTATACAAGCACATTAAAAAAGTGAATTAATATATACCTTAATGACATCGCGGCTTAGATCTTTAATGTTTTTCACAGAAACTATAACTTTCTTTCCTTTTGCAGGAATACAACCACCAGCCTTCAACTGTAAAATTTTCAAATTACATTTAAGATACCAAGACAAGGTATACTTTCAAAAAGTAAGTGACACAAAACCAATGCCCAACCACTGGCAGAAAAGGAAAAAAATTAAACGTGCAAACCTCAGAATTGCGGTAACCACAAGCGTCACAAGTAGATGCCATGACAATTACTTCTTGAAAGTAAGGAATCTCTGTGCATTTATTAAGCTTCGACAAATTTGACACTGTACTAATATGTTTAATTGAAGTAATATGTGCATACATTTTCTGCAGCAATAGAGATTTAATATATATGGCATAAAGGGCTAGCCTTCATGCAGATGCATCGTGCAAGTTAAGAGAAATTCTTAATCTCGCTTAATAATTTACTAATTATAGCCTTGATGCTTATTACGATTTAAGAACATGTAGAATGAGGATACTGGTTACAAACATCCGGGTTTCACAGCTGACAGCACAGGTTCCACATGTTGATGGAAACGTCATCACCTGTAAACATAAATGCAAAACAAAATAAATAAAAAATTATGTTCTGGAAAGTATTACGTTACAGATACCTACTGGACAGAATTTTACCTCTTCTGGTGCAGAATACCGAAACAAAGCATCAGAGATCTCTGTACCAGCACCCTGAGCAATGGCTCGACGACCAGCTCTTGCCCCAACTGATCCATGTGGTTCTCTGATTACATGAGCAACGCCATTGTTTGTTCCTTCAACAGGTGCTTCTCCACTGTCTTCTTCCGCTTGTGATGGATTCGCAAGGTAGCCCAGTAATGCCTGCTGTTCAGGAGTTCGCTCATAGAATTTAATGGCCAAAGATGGGTCTACAGAAGGGGCAAACCTGTTCAGGGTAACATACTCTTCAGACTCAAGTAAAAATGTAATATACAAGTATCTATTGGCTATTGCCACTTTCCAGCAAATGGTTATAATAAAATTTCTAAAAAACATATTTATCTTACGGATTTTCAATGTAGCTATTGCCAGCAGGATCATCCAGAACAAAAGTAAAGGGGGAGTCTCCTGAAGCACAAGATTTCAACTTCGACAAGAAACTATCTATTGCTTCGGCAGTGTGTGGGTCAACTTTCTGGAATATTAAAAAATTGTTATAACACGTGGGAAATATAGCTATCATGCAAAAGACATAATTTTAAAAAAAGACAACCAGCACCTTTCGCTCTTCCTGAAGGGCCTGCAATTCATCCGCAGCGCGTACTAATATCCCTTCCACCTAAACCAGAAAAAAATGTCAGCCGCTAATAAAAGGATACAGATATCAATGGCCCATACTGATTCTGCAATGGTCCATAAGCTGTTCTGTCTGTGTGAAAAGGGGTCTGTTCTATAACTTAAAGTAGTCGTTACAGCATACAAGCAATAGAAAATGTGATAACATTTGCACATGATGATTCATCTTTTAATATAAAAAAACTCTCATATATTATATGATAACTGACTGGTATGAATCTGAGTGACCACTTACTATCTTTAGTGATTCCGGCATCAATAGCGGTCATGATGATTCACCTTGTATACGGTAAACATTCTCCGAGTCCTTTGATATTAGTATTATAATGATTTATAAGTTATAATGTTCAGTGATTTCCCTAAACTCACGGCCTTAGGTCATATAATGCAGTACATAGATTATCACAAAACATAGAATATTAATTTGTTGATTAAATGTAAATATGTAATGTAGAATCATCACAAAATAAGTGAGATGTAAAGTTATTACCGTGGACAAAGATCCTCGCTGAGCCTCCGGTGGAATCTCAAATTCTAGTTCAGGAATCTGCACATAGTAAATTTGTGTTTGTATGAGTTGAAGAATTAATAGTAGATTTAAGGGTAATATGGTACTTTCTGTGAGTTAGTTACTAATGCTGTAGTATAAATACAACTTCTAACCCTACATTTCAGTTTATGTTAAATTTTAAAAAAAAGGAATAGTTTCCACAACTCTCTATAACTGATTATCTCTATCTCTAGGGTTTGCTCACTATATTCTTCTTCTACAAGTTTCTCTCTGTTCTCTGTCTAAACTTTATATTTCTGCCTTCTATATCTCTGATTCTATCTCTATTCTGCTATTTTTCTCTGCTATATCTACCTGTTATCTTACTTCAAACTAAATAAAACACCAAAAACAGTGATGGAATCAACTCAGGAACCTTAGGATTCCTGGCAGAAACGGATCATTAATTTGTTATATACTAAAAATGTTTTCTTCTATAACACAATTTCCAGTTGACTGATGTTGAGAGTAGATTTAGTTTTATTTAATTATCATTCTTTTGAACTTCCAAATACACAACATATTCACAGGACAAATATCACCAATCTAGCTTAACTGATAGATACAAGAATTTGTGAATATCCTGGAATGAAACCTGGTTACTTCATACAGGTATATCTTCACAATAGAACAGTGATCATTACCTTTATTGTGGCACTTTCAGACTTCACCACTTGTCGATTGAGCACCTGAAAAGAAAATCATATTAGCCTTTCACTACTCTTGAGATACAGATGACAATGTTCATTTACATATCGAAACAGAAGAGATCTATATATACTATAAGCATGGTCTACATTTATGTTAAAAATTAAAAAAAAAAATCACTCCTACAACCTTTCGGTCACCTGGTTGTATTTTCAGGCTATAGTTACAACCTCGCGATTGTATCTCACCGGCAAATTGTACTTCATTGTTCCTGACGAATTTTTAAAAAATCAGCATCGATAAGATACGGATAAAATGGCAAATTCAACATGACTTTACTGTTCATATCATTAAGGGTGGACTCGAATTACCTCTCACCACAATGTGTGCACTCGAAAGCTGACAACAAGATCTGCGATCCAAGAAAATTTCAAAATATTATGTTAACAAGAAAACAAAATCCAATCTTTTTGCAGACAAAATTATAAGTAGGAGTAGAACGCAGAGAAAAAGAGGTAAACATTCGAAAGATTAAAATTTTAACCTTGCCATGAAATTAGAACCAAACTAATATTAAGCAACCAGATATACGGAATTGAATTATACCATTAACGACAAAAAATGCAAATAGAAACTACCTTTCGGAAATTTGGAATAGAAGTCAACAAAAACCTTGTCATCCCCTGTAAAAATCAATCAGGCAGCAAAACATGCTGAATCAATTCCAATGATAACAATGAATGCAATTAACTAACTATAAAACGACACAAACCGTATTAGTAACAAGAATACAATAAACACCTAACAAACTATCAAAGTCGGTTATAAATAAGCACAGCTAGCTTTAAAACAACAATTCGATAATAAAAAATTAGTTTGGTATAATCTGTTACACCTTTCCTAAGACTTATAAACTTATAATCACATAAAGGCAATTACTATCGTGAAACAAATAATTGAAAAAGAAACAAGACATACATTATTTTGGCAACGCATACAAAGGCTCTCAACTTGATAAAGAGGAGCATCACCAATTGAATCCGTTGCAATTGCTTCTACTATTGAGCCTATTACTTCTTCTTTTGTTTGTGCCGCCATTACTGCCCCTGCGTGTTTTTGAATGTATCTATCTATCTGGGTGTGTGATATGTAATATGTATGTATATTGATTGCAGAAGAGATTAATCTGAAATTTTATGCCTAGGCCTAGCAGCTTCTAGGGTTTTCTTGCCTTTTTTTATATAGTTTATATATAATTTAAAAATAAATGATTCGTGTTTTTATGATGTAAATATATTTTTTATTGATAATTTAAATAATTAAGTAATATTTTTGTAGTATTTTTTTGTCATGATCTATGTACTCGTATCTATCTATACTATAATAGATGAAACATTAAAAATTTGGTTGGTGGTTGTTAGTCGTTCTATTATATTTAAAATATTATATTTAAAACAAGACACCTAAAATTACCCGTCTATCAATTCTATTATATTTAAAATAGGATACTTATATTATGACACTTCATATTATATTTAAAACAGAACACTTAAAATTAATCGTCTATCAATTCTATTATATTTAAAATTGGACACTTATATTATATTTTTATCTATACCATTATATTAAAGACGAAATATTGAAAATTTGGTTGTCAATCGTTGTTAACCGTTAGATTTATTCTTAAAAATTAGTATTATTTAAGAGGTATAAGGTTCGAATCATGCCGGCAACATATTAAAATTATAAAAAAATAGTTTTTTTTGAGAGGTATAATCAAAATTAGAATTTACAATATATATGATAAAAACAACCGTGCATAGCACGGGTTATAAAATAGTATTAATTGGAAATAATGCCCAAAATACACCACTTTTTAGCTTCTGATGTCCAAAATGCCTGAGTGCGCGAGTTCCGCCCTAAATACCCACGGATTAAGCATTCTTAACATGCGTATTCAGATTTTTTAAAACCTGTAAATAACACGCATGTTAAGAATGCGTGTTTTGTTTTGAAAATACAAAGAATACGCATCTTCATGATGCGTATTCACTAAAAGTTAAAAAACCTATACGCATGTTTAGATGCGCGTCCTTTACAAATTTTGAAAAAAAGAAATCCGCATGTGAGGAATGTGTATTCTGTAGGTATTTAGGGCGGAACACCCCGTCAATTAGCATTTTGGGCAAATTTCCCCAAATAGTGGGTATTTTGGTTTTTCACGCGGCACATATAAATAGGATTTCTTCCGTTCAGGAAAGTTTATTGTCTAACATAAGGACATATAAAGATATCCTCGGAAATTTAGACAATAAAATTTTAATGTATGTAAAGAAAAATCTACTCCAAGCTACTTGCTAAAAAATCAAAAAATATTTATAATATATCGATTATGAGAAATATAAAATAATATTTACGAAATTAAAATGACGAGGAAGATAAATGTCAAATAAATTAAATATATTAAAATAAAATTAAAAATAAATAAAAGTACAAATCTAATCCTACGACGTAGACATGTAAATGATATTAAGCTACTAATTTAAGAATATTACGAAACAGTCATATTAAGTGGTATAAAATCTATTATATATATAATTGAATAAGTGGGGGTTGAGTGAGACAATTTAATCATGATAAAATGACAATTATATTCTTCAAGCATTATAATTACACTTAACTCTTATCCTATTTATGAAACTTCTATCTGATTTATTTTCGTATATAACACTCATTAATAGTCAAACTTTAAAATGATAATATATATATATAAATATAAACATACACCTACACATATCAGCGTCATCAAGTTGACTCCCGAAGTTGACTCCCGAAGTAGAAGCCTTACTCCTAAAGATCCGTGCAAACGGAGGACAGACGTCCACCTTGATGGATGTCGATGGAGTCATCAAGTTGACTCCCGGAGTAGAAGCCTTACTCCTCAAGATCCGTGCAGAAACGTTAACTGCAGAGAAGGGCAAGGCAAAAGATGATCAAGCAGAGAAAGAAGCAGCGGCCCGAGCGAAGCGAAGAGAGGCCGATGCGCTACGACTGAAAGGCCTGCAACTTCAGAGGGAAGAAATTGAGCTACAAGAGAAAGCACTGCGCGAAGCACTGCAGGCTGATGAACGAGAGAGAACCGTAAAACATAGGAAGGACCGTAGGGGGCATGACGAAGAAGATGAGTCTGACTCTGATTCGCACCCTAGAAGGAAGCGAACGAAGCAGCACTTTTCATCCAATTCAGACGAAGAGCTTGACGGGTCCCGATCAGACTCACTCATCTGGAAAAGGCTATGTTCGGCGACAGACGGGTCGATTGGGAGCCGATTGTGACAGAAGAGATTGAGCAGTATCGACCCCCTCCACAGGCGAGGAATGACAGTTTCCAAATATGAGTAAGTTTAATGGGAAGGGCGATTGTAATAACTCGAATTTTTAAGAACTTGTAAAACGTTTAATGAATAGTAACCCTGACGAACGGGGAAAACTTTTTAGCCCACACTATGTAGTGCATGAGAAAATGAGTTTCGGAGTTGATATTCTGATTATACGTACCAAATGAGTGTATGTAAACGCTATTAGTTTTCGAAGAAAACGAACTTTGAAAAACGACCATATTTACGAATCATCGAGGATTAAGGGAATCACAATATAATTACGAATTTAAAACCCTACGGATTTATATCCAAGTATCATAATTCAAAACATAAGGAATAAATACGAGAGGAATTACGTCGCGAACCATTTACGAGGAAGTATTACGAAAATGTTTAAGCGACCGAGCAAACGCGTAAACGATTAAATAAACGTAACGCACTAACTAACCATGGTAGAAAATTAATCATGGTTACTTTATCAAATAGTGAGCTAACGTGTAGGATGATCAACCAAGGTTATCAAATAGTAAGCTAAAGAGCTAAACAAGTGGCTTAGCTTGTAATCTACCAATACTAGCTAGATTTGTCGCCAAGATTGGCAACAAAGATCAAATCTTAGGATAGATACTAAGGAATAACAATCAAATAAAAAGATATCACAAGCCTCATTTACAAGAAGCAACCAAGGAAGCATCACCAAAAACTCTCTCTTTCTCTCCCAACCTTCTCCATTCGGCCCTTCACCTTAAAACAAAGAAATCAAAATCAAAACTTCAAGATCTAGCCATGGATAAATCCTCCCATTAATTCTCAAGCTTCCTACCAACCAAACTAAGGTAAGATAAATTTTTGAGCTCTTTTTATCAAGGTTTGATGGGTGAAATAAAATCAAAAAAGTTGATAATGAATAGTGTGAATAGTAACTCTTCTTTGATTTCTTGATTTTAATGGTTGTTTTAGGTTCCAAAAACTATACTAAGCACTCCCAAGACTTCACCATCATCAAGAATACATCTCAAGCTCTCAATAAAGGTATAAATCTTTGACCCTACCTTATTTAAGATTTAAGTTCAAGATCCTTTTAGTATATAGTTGTAAACCTAGTTTTGGTGGGAGTATTGTTGTAATCTTGATGTTTAGCTAAGTAGATTTAAGGTTGATTGTTGTTGCCTCAAGAACAATATGTTCTTGAGAGGAGTTAGTGTGGTGATGATGATATATTTATTATTGGTGGTAGTATAAAGATTTAAGGCATAAACGAAAATCCGATCGTAACCGTAATCTCGTTAAAACAAACAAAACATAACTTTAAGTTTCTGCAGAAAGTCCCGAAGATGTAAACTGTATTTTCTTGAAAAATAACCCTTAATTATTATAGAAAATTTTATAAGAATCGTTTAGGCGCTTGAATCGCTTGATTCCGATTTACGGATCAAAAGTTATGGCCGTTTTACTAAAAGTGATTTACGCGACAAAAACTGCTACGAATTATGAACTTCGAAAATATAAAGGATCGACTTAAGAATGTTCATAAATCATGAAATTTTTACAGAGAGTAGTATATTGAGTTTCCTAACTTCCATAAAAATTTCAAGTGAAATTAATGATTTTTCAATTTTAAAAAAATATCGGAGACGAGACCGCGCGATTAGAAACCGTGGAATCCATAAGCGGAGCCGACGACGAAAATGAAAATGAACTTAAGTTACTTTGAAAAAGGAAGCGACCATGCTGTGAATAAGGACTTACTGGAATAATAAGGGTAATATAAGTTGAGAGGATGCATAATAATTAGTGCATGAGTGCGGGTAGCCGTAAATTAAAACGGGACCTAACGAAACGAATTGTGTTTATGATTATAAATTTCCGAGCGGAACCTAGAGCATCCTCCACCTCGAGATACCCAGGCAAGTTTACGAACCCAACTCCATTTACTGTTGTGTTGTAAAATTATTATTTTATTATCATTACATAAATACCATATTTGCCATGATACGTAGTAATTGAACTTTTCGCATAATATAACGATGTTGTACGATAAGTAAGTATCGTAGAATGTTTAATTACGCTTTAAGCATGACGTATAATTATAAGGCCGTGAGTCGGTCGGGATTTTAAGATAAAAACTCGGTGATCATTCCGGTGATATTATAGGACGATTAAAAGTCCATAGTAGTACGGTTTAAAAGGACTCAACGTCCACTTACAAAATACTAAACACCTCGAACTTTTATTAAAACGATTTCTAAAGATCATATTCCCTCAACTATACTTTATCATTCGAATAATAAATATCTATTTACTATTCATTTATTATGGGAGAAGTATTCTCCAGTGAATATTTATTTCAGACTCGATTAAATATTAAAGATTATTAAATTACTTAAACATAAATTAGTTGAGGAATATTATTTCAAATATTGTTTTAAAAGTATAATTATTTGAGGTTTAATTATTCAACGATTAATATTTGATTATTAAGCATTAGTTATTTAATGGTTTAATTATGATTTAAAAATCATAGAACCTGCTTCAAAATACTTTCTGATTTTCGAAAAATCATTCGAATAATTTCATATCGTCGGAAAATATTATCTCGACTTATTTTAAATATTTAGATTAAAGTTTCAAAGGAAACTCCCCCTTATATAGCAAATATGTTGACAAAGGTCAACTCACATCCCTAGTACTTCCTCCGAAAATTCTCGAAAGTACATATATATACGTACAAATCAAAGTGTACCTATCAACAAACAATGTGTTTGGGGAACAATATAAGTTCCAGATTGATGATGAGATTCTTACAAGGACAAGGAGGGGTAGACTGCAGTACTTCGTGGATTGGGGAGACTATCAATTTACTACCACATAAGAAGGTATCTTATATATTGATGAACATGTGGAGCATGCGTATCTGAGAGGGATGGACGCAAAACCGTATCTTGAGAGGCATAGACACGAAGTGTGTACCTGAGAGGGACGAACACAGAAAAGGCCCAAATGCGTCCAGGGTGATAACCAATAATAAAAGGGAATCGTCTATCTATATGTAGAAAAGGTTACTATTTCCGTAGTACGACTGATCATCGTATACGGTGGCTCCGGTGAATGTCCTATTCTTCCAATTGGAATTGTGATGCAATACCGTAACTCAAGCCTAGGTGCTGGGTTTACTATTAAGGTATTCGCAGGATAATAAAATCCACTAAAGAATTGTTTTCATAAGAAGGTGTGTATCACCAAGGAAAACTATTTTCGAATAAAACATAATTATCATATATGATGTTTTACGTGAGTTATCATACAATCATTTTCATACTGTACATTTTTATGTTGAGCATTATAGCTCACACTTGTTTTCTTAAATTTACACAACACAACAGTGAATCAAGATGCCTATCATGAGAACCACAGCCAGGAAACGTGTAGGAAATGGCCAACTGTTCCGTAGGTTGTTTGGTGTTGTACCACAAGTAGTCCGAATAAGCTGGATTGGTTTTCAGTTGTTTTTAGTTCAGCTTATTTATAAGTATGACTTATGTAAGGTAATAAATAAGAAACGTATATTTGGCCGACGGACTCGACTTACTTAAAGGTTATTTCCCGGTAAGACTTAATTACTTTTGGGTTGTAATAATTATCACTTTATGGTTGATCTACTCTAGTAATGAATGGTTCGTTTCCAAGACAATAACCTGTAAGTGTGTGTGTGTGTGTGATAAGTGTGGGGTCTTAAAGTGTGAGTATTTATATTTTGTGATGCGAGATATGTGGTTTATAGTGATTGAGATGGCGTGGCCTCCGAGATCCCTAACCCCGAATTTTGGGGCGCCACAATGATCCAGAGGACCATTGTGACAAATACGAGTTACTGATGATTGGAATGAGGCATAATGACATCACACTCTGCAAAATGTTCAAGACCTATTTAAAGGGATCGGCCTCGATGTGGTACAAATCACTCAATCCCAGGTCCATCGGGTCGTATGAACAAGCAAAGAAAAAGTTCTTAAAGTACTACTCTCATTTATGTCGAAAGGCGAAGGACACCAAAGCCCTGGTCCACTGTAGATAGAGGGCAAAAGAAAAACTAGGGGATTTTTTAGCCCGCTTCAAGGAAGAAGCCGGAATGGTCACAAATCTGGATAAAGTCAAGGCTATGGGCTTCCTCATGGCGGGGCTAGACCCCTAAAAAGGTAAAAAACTTCGTTCCTCCCTTTACGATTTTCTCCCCGAATCCCTGAATGATATATATGTGAGGGGCAAGAACATTCGCCGGAAGATGGAAAGTATTGGGGGATACAAGGACTCCCGAAGGGATGATCGATCGAAGCGAGCAGATAGATATGAAAGCTCAAGATCCGGGATTGACCGAAGAAAGGAAGGAAACTGACCGTGGGGTCGAGCGACGCCGAGATAGAGATTCGGCTATATTCACCCCCATGAATGCACCAATCTCCAAGATTTACCATGAGATCAAGGGTAAGACTAGGTTCGTTTGGCCAGCTAAAATGAAAGTCCCAAACCATAAGAAGAACCTCGACAAATACTGCGATTATCAAAAATACAAGGGGCATAATATTGACAAATGCTACCATCTCAAAAAACTAATCCAGCGAATGATCAAAGAAGGCGAACTTAATCAGTTCGTCCAAGATCTAAGAGACATACTGGGGACGAAGGATAACCATGAAGTACCAGAAGCTAAAGAGCCTGAACGAAGAGACAGGATAAGGGGCAAGGTGAAGACAATATCTGGGGGCAGTGTGCCAGACAGAGACAGTAAGACAACGAAGAAAAAATATGCACGACAAGTGTACGGCCTCTATCAGTTTGGCCAGGCGAAGCCCCACATGCCTATGACTTTCAGTACAGAAGATTATGGGACGTCATTCGCCCACATAAAGACCCCTTTATTATCAACCCTCTCATTGGGAAGAACAAGATTTGGAAGATGCTTGTGGACACTGGCAGTTCGGCCAACATACTATTCCACAAGACTTACTGCAAGATGAATCTGGCGGGAGAACTGTTGGAGCCTTGCAACGAAGCACCTCTTTATGCCTTTGGGGGATACCTGATATAGTTTGAAGGTACGATAACAATTCCCGTTCTTTTGCGTAAATTGTCATATACTGTTGAAAAACTAGTGAAATTGTCACATGTTATTCTGGGAAGACCGTTCATGTCAATCTTCGAAGCAGTAGAGTCCATACCCAATCTCAAGCTTAAATTTCCAACTAAAAATGGGGTAGGAGAGATGAGGGGCGATCAAAGAGCCGCCAGAATTATAATGTTGGAAGACTTGGAGAAAGATCAGGCCTATGGAGAAGCCAGATGAAACTGGAAAAAGAAAAAGAGCTGAAGCAGAGCCCAGTGGGAACAGAGAGACTCTGAACATTGAGTTGGAGAAGTTCAGAGCAGATCTATCGAGTCCGATCGCCGAACCAACTGCCGAGACCGAAGAAGTTGATCTATAAGCTGTCCATTCGGGAAAAATGGTTCAGATCGGGAGAAATATGGAGAAAGATCTGAAGGAAAAAGTTATTGCGGTGATTCAACAGTACCATGATGTATTCGCCTGTGGGGCGGAAGAAATGCCTGGTTTGGATCCCAAGAAGGCTAAACATTATTTGAATGTACAGCCCGAGGCCAAACCGGTAAAGTAGAAAAAGAGGACTTTTGCAGCCAAACGACAGAAGGTAATTGAGGCCGAGGTGGAAAAGCTGTTGGAAGCTAAGTTTATAGAGGAGATTGAATAGCCTGTCTGGTTGGCTAACGTGGTGGTCGTTAAAAACTCCAACGGAAAGTGAAGGATGTGCATGGACTACACGGATCTCAATAAGGCTTGTCCGAAGGATCATTACCCACTGTCTAACATTGACCAACTGATAGATATCACGGCTGGATACCAGGTACTTAGTTTCTTGATGCTTTTTCTGGTTATCATCAAATTGTCATGAACGACAAAGATGTGCCTAAAATAGCGTTCATAACTCGGAAGGGAACTTATGCTTATATTAAAATGCCCTTCGGACTTAAGAACGCTGGAGTCATATTCCAGCGAATGGTGAACAAGGTGTTTAAGGAATAGATCGGTCGGAATATGGAGGCTTATGTGTACGACATGATTATAAAGCCCTTGTTCCAAGATCATGCTGAAGACTTGAAAAAATGCTTCGAAACTCTCTGAAGAAATAATGTGAGGTCAAATCTGAACAAGTGCACCTTCGGGGTGTCCACTGGGAAGTTTCTGGGCTACATGGTCAGTGCCCGTGGGATTGAGGCGAACCCGGAGAAAATTGAAACAGTCATCAATATGGAAGGCCCTAAATGCATCGGAGATATCCGAAAACTGATTGGTCGACTGGCTGCCCTTCGGTGATTCATTTTCAGATCATCCGAGAAGGTGCCTCCTTTCTTCGCCATGCTTATAGGGTCAAAGGATTTTGAGTGGGGCCCCCAGTGTTAAAAGACATTCGAAGAAATATATCACCAAGGCACCACTCTTAATGAGGCCTGATCCAAATGAAACACTTGAGCTCTACCTAGATGTGTCTAACATAACACTAGGGGCGATACTGGTGAAAAATCATGAAGTTAACCAGTATCTTGTTTTCTTCGTATCTCATGTTCTTAAGAATGCAGAAACAAAATACCCCAACGCCGAAAAATTCGCATATGGGCTGGTTATAGCTTCCCAAAAATTGCGACATTACTTCCAGAGCCGAACGGTTCAAGTTGTCACTGACCATCCTCTAAAGAAAATTTTGACAAGGCCCGAAGCTTCGGGAAGGGTCGTGGCTTGGTCCATCGAATTAGGGGAATTCGACCTCAAATATATCCCCCAAACGGAAATTAAAGCCCAACCTCGGATGATTTCATGATCGAGTGCACTTTTTCCGGGCCGCGGGATCTTACGCTGGAAGAAAAGCTCGTTCGAACCCCGGGAAAATGGAAGCTTTTTAGGGATGGTTCGGTCGCCGGGAAGAAGTATGGGGCTGGTTTAATACTTTCTAACCCCGAAGGGTTCGAGATATGTTAAGCTATACGTTTTGATTTTCCCCTCACCAATAACGAAGCAAAGTACAAAGTGGTCCTAGCAAGAATGGAGTTGGCCTGAAGTCTCGAGGCGAAACACTTAAGGGCGTTCAATGATTCTATGTTGGTAGTCAAGCACTTCTCAGAAGAGTATGAACGAAGGGACCTTCGGACAAAGGATTATGCTGCTAAGGTAAAAAATGCTTCTTTATAATTTGAAACTTTTGAACTAAGTCAAATAGGCAGGGAAAATAATAGTCGTGTGGATGCCCTCTCCAGTCTAGCTTCGGCTGAAACACAGAGCCTAACCGGTTCTAATTACCTCACCGAAGCCAAGATGCCTTCGATCGAGAAAAAAAAATGTTTGAATATTCACTAAGGCACTGATTGGATGACTCCAATTCAAAATTTTCTGGAAAATGGAATCCTGTCTTTAGACTAAAGAGAAGCCCTAAAAATAAAGTACAGGGCATCAAGCTACACAATTGTCAATGGAAGGATGTACCGCCGATCTGTCAGCCAACCCCTCTTAAGGTGTTTGAATACCGAAGAGCAACATCAAGCTCTCGAAGCGGTGCACGAAGGAATTTGCGGAGAATATCTAGCCGGTTGGTCTCTCACCTTTAAAATCCTTCGTCAAGGATTCTTTTGGCCGACTTTGCGAGCCGATGCAAGTGAGTATGCAAAGAAATGCGAACAATGTCAGCTGTTCGCCACAGTTATGAAGTAACCTCCCGAAGAAATAACTTATATCCTTAGCCCCATTCCATTCGCCATGTGGGCCGTGGACATAGTTGTAATTCTCCCTACCAGCATCAAACAGACAATATACTGCATAACTGCCATCGAGTACATGACCAAGTGGGTCGAAGCCTGACCGTTATCCGCCATAAATGAGGAAGCAGCTAAGAAGTTCTTTCTGGAGCAGATCATTCTCAGATTTGGAATTCCAAAAATTTACGTTTATGACAATGAAACCCAATTTATTGGAAATAAGTTACGAAGGTTTCTGCATCACTTTGGGGTTCAACAGAAGTTCAGCTCAGTCGCTAATCCGCAAGAGAACGGGGCAATCGAAGCAGCGAACAAAATAATCATTCAAAGAATAACGAAGAGGATGGGTAAAGCTAATGGAAGATGGGTCGAAGAACTACCTTGGGTCTTATGGGCTTACCGAACGACGCTTATGTCTTTCACTGGGGAAACTCCTTTCAGGTTAGCCTATGGAACAGAAGCCTCGGTTCCGGTCGAAGTGGGTCTAGAGTCTTATAGAACTGAGGTCTACAATATGGAAACCAATAACTTTGGATTAAGGGCGAATGTGGACCTGTAAGAAGAGGAAAGAGAGACTGCCCACCGAAGGAACATGAAATACTTACTGCGGGCAGCCCAACACTATGATTCTTGAATTTAAAAGAAGTCATTCGGCATTGGAGATCTGGTCATAAGAGAATTAGTTGCATTCATGCCGACGAGACAAGGAAAACTTCAGCCGAACTGGGAAGGGCCTTATAAAGTAATTGAGGTCGTTCACCCGGGAACTTACAAGCTAGAAACACTGGTTGGCGAAACAATCAAAAACACTTGGCATGCCAGTCGACTCCGAAAATTTTATCAGTAAGATTTTTTTTTTATTTCTCACTTGTACTTCATTTTGAGTTCCTTGCGAAAAATGTAATGATTTGATGATTAATCAAAATGCACTTCTCTCTCGCCAATTTATTAATTAAAAAGAAAAAATTTCTTATTACAAACTAAGCGGCCGAATAAGTATTATCTAGGGGCAAACCCCGAAGAAAATAAACCCTTCGGTCTTCATGTTTGCTTTGCTTTAGATAAAGGGCAGATGGATATGTTTTAGGGGCAATCCCACATAGCTTAACATCCTTTGTCCTATTACTGTTATTAAATTTAAAAAAATGAATACAAGCGGCAACGATAAATGAGGAATTTCTAGGGGTGATCCTAGAAAAAAAGACTTTCCCCATCGTCCTTCCCTTATAATTCTAACTTATTGAAAGAAAAGGGATATTGTCGAATGGCGAAGAGGGCTTCGTCTAGGGGCAATCCCGAAGAAAACACGCCCTTCGCCATCCAATTATGCATAAAACAATTTCCAAGTCAAACTTGAAGAACGAAGGAGGTCTCATCTAGGGGCGATCCCGAAGAAAACGAGTCATCCCCCTTCTGCGTTTAACATTACTGCAAATATTACAGTTTATTTTTACAAGTACGACTTTTGACTGATGGAACGAAGGCGCACTGGCCTAGGAGCAACCCGAAGAAGGCCATCCCCTTGTTTCTTCACCCAAAAGGATTTAACCTTAGTGTTAACGTCCCGATGTTCTCTTCAGATTTAAACCTTGTCCCTATAACACTTGGGGTCGAAGAAGGACATGAGAAACAAAAACTGTTGAGGCAAAAATTGAGCCAGAGATGCAGGGATACTGTACAAACACAAAAAATTGCTAAAATTGCTAAGACAAAATAAAAGGTCAAAGATGCAATAAAATGAAAGAATGATGCATTAAAACTTAAAAGGAAATTTGGCTCGAAGGCAAGTTAAAGTTACAAAGGCCGAAGGCAGAAGTATCAATTACAACTTAAAAATTCAAAAATTTACAAGTCAAGAAATTTAAGACTGAAGGTCCTCATCCGAGAGCTCTTCGTCTTCTCCAGAAGAGACGGGAGGGGCTTCAACTGTTGGTCGATCAATAGGATCTTCCAGACTGTCGTCCAGCAGCTGCTTATAATCCCAGCCAAGGCCATGAGCCTTCTCCAGGAAATAATCAACACCGAACTGAAAACAACGCTCCTCTGTCCTGTCCAGCTGCTTCTTTGTCTTCCGAAACTCCTTTCGGGACTTCTTTAGCTGAACATTCCGGTGGTTGATCCTCCTATTCGCCTTGTCTAGGTCTCTCTCCATCCGTTGTCTGTCATTCTGCAATACGGTGGCATGGCCTACCATCATACTATTCTGATTATGCACCCTCTCCAGCTCTTCCTCGGCCGTCGTGACCCTCCTCTCCAGCTCCTTGACCTCGGCCATCCTGGCCTCCATGTCTTGGACCTTGTCCTTCATGGCAGCAGCCCAAGGAGCCACCTGCAAAAATACACAAGGCAAAAATATATCAAACGAACGAAGAAGAAAATACGGAAAGGGGCTTAAAATTAAAATAAAATTAACTACTTACTAGGGACAGGAAGTACATCAGCTCAGTACAAGCTTCTGTCGGAGAAGCTGCCATGAATAAGGAAAGATCGGCGGGGAGCTAAAGACCGTGGTATAGGTCAGAGGCCAAATCCTTCGTCAACTGCCTAGTCGTGTAGAAAATATGATCCGACGTCAGAACACCCTACCTAGGGAGGTACATCTGAATGACCCCGTCTCGGCTTCGGGTCCACTTGGATGGAGCCCCCTCTCCCATAAACTCTGACTCATCCCCTCACCATCTTCCGAAGCTAGAGGGACTTGATGAAGCGGGACCGCTCTCTCAGCTTCAGCCCTCTCCTCCGCCTCCTCGGAAGGATCAGGGACGACCTTCTTCCCGAGTGCCTTGACCTTAGCTTCCTCCTCTGCAGCCCTCTTCTCAGCCGCCTTGGCCTTCTTCCTCTCTATAAGAGCTACCCTGGAAGACACTGAAAAATAAAAAAGACAAAAGAAAGGTCAGTCTAAGCAAATACTACAAAATACCAAGTAAATAATGCATAAAGACAGAAGGGATAAAAGGATGAACGAACAAAAGGGAAAATAGTTATATAATAATAAAGCTATAATAAAGCTACAAGTATAAAAATAAATAGACGAAGGAAGAGTTTGTTACCCCCACCCTACAAGCTCGAAATCCGGTCCTTGTCTCGAAACTCCTCAGGACCGAGCTTGGTCACCTTCACGTCCACCAGGGCCGCGTAGTTGTCCTACTCCTCCTCTGTCAAGTTCGGCATTATAAGCGCCGAAACATTCACATCATGCCACACCGACATCTCGGCCAGCTTAGGCCCACTGACAAAGCTCCAGTGAGTGTGGGTAGTCTTATTACTAGAGTTGGTGGTCATTCAGTCCGCTCGGCCCGCCCGATGGGCGATGTTTTAGAAGCCCGGGCTCTTCGGGTTCTTCCAGAAATCATAGTGATACCAGAATAGCCGAGTACATGGGCGAATCCCAGCTTAGAGACACATGTTGTGGAAGCAGTTGATATGGATCGATCCATTCGGATCCATCTGCCCCAACGCGATTCCTATCTGATTGAAGAGGTTCCTCAGAATCTTCAGCAGCGGCACTCGAAAGCCGCACTTGAATGTCGCGTCAGAAATCCCGACCGTGCAATCTCCATACCCCTTCAGCACGCCAGGGGTGTCACAGATTCGCTCATCCTCCTTGGCAGCATACAACCAGAAGAAATAGAGAGGCGAATTAGTCCATGTACTTAGATTAAACAAAAAAAGGAAAATAAAAGGACAGGGGACCGAGTACATGTCCTAGAACCGAGCGAATAAAGAAAAGCCCAGAGTCGACTCCCGAAGGGTCTTCTAACAGACAAGTTTTCCCGAATAAAGTTCTTGCCCTAGAAACCCTTCGTCTACCATCTTTAAACTCCAAACAAGAAAAGACTACACCCTTGGTCGGCTGCCGAAGGTTGTTTTACAATCAAAACCCCCCGAAGTGAGTTCTTGACCATGAACAACTCGCTTGCCCTCTTTAAACCCGGTGGGTGCTCCTAAAAAAGGCAAAAAACCCAGAAAAATCCTACAAACTACCAATAAAAGATGTCCCACACCAAAAAACAACACGAAAACACAAAATAGAGCCTAGAAAATAACCTCTGGACCCACATGCAAACAACGAAAACTAATCACTTGCATAAAAACATAAAATGTGTAAAAAGGAAAATGGGAACTTACTGATTTGTAGATGTTGTTTGACTGAGATGGGGTGATTGGGGAAGGTGGAGTTGTTGCTGCTCGTGATTGGAAGAGCTCAGAAAAATGTTGTTGATATCTGTATTTGGTTGCTGTGAAATGATAAAAAGAAAATAAGAGTACACTGTGACTCTTTATATAGGCGCCCTAAAATGGTTTAGGTGCCAAAAAGGGCGGCGTTTGGGGCACTTTTGAAATGGACATCCCAGATTGAAACGGTTGAGATTCAACGGCTGAGATTAAACAATGAAACGATGTGACAAACAGGTGTCACATTAATGCACCCACGACATTGCCACATGTATAAATGAAAATCGAGGTAAGATCGAAGTAGTCGTCTTAGGGTTTCTTCACCCCAATATGGGCCTAGACTGATGTCCATCGGCCCGCCCGAAGAACAGGGACATGTTGGCTATGGGCCCAACACGACCCACCGAGCGAAGGCCCATTTAGAAACTATATTGTTGGGCCGAAGGTCCAACATGCCCATGAATCGAAGGCCCAGTTAGCCCAGCAGACTGAGGCCCACTTCTGTTTCAACCGTTGGGATCACTCAATAAAAACGCCCCCTTTTTCGCTCTTCTTGATGATGAAGGTGTAATGGACGAGGCATTAATGGAAATATCGGG
The DNA here is from genome assembly GCF_009905375.1 of Apium graveolens. NCBI lineage: Eukaryota > Viridiplantae > Streptophyta > Magnoliopsida > Apiales > Apiaceae > Apium > Apium graveolens. The sequence goes on from NC_133652.1 coordinate 55,547,182, forward strand.
TATAAAACCCTTAAAAAGTAAAAAATAGATAATCACATACTCATTCTCTTAAACACTACTCTCTACTTTCTTATATTCATTAAACCCACTTTACATCCAGATTCTCATTCCCACGCCGGAGGTGAATCGGGGGGACAATCACTCGCATTCTATTCCATTTCAGGTCACAACCGAAGACAGTTCCAAAGTGGCCGAAGCCTGTTCATTCGTTTCTGAAGAAGATCTGGGCGTAACAGTATGTAAGCCGGGGGAGTTACCTTTAGTGACTAGTAATATGTTTTTTATATGAAATACAAAAACTAAACTTTTCCAACACCCCAGACTGGGGTGTTGGTGTTTGCAGCTTACTTTTTTAAATTCATCGCTCTTCTAATTACTCCCACTGCTCGGCGTCACTCTCTCTCTGACCTTAACATATCAAGGAACCTCCTCTCTCTCTCTCTCCCCCTCCCATTTCCTCCCCCCTCTATCCCCTCCCTCCTGGTTCCCTCTCCATCCCGTTTCCCTATGGTTCTCTATTTATAATTCCTTTATTATAAATATTAAAGTTTTTTCATTTTTTTCTTTTTGAAAATTTTCTAATTTTTTAAAAATATTTTACAGTTTAATTAAAATTTTAACATAAATCTAAAAGCATTCACTAAATTTTCTATATATATATATATCTTATCTATATTATACTATAATAATTGGAATGAGGTATAATTTGGTATTCCTTTTTTTAGTTGGTTTGGTTATCCCCATTTATGACCGTCATATATTTTTTAATCAAGTGATCAGGTTCGTCAGATTCAAATACCAAAAGAATGTAGACTACTCAATCTTCAGATTCGAACCCCTCTAACAACAAATATTTATATTATTATTTATACACTACTAAAACTTTCAGGTTGGAACTCCACCAACAGCAAATATCTATATTATTACATATATACTAACCAATATTAGGTTCGAATCCCGCCAACAACAAATATTTATATATTATTTATACATATACTAATAAGATAATTATCCAAAAATATATTATAATTTTAAATAATATAAAAATATTAATGAAGACCCGAATATTATAATTTTAAATAATATAAAAATATTAATGAAGACCCGTGCATCGTACGGGTCGTAAGGTTAGTAATATATTAATGACTTTACACACTATTTGTGTGCATAAAAAAGTGAGATTTTTTTAAAGAAAAATTATAATTATTCCAATTCTTTGAAAGTATTTGTAAAATATCTGATAGGGAATAAATAAATCCTAATTACGTAATTAATATTATATTAATTACACATAATTTGGGCTACAAGGCCCAATAAGAAGATGTATGACATTCAGACAAAAAAGGTTAATACATTGATCAAGCCTGATGGACCAGATCAGGCCTGATGGAACAAAGAAGGCCCAAAATCCTGAATATTAATTAAATTCGTAATTAATTAATAAGGGAGAAAAACATCTATTAAGATGAGTCCTAGTGGGGACATAAATCCTTGTAGATTGGCCTCCAAGGAACCTCATGAGATAAGGAAACAGTTTCCTACTTCCTAGGACTCCAAAGTCCATTCTAATTCAGAGACTTGCCCACCAAGTCTCCTAACCCAAGTCCAATTCAAGGACTCGCAACATCTATATAAAGGGTCTCACCTCCACCAATCAGAACTACATTTTTTGGCTTGATTCTCTAATTCACAGAGATATGTCGGTATCACGTAAAGGCAGAGTTAAGTTACGAAACACGATAGCAGCCATTAAAGGCCTTGAGCTCCCGAACCTTAGCAATAAACACAACAATTAGTATACTCTAGTTTTTTATCCATAATATTTGGAGCCGTCTGTGGGAAACGCGCAACAACAACCATGGCGAGAACACGGAGAACAAGCAGCGCCCTTGAAGGAGGAACACCCGCGGGGACAACCCAAACGATTTCGTCAACCGTGGAGGCACCTCCGCATTCAACCTATGCCGCTACCCAAGGAGGAGCCCAGGTAGGGGCAACTGAACCTCAGCCATAAGGGACGATTCCCTCGGCTACTCAAGGGACGAATTCCCAACTTCAGCAGTTACACGCACCTGTAAATTCCCGACCCATCAGGCATGAGTATTCAACTATTGTGACTATTAACCCCCCTTATGGGATGCCCCTTTACCTCGAGGTTGGAGGAAGTGGGCATGTTGGACGAAGTGAAGCACGGAGGCAAACACCCCCTTACATTTAAGTTTTGACTCCTATCCCGGAGGATCATGAATTTTATGGTCCTTATACTGAGAGAGATTCCTAATCTTCGGACGATGAAGTGGCCCCAAGAAGGAGACGTGCTGGCAAAGAACCAATGGCTGATGGCAACCAACGTCGTAGGAGTACCTGAGGGGTGAATCCCCAAGAGGTGTAGGAGAGAAGTAAGGTGCACAAGACAGAGATTCAAAGGCTGAAGCACGACTTGGAGGCGCACCAGGCTCCCATACTCCCATTACCACCTAGGGTAGAAATCCTCCTCCAATCATAGACCTGGATGGTCCGTCACAAAGAAGGGCTGTAGTCCCAAAAGCCGATCCGAGCAATCTTCTTCCCCTTGGAGATCCTGATGATCCCACTCCACCATTTACTGAAGAAATAATGAATTCCCACATATCAAGGAAGTTCAAGATGCCCACTATCAAAGCTTATGATGGAGCGGGAGATCCCGCTAATCACGTCGGAACCTTCTCCAATACACTGTTGTTGCAGCTCGTGAATGACGGTATTAAGTGTCGGGCCTTTCCTCAAACCCTGTCGGGTATGGCTCAAAGATGGTATAGTCGTTTGCCCCCAAACTCTATTAGGTCCTTCAGAGAATTAAGTCAGGCTTTTATTAAGCAGTTCATCAGCGGGAGAGTGCATGAGAAAAGTTCAGCATCCCTCATGAGCATTGTGCAGGGAGCGAAGAATTCCTTGAGAGACTACCTGAGTCGTTTTACAAAGGAAGCTTTAAAAGTCCCGGACCTTGATGACAAGGTAGACATGATAGCACTGCAACATGGAACTAGGGATGAGTTCATCAAGATGTCCTTGGCCAAGCGCCCCCTGAAAGCATGTTACAGCTCCAAGATAGAGCCGGGAAGTACATCAAGGTGGAAGAGAGCATGAGGAAGACCGTAGTAAGTAACGAGCCCGCTGGAGGCAAGAAGCGGAAAACCGATCTGGAATATATTGCAAAGGACAAATATCCTAGAACTGAGTAAAACAATGACTCAACCCTGAAGAAGGGAGGACCTGGACAAAAGTTTATTGAGTATGCTAAGCTGAATGCTCCACGAAGCTAGATTTTGATGGAAATCGAGAAAGATCGAGATATTCGTTGGCCTAAGCCCTTGAAGGCTGATCCTACCAAGCTAGATAAGAGCAAGTATTGTAGATTTCACAAGGATGTTGGTCATGACACCGATGAGTGTAGACAACTGAAAGATGAAATTAAATTCCTCATCAGAAAAGGAAGATTGAACAAGTACACTGGAGATGGAGGAGATAGGAGCAATAATGTGAGAAAGAACTTTGATGATCGAAGAAGAGATCAAGATGATCAAGGGTGAAATTCCCAACCTATGGGACCGGTGACAAATACAATCTTCGGAGGACCGCGACCCCGAGTGCCTGTGATAAACACAATTTTTGGAGGACCAACCATCGCGGGATTATCCAAGAACTCCAGGAAAGCGTATACCCGAGAAGTTATGCATATTGTTGGAGAAGCCCCGAATAGGGCCAGGACAGGAATAACAATGGCTTTCGATGATTCTGATCTGGAGGGTGTGAAATTTCCCCATGACGACACGTTGGTCATAACCCCAATAATAGGGAACAGCCCGGTGAAGAGGGTCCTCGTAGATAACGGTGCCTCAGTCGACATCTTACTCCATGATACCTTTTTAAGGATGGGTTACAATGATTCCCAATTGACCCCAACCGATATGCCGATATATAGATTTGCGGGAGTAGAGTGCCTCATGGAAGGAATAATCAAGTTGCCAACAACAATAGGTCAGGAACCAAGGCAAGCAACACAGATTTTGGACTTCGTGGTGGTGAAGGCTAGTTCAACTTATAACGCTATCATGGGAAAAACAGGGATACATGTCTTCAAGACCGTCCCTTCTTCCTACCATTCAGTCATGAAGTTTCCCACCCGGAATGGGATTGGAGAAGAAAGAGGAGATCAAAAAATGGCAAGGAGTTGTTACGTAGCCTCTTTAAGGGCAGATGGAGTTGGGGGGCAAGTTCTGCCTATTGAAGATCTGGATATCCGAGAGAATGATGAGAAATGAGGGAAGCCAGTAGAAGACTTGGTTACGATTCCTTTGGCTCCAGAGGATCCTGAGAAAGTGACTTGCATTGGAGCAACACTAGAAGAGCCCCTTAGAGGGAAGTTGGTGAAATTTTTGCAAGAAAATAGTGATGTGTTCGCATGGTCTGCAGCTGATATGCCAGGAATAGACCCGGAACTAATCACTCACAAGCTGAATGTGGATCCAAGTCGGAAAACAGTGAAGCAAAATAAAAGAAGCTTTGCTCCGGAGAGGCAAGAGCTATTAAACAAGAAGTAGAGAAGCTCTTAGAGGCTGGTTTCATTGAAGTGATTCAATTTCCGGAATGGTTAGCAAACCCTGTAATGGTAAAGAAGGCCAATGGAAAATGGAGGATGTGTGTGGACTTTACTGATTTGAATGAAGCATGCCCTAAGGACTGTTTCCCATTGCCAAGGATAGACACTTTGGTAGATGCAACACTTGGACATGAGATGCTGAGTTTCATGGATGGATTTAGTGGATACAATCAGATCAAGATGTACAAGGACGACATCCCAAAGGTATCATTCATTACTGACTTTGGTGTTTATTGTTATCTTGTTATGGCATTTGGTCTCAAGAATGCAGGAGCCACCTATCTAAGGTTGGTAAATAAAATTTTTAAGGATCTTATTTGCAAGAGCATGGAAGTTTATGTTGATGACATGTTAGTCAAGAGTCTAGTAAAGACTGACCATATAACCCATTTGAGGGAAGCTTTTGAGGTCCTGAGATACCATAAGATGATGTTAAATCCTATGAAGTGTGCTTTTGGAGTAGGGTCTAGAAAGTTTTTGGGATTGATGGTCTCCAAGAGAGGAATCGAGGCCAATCCCGATAAATTAAAGGCAATCCTGGACATGGAACCACCAAAAACTATCAAAGATGTTCAAAAGCTCACATGAAGGGTTGCTGCCTTGGGATGATTCATCTCCAAGTCTGGGGACAAGTGCTTGCCGTTCTTCAAGTCCTTAAAAAAGGTTAAAGATTTTGTATGGAGTGCGGAAAGCCAGAAGGCATTCGAGGAATTAAAGAAATATATGGCTCAGGCCCCATTGTTGGCCAAGCCAGCTTTGAATGAAGTCTTATACTTGTACTTGGTCGTTTCAGAAAGTGCCTTGAGCGCTGTGTTAGTTAAGGAGGAACTGAAAATCCAGAAACCCGTATACTATGTCAGCAAAATTTTGCATGGTGTTGAGTTGAATTATTCATCTATTGAGAAATTTGAACTAGCCTTGGTAATGGCTTCAAGAAAGTTGCGTCCCTACTTTCAGGCTCATAGGATTGAAGTACTAACAAATCAGCCCTTGTGAAATATTATTCATAGTCCCAAGGCTAGTGGGAGGCTGATCAAGTGGGCAATAAAGTTGGGATAATTTGACATTAAGTATAAGCCACGAACAACAATAAAAGCCCAGGCATTGGCTGACTTCGTGGTGAAATGTACCATACCTAACCAAGAAGTCGGGGGGTAGGAAGATACTATACCTCAAGACGGACAAAGATAAGGATGATAAGGAGAAAGAATACCGGGTTCTCTATTTTGATGGAGCATAAAAAACAAATTCAAATGGAGCAGGTCTAGTTTTACAAAGCCCTGATGGGTTCTTGATTGAATATGCTATGAAGTTAGACTTCCCGACCACAAACAATGAGGAAAAATATGAAGCTCTGATAGCTGGCCTCGACCTAGCAGGGATACTGAGAGTCAAGAACTTGAAGGTCTGTGGAGACTCGAAGTTGGTTGTATCCCAGGTAAAGGGAGAGTTTAAGGCAAGGGATGATACGATGGCTAAGTATGTCCGCCTAGTAAGGGCTGTGATGACCCAATTCGATGAATGCCATGTTGAGCACATTCCAAGGGAGGAAATTGCTAAGGCAGATGCCTTATCAAAGTTTGCTTCATCTGAGATAGAGAAAAGTTCAGGAAGTGTATACTTCCACATTTTGAAGACACGGAGCATTAATGCTAAACTTGTAGCTCCTATTGGTCTGGGGACGTCATGGATAGATCCCATTAAGACCCATATTCAAATCGGTTGGTTGCCAAATGATGCTAATGAAGCATGGAAGTTGGCTGTTCGAGCACTAAGATACTCCTTGATAGATGTGATTTTATATAAAAAATCTTATGTGGTTCCCAACTTAAGATGTCTCAGGCCCGATGAGGCACGCTTGGCTCTGGAAGAGGTACATGAAGGTATCTGTGGGCAACACTTGGGGGGCAAAGCGCTAGCTCATAAGATAACCCGTTTAGGCTTCTATTGGCCAGAAATGATGGTTGATGCCAAAGAGTATGTGAAGAAGTGTGACCCTTTTCAGAAGCATGCGCCTGTCGTTAGACAACCCCCCGAGATGTTGACCTCCATCAACTCACCTATCCCCTTTGTTATATGGGGAATAGATATACTTGGACCTTTACCCATGGCCACGACACAAAGAAAGTTCCTGATTGTAGCCATTGATTATTTTACTAAATGGATTGGAGCCAAGCCATTGGCCAAAATCATAACTAAGCAGGTTGCACAATTCCTGTGGGAAAACATCATGTGCCGGTATGGAATTCCCCATATCCTGTTACCGATAATGGAACACAGTTCAATAATGAAGAATTCAAGAGGTATTGTGGAGAGAATGAGATTGAGTTACGATTTACCTCTGTGGCTCATCCACAAGCTAATGGGCAAGCGGAAGTGGCAAATCGAATAATCCTGGATGGACTAAAGAAGAGGATTGAGAAATCCAGGAATAATTGGGTAGATGAAATACTCCCAATACTTTGGGCTTATAGAACTACTTGTAGAGTCACTACCGGAGCCACTCCCTTCATGTTGGCGTATAGGGCAGAAGCAGTTTTCCCTGTAGAAATATCGCACTCATCTCCCCGAATCCAGGCTTTTAATGTTGAGGAAAATGAGGAGGGGCAAAGATTAGCCTTGGACTTAATCGATGAGGTACGGGATGAAGCACATGCGAAGATAGTGAACTATCAGAAGAAAGCTTCGTTCTATTACAACCTAAGGGTTAAGGAAAGGTTCTTAAAGCAAGGAGATTTAGTCCTTAGGAAAGTGGAAGCCTCTGGAGTAGGGCAAAAAGGAAAGCTTTCCCCAAACTGGGAAGGGCCCTATAAGGTTAAAAGAGTTCAAGGAAGGGGAACCTACAAGTCAGAGACTATGGATGGTTTTGAAGTCCCGAGAACTTGGCATGCACAAAACCTGAAGGTTTACTATGTGTAAATCAGTTGAACACGATTCTCACTTGTCAAAACGACAAGTAGGCTGAAAATCACCTTGAAGCTTTGCTTGCGTAGGATTTTATATTCTAATTCTAGTAGGATTTACATTTTTGATTCATTATTGTTAAGGGTTGAACCCATACCATGTAAGGCTGTGGAAAACCAGACTTTATATTAACGAGTTTGAAATTATTTCAACCTTTGGATATTTAAGTTGTGATAATACTTTGTGTAATTTTAAAAGATCATGCTTTGATCATTAAAAGAAGAAGACTTTAAGAATTCTTCTATTATAAGGAGTGCTTGTTGCACAACTCAAAGGGCCAAGTAGTTCAGGTCATTTAACATTCTCTTTAAAAGCATAATAAGTGCTAAAAAGTTAAAGGAGAAAGGTCTGAAGAAGAAAGCAGCATAAATAAACCCTGAAGGGTAATAAGTTCAGAATACAATAAGTTATGAATAAAAATTACAAATAAGAAACACTACTCCTCCATGCGGGAGCCTTCATTCCCTTGATCTTTATCAACACCATCCTTCTCAGCATCCTTTACGGGAGAAGTAGGAGGAGAGGCAGTGCTAGGAGCCAGGATGCGATCATCCGGTTGAGGGGAGTTAAAGAGGGCATCCAAGTTATCCTCTGTCTCTGGCTGCTCAGGACTTATAAAGTCCTTGGGATCAACTAAGCCAGGATGCTTCTCGAAGATAGCCTTCACAACTACATCCCATCCCTGGGTAAACTGAAGAGAATGAAGACCCTCATCGTGGATTTCCAAAAGATTCTTGAATTTATCAGAATCCATGTAATCATCAATGAGTTTCTCCTTATCACTCCTAAGCTTAACCAGCTCAGAATGAGCCTTAGACAGCCCATCCCCCTTCGTCTCTAACTTCTTCTGCATGACCTCGGCCCTCTCCTTCCATTTCTTCATCTCCCTTTCGAACTCATCGGAATTCCCCTTCCAGAACCTAGCCTGATGAAGGGTCGCCTGAAAGTAAGTGTTGCTCTGCACAAAGAAGCGTTAGTTAACACAAGTTTATAAAAAAGGAGGAAAGTTGGAATTTAAAGAGAAGAAAAAGGGATGTTACCGCGGCTTGGGCTTGAGAACCCAAAAGCTCAATGGTCTCAATGTCACTCCCCGTGAAGATGTCAGTAAAGTCGTGGGGAGTGATGGAGTGGTACGACCATTTCTTGGCATATTTGGAGGATCCAACCACCGTATCACTTCTCCTAAAGCCCCATTTAGGCCTAAAAGAGTGCGCCTTAAGTGGATGATCCACATCATCCCCTAGCTCTACAACAGGGACGTGGGGCCTAAGGAAGGTGGGAGAATCAGGCTTGCCCCTGGGATCTTTGTTCAGCTTGCCCCTCTTTTGGCGGCCATATTCCCCCTCCTTAGGCCTGTTGATGTTGTTAATGGCCTCGCAAGCTGAAAGAAAAAGAAGAAAAATATTAAATTTTTGGAGATAATAAAGTTGCAATAAAAAGGAAGAAAGAAATAGCTGCGCAGATATAAATTTACCCTTATCACTGGCCTCAGAGAGACCAACTTTCTTCAACGAGAACTCCTCTAAAAGGGTCCAAGTGTCTGTTTTTCCATCATCTGAAATAAGGGCTTGATAGGCCACCTCCTCCTCATCAGTTAACCTGATGCTACCAGGACTACCATCTGACACTTTACAAAAGGGCCTACAGAAGAGTGTGGCCCAATCACCCCCAACCCAGGTCAGCCTAACAAACTCGTCCCTCCACTTAGGGTTATTCTCAACTATAGAGTTGCTATAAAAAATATGGGAAATTTTGGGCCGTTGATGAATTAAAACCCAGCCCGGTTGACCCATGGAACTGTTATAAAATTGGAAAACTTTCCTAAAGACAGCTACGGAAAGAGGAAATTTATTTCTAAGACACAGAACCATTAAATAGATAATATTCCTCCATGCATTAGGAGGGAGTTGACAAGGGTTAATTTTTACGTCTGCAAGTAAACGAGGAATAAATTCGTGAAATGGGAACCTAAGACCCGCGGTCAGGGCTCCTCGATAAATAAACAGAGTGTCACCCTCCCAGTTACATGTCCTATCCCCAGGGGCGGCTGGGGTAATTCTAAGGTGGGGTGGAAGTTTATACGTGGTGTTCATGGACTCAATTCTGCCCTCAAACTCGTGGAAAGTGTTACCGTGGTTGTATGAATCTAATTCAGATAAAAAGGGATATTCATCGCCTCTAGAGTTTATCATTTTAATTAAAGAAGTGTACGGAGATTGGATTTGAATGGAAGTACCTCTCTTAGAAGTGTTCATCTTCCCCAAACGAGCTAGATCACGATCCGCCATTGATATTCTTCGAATGAAGGCTTGAAACCCAAAGTGCGGTGGCTGAGGTCGCCGGAAATCGCCTTCCTAAGAGAGAAATTTGAGAGAGTTTTTGAGAGAAAATTTAAGAAATAAGGAGTGAAGTGAGGATTCTCACTTCTCACTTCTTTTTTATAGGCGAAAAGCTCAGAATACGAGGCATTTTAAGGCCCATACAGCAAGGCCCAACTTGAGGAAAGCCCACTATGGGGAAGTTTCAGGGATATTCTGGAAGCAGGGATGATAACTGAAGGGTCAAAAATCGATCAGAATTTTGAAGAAATGTTTTGATCAGATCCCTGGTCGACAAAAGGTAGGAATCCTGATCGAATTTTCATTCGATTATGAGGGTAAAAAGCCACTTAGTTCGATCAGAGTCCTGATCAATGAAAGGAAGAATCTTGATCGATATTTCATTCGATTAAGAGGGTAAAAAGCCACTTAGTTCGATCAGAGTCCTGATCGACGAAAGGAAGAATCTTGATCGATATTTCATTCGATTAAGAAGGTAAAAAGCCACTTAGTTCGATCAGAGTCCTGATCGACGAAAGGAAGAATCTTGATCGATATTTCATTCGATTAAAAGGGTAAAAAGCCATTTAGTTCGATCAGAGTCCTGATCGACGAAAGGAAGAATCTTGATCGATATTTTATTCGATTAAAATGGTAAAAAGCCATTTAGTTCGATCAGAGTCCTGATCGACGAAAGGAAGAATCTTGAACGATATTTCATTCGATTAAGAGGGTAAAAAGCCACTTAGTTCGATCAGAGTCCTGATCGACGAAAGGAAGAATCTAGATCGATATTTTATTCGATTAAGAAGGTAAAAAGCCACTTAGTTCGATCAGAGTCCTGATCAACGAAAGGAAGAATCTTAATCGATATTTCATTCGATTAAAAGGGTAAAAAGCCATTTAATTCGATCAGTCCTGATCGACGAAAGGAAGAATCTTGATCGATATTTTATTCGATTAAAATGGTAAAAAGCCATTTAGTTCGATCAGAGTCCTGATCGACGAAAGGAAGAATCTTGATCGATATTTCATTCGATTAAAAGGGTATAAGCCACCTAGTTCGATCAGAGTCCTGATCGACAAAGAATAACATCTTGATCGAATTTTCATTCGAACAAAAATGATTAAGCCTGTTTAATTCGATTAGAATCCTGATCGATTTCGATCAGGAATTTTTGGTCGAAATATGATCGATTAGGGTGGCAAGTCTTAAGCTAGTTCGATCAGGATCCTGACCGATTTCGATCAGGAATCCTGGTCGATTTTTGCACAAATCCTGGTCGAAATTCCATCGACCAGAGAGACAGAATGACAACTAATTCGATCAGGATCCTGATCGATTTCGATCAGGAATCCTGGTCGATTTGAAACATTTCCTAATCGATTTAGAGCCGAAAATTGAGAATAAATCCAGAATAAGGATAAATTCTGAAAATTAAGGGAAAAATTCCTGGAAATTAAGGAAAAATCCCAGAATTAAGGGAAAAATTCCTGGAAATTAAGGAAAAATCCCAGAATTAAAGGAAAAATTCTTGGAAATTAAGGTAATTCCTAACAATAGGGATTAAAGCAAATTGTTGTAAATATGTAGGTCGCTCCACAGTTTACACAAAACAGTACCCTGTAAGGGAACAAGTGAACTTAACTTCTGTGAAACCTAGCCACCGTTTCCCAAAAGTTGGGGGCAAATGATAGGGAATAAATAAATCCTGATTACGTAAAGAATATTACATTAATTACACATGATTTGGGCTACAAGGCCCAATAAGAAGATGTATGACATTCAGACCTAAAAGGTTAACACATTGATCAAGCCTGATGGACCAGATCTGGCCTGATGGAACAAAAAAGGCCCAAAACCCTGAATATTAATTAATTTCTTAATTAATTAATAAGGGAGAAAAACGGCTATTAAGATGAGTCCTAGTGGAGACATAAATCCTTGTAGATTGGCCTCCAAGGATTTTCATGGGATAAAGAATCAGCTTACTACTTCCTAGGACTCCAAAGTCCATTCTAATTCAGAGACTTGCCCCCAAAATCTCCTAACCCAAGTCCAATTCAAGGACTCCCAACATCTATATAAAGGGTTTCACCCCACCAATCAGAACTATGTTTTTTGGCTTGATTCTCTAATTCACAGAGATACGTAGGCATCTCGTAAAGGCAGAGTTAAGTTACGAAACACGAGAGCAACCATTAAAGGTCTTGAGCTCCCGAACCTTTGCAATAAACACAACAATTAGTATACTCTAGTTTTTTATCCATAACAGTATAATTTGCATATAAATAATATTGTCTCATTTGTATCAACTAATTTTTCCTTTCTTAAGAAAAAAATTGTTATTACTGTTAATAATTTTTAATTACATTAATACTGTTAATATTGTTTTAAAGTTGTATTATTATTATTATTATTATTATTATTATTGAATGATAAATTAGCGTAGAAGGCATGCGTACATGCAAAGAAATATAATGATGGCAGAGTAAGTACTTTTGCTACCCTAGATAGGAAATCCACAGAAAACAGGATTAATACTCCCAATGCCATCCGGACTCGGATACAGACGTCGGACTTGGGGCCGAAGGAAAAACTATTATATAAGAAACCTATTGTTGTAATCATACGAACTATCCAGCTCTCAAAGACATACGATTTCTAATCATCATGGCATCAAATTGGGTTCGAACTAAGTTCTTGGGACAAGGATCATACGGCTCCGTCTTCCGAGCAGAATGTGCATCACCATCTCTACATTACGCTTATTATTTACCTAAGACCGTGGCTATAAAATATGCTCCGGAAAGTTGTTCTTGGTCTTTGCATATGGAGAAAGCTATCTTGGATGAACTCAGAGGATGTATACATATTGTTCGTTGCCTTTTTAATGAGGATTTCAAAAGTATTAATGCAATTGGTAAAAAGTTTTACAACATGGTTCTCGAGTACGCTGACGGAGGATCCTTGGAACAGCTGATCAAGTCAAAAGGCGGATGGATACATGAAACCGAAGCTAGCTGATATGCATTAATGTTGCTGAGGGGACTCTCTTGCGTGCATGGACAAGGGTACGTTCACTGTGATATGAAGCCCGCTAACGTTCTTGTTTTCAATATTCCTTCAAATGAATGTAAGGGGGTTCTCAAGTACAATCTTAAAATAGCTGATTTCGGATTGGCGAAAAAGGGTGGAGGAATAAGTGCTGGGGCAGGGAAGTGACAAGTATAGGAGATATATGGGAGAAGTATATACATTTGTATTAGCTTTACAGATATTTATACACAGCACATTGTACCGATAGAATTACAAAGCCTATAACTTAGGAACTGTAGGAGCTGATATTTACAAAACTCTATAACAGACTAACCAATATAGCTATCACATAAGAGATAACTACTACTGCACTCAGATATCTTTATCATGCCCCCGCAAGTTGGACGGTCGGAGGGACAGACCAATCTTGGACATGAGCATCTGCAATCGAGGTCGAGACAAGGGTTTGGTTAATGCATCTGCAAGCTGGTCATCATTTGCTACTGGTACAACACGTAAAGTACCAGCTTGAACACGTTCACGAATAAAATGATAATCAACACCAAGATGCTTCATTCGGGATTGAAATACTGGATTTGCACTAAGTTTGGTAGCACCGATATTGTCACAATAGATGACTGGTTGATTTGGACATGACACACCAAGTTCACACAGTAAATGAGTAACCCAAGCAAGCTCAGCTGCGGTTTGTGCAACAGAACGGTACTCTGCTTCGGTGGAAGAACGAGCAACAGATTTTTGTTTCTTAGAGCTCCAAGAAATAGCATTTTTGCCCAGAAATACAATGTATGCACCAGTGGATTTATAGTCATCAATATCACCTGCCCAATCGGCGTCAGAGAATGCATGAAGAGAAAGTGAAGACCCTGTGTATAGAGTTAAACCCAGTTCAACAGTGCCTTTAAGATAGCGAAGTAAACGTTTTAGAGCCTGCCAATGCAAAGTAGTAGGACGATGCATAAATTGGGATAATTTATTCACAGCAAAAGCAATGTCTAACCGAGTTAGTAAGAGATATTGCAATCCCCCAACCAAAGCACGATATTCAGTAGGATTGTGCAGGATAGTTCCAGCTTCTAAAGTGAGTTTAACATTTAGATCCAAGGGAGAACTGACGGGTTTGGCTTCCGACATAGATGCACGTCGAAGCAAGTCAATGATATATTGTCGTTGGCTTAAAAATAAGCCACAAGAACAAGGTTGCACCTCCACCCCCAAGAAGTAGTTTAACTCACCAAGGTCCTTCAGAGAAAATCGCAGAGCAAGCTGATTAATAAACTTTGATATAGTACTGGAGCATGGGCCTGTGATTATGATGTCGTCTACATATACAAGGACATATATGGGTGTCTGCGTATCTTTTTTAAAAAATAACGAAGTATCCATGACTGAGTTTGTGAAGCCACTATTAAGAAGAAAATTCCGAAGTTCATTATACCAAGCTCGAGGTGCCTGTTTCAAACCGTAGATTGCTTTACGTAAACGACATACATAATGAGGTTTCTCTTGGTCAACAAACCCTGCAGGTTGAGCCATGTAGACATCTTCAGTTAAGGTTCCTTGTAAAAAAGCATCGTTGATGTCAAGTTTCCTTAAGTTCCATCCATTTGAGACAGCAAGAGTGAGTAGTATACGTACAGTTGATGGTTTAATGACAGGACTAAATGTTTCTGTATAGTCCAGGCCAGGGCGTTGATGAAACCCTTTAGCCACCAAGCGAGCCTTCAGCCGGTCAACCTGTCCATCTTTTGTGTATTTAGTCCGAAAAACCCACTTACAGCCAACTAAATTTTGAGATGGAGAAGGAGGGACAAGCTCCCATGTATCATTGTCAACAAGAGCTTTATATTGTAATTCCATTGCATTCTTCCATCCTGGGTCAACAAGGGCTTGCTTAACAGTTGAAGGCTCAACGGATGTACGTTGGGCAGAGAGATTTAATTTATTAATGGGTTTAAAGATATTATTTTTTGCTCGTGTTGTGAAGGAGTGAGTTGGAGCAAGAGGAGGAGGTGGTGTAGGTTGGTCCATTTGATTGCTGGACATAATATTTTGTTGAGTAGATTGATTAACAATGTGACTAGATGATGATGGAGACTCTTCAAAATTAGTGGAAGATTGTACATTGGATGGTGATACAGGAATGGCAAGGTTAAAGTTACACCATTCGTCTAATATAGCACGTGGCGGAGGTGCGGAATTATTAGTAGCGAATGGGTAAACATCCTCGATAAACCGAACATGGCGAGATGAGTATACGCGAAAAGTAATAGGATCGAGGCAGAGATAGGCATGTTGGGCAGGGAGGTATCCAATAAAAACAGAAGCAATAGACTTGGGTGCCAATTTGTGAGGAGTGTATGGCCGAAGCCACGGATAACAGAGACATCCAAAATTATGAAGATTATCATATTTGGGTTTGATGCCAAATAGAGTATGATAGGGAGATTGATTTTGAAGAGTGGGAGTTGGCATTCTATTAATTAAGTACACGGCTGTTTGGATAGCAACAGACCAAAATTTGAGAGGCATAGATGCATGAGTAAGGAGTGCAAGACTAGTCTCTACTATATGTAGGTGTCTACGTTCGGCATATCCGTTGTATTGAGGAGTATGAGGAGGACTTGTGAGGTGAGAAATACCATGATGAGAAAGAAAGGGAGTTAATTTCTGAAAGTCGCCACCATTGTCAGAATAGAAAGTTTTAATTGACTTACTGAATTGTTTTTCCACAAGGGCTTTGAAGTTTGGAAATATAGTTGCAGTGTCTGATTTAATTTTCATAGGATAGATCCATATATATTTGGTATAATGATCCACAAACACTACATAATATTTAAAATTATCAAAAGAATATATTGGAGATGACCAAACATCACTAAAGATAACTTCAAGAGGAGATGATGTAGTAAGTGTAGATATGCCAAAAGGAAGTTTATGACTTTTATTGATCAAACATGAATTACAATGAGAATCACGACTATGAGAAATTTCTAAACTAGAGAGCAATTGCTTAAATATTGAAATTGATGGATGTCCTAGACGATGATGCCAGTCAACTTGTTTGGTGGCGTGGAAGACTCGAGATGGTTGAGGAAGAGATTTTGGCCACTCATAAACTCCGTCCTTAGATGGCCCTTTAAAAATTATTTCCCCCGTACTACGCTCCTTGATGCAAAAGAGAGATGATGAGAACTCAATAGTCACATTATTATCAAGGCAAAATTGATAGATAGAAATTATATTTTTGTGCATAGAGGGAACACATAGAACATTATTTAAAGAAAATGACTGAGAGGAGGAAGGGAGAAGAGTAGAACCAATGTGAGAGATGGGAAGACCAGAGCCGTCGCCAATAATAATTTCATCTGTACCATCATAAGGAGAGTGAAGAGATAAGTTTGCCAAGTCTGTTGTGACATGGTGGCTTGCGCCGCTATCTAGTAACCAGCCCGGAGTTCGTTGTGAAGATGATACATCTTGGACACCAGTAGAGATATTTGCCGTGGCAACATTAGCATGTGGAGTGTTAGTGCGGAAGCTGCGGGGAGGCAAGGTAATAGATGGATGCACTTCTCTGAAACTTGGGCAATAGGCAAGAACATGGCCCTTTACATTGCACCACTGACATTTACCAGCAAAAGGCTTAAAGTGCTTAGGCGGTTGAGGACTGTTCGAGATGGCAGGAGGAGGCGATGAACGTTGCGCAAAACGATTCTGGCCATAGTTGGGATTCCAGCGAGTGTTAGTAGGATGTGCAGTAGCCGGAAAAATAGGAGAGTTTTCACGTGCAATAGCCGTATTAATGAGAAGTTCCTTGTTGATGAGCTTCTCGTGTAGCTCTTCAAAGGAAATTGGGGTATCACGCGCATGGACAGCATCTATAACAGATTGGAAGCTGGGATCAAGACCATCAAGAACTCGATCAAGAACATCCTCGTGAGGAATTATAGTACCTAAAAGAGCAAGTTCATCCACAATACGCTTTAGCTGTTGCATAAAATCAGAAATAGAAAGAGTACCCTTGGAAATTTGTCGTAGTTGCGCCTTGAGTTGTTTGACATGACCACGAGATGGATTAGCATAAGTGTTTGCAAGTATGTCCCAAGCAGCTTTTGTAGTAGATGCACGGGTAATGAGCGGGCTGATGTTGGTGGAGAGAGTTCCAGCAAGAGCGCCGAACAATAGTTTGTCTTGACGTACCCAAGTATTGTATGCTGGGTTAATCTCAGACGCGTCAACCTTGGTTATGGTTTTGGGAGGAGAAGTATGAGTACCATCAATAAAATGATACAAATCGTACCCAATGAGGAGAGCTTCAACTTGTGACTTCCATGTAAGATACGTGGATGGTGTTAGTTTTTGCACAGAATGAACATTCACAACCACCAGGGGATTGGAGGGTTCGCTGGAATTTGGGATGGTGCTACTGCTATTAGTAGTATTCATGATGAGGAATAGAGAAAAAAAAAATTGAGGAGAGGAGGATCAAGAGGCTCCTGATACCATGACAAGTATAGGAGATATATGGGAGAAGTATATACATTTGTATTAGCTTTACAGATATTTATACACAGCACATTGTACCGATAGAATTACAAAGCCTATAACTTAGGAACTGTAGGAGCTGATATTTACAAAACTCTATAACAGACTAACCAATATAGCTATCACATAAGAGATAACTACTACTGCACTCAGATATCTTTATCAGGAAGGAGTACAAGTATCGAGGAACTTTACTGTATAGTTCTCCGGAGTCTGTAGTTTTTGGGGAGCATGAAGCAGCAATGGACATATGGTCACTTGGTTGTATTGTGTTGGAGATGCTTTTAGGAGAGGGGGGCTTATGGAATAATTATCTTGATGTCGATGCACAATGTTTAACGAAGATGAATTCTAATTACGAAGATGACAGATTAAAGTATTTGTTGCCGGAGCTGGATAACTTGAGAGTTTTGGCAAAGGATTTTATGAAAAAGTGTTTAACAAAAAGGGTTGAAGAAAGATGGAATGCGGAAGAACTTGTGACGCACCCCTTCATTACGCATAAACAGGGTCTGCTGAAGAAGTTTGAGGCGCAATTGTCCTGCAAGAGGAAGATGCAGATTCAAGCATCTACTCCGTAATATTCTTTATTCGGACCATCCCGGATCTCTTTGGGAGTTTATTAGTTCAGTGTTAGCAGAACTAGCTATAGAGTTAATTTACTTTACTTGATATTGCTATGTAATAATGCTGTAAAGAAGTTATTGGAAGAGATGGTGACTAGATCGTAAACAACATTAGTGCCTGGAGTTTGTACTCAAAGTTCTCTGGAGATATGTATACCTGAAGTCAGTGTTTGATTACCAACTTAATGTTAAAACTTAGAAGTTCTTGTTCTAGTTAGCAAGTTAATTTTAGAACTTATGTATTGTAAACATTTATATTTCTGCTATTGTAATGTTACTCATGCTATTGTAAAGTTTATTCATGTTTAAGGTTAAGAGTTGTGAGTCACAGAATATTCATTTTCAAATCTGATATATATTTTTTATATGTTTTAATATGTTATTTAAGTTCAAGAACAGAAAAGTTCAGTTTACTTATAGATAAATGGTCAGCACTCCATAGTTAGATCAACAAACTTTCTATATTTATAACTATTTTTTTTATGTTAGTACATGATAAAAACCAACCTTCAATCTTGCTCCACTCTCAAACCAAACATGGAAAATGTTCAACCTCTACTCACTCAGCTCCTACATCCAAATAAGGCAACCCAACCTAGCCTAGACCAACCTAACACCTCCTTCCTCGACCCTCAATCCAAACAAGGCCTTAATCTACTCAATGATGTGGGGCACAATTACTTATGGTCCACCTGTGAGGCTATGACTGGTAAAAGAGAAACAAATGAAACAAAACCAACCAAAACAACAGCCTCACTCAGCTATGACTATGATAGCATACACTTAATAGCGGCAACAACTCCGTCTGAATTGAAGGAAGTAGCAGAAGCAAACATCGTCTGAATTGAAGTAGCGAAAGCAGAACAGGAAATAAAAGCATCACAAGTCACAACCAAATACAATATTTCCACCGCAAGAAAGCAAAACAAGTGCTATTCTGATAGGCTTATTAGCTTTAACCTCTGCAATCCAAAACAACTAGGATGCAAAAGTTCTCACCAAATTCCACTCAATATAAAAACTCCCTACAACACTACTGAAATATAATATGGCTAGATGCAACCCACCAGGTCTTGAAATATAACGACTAAGAATGAGACATAACCAAAGCAGTAGCAAAAATCATCTCCGAGAACAACTAGACACATGTCCGCATAAGTCCGGATAATTGCACCACTTTTCTGGAACAAATATCAGAACTAGCTTTGGATGATGCCTCTGAACACTGAATACATTCTGGGACATCGCCATGATTGCCCCAATTATTGTGAAGGATGTCTTACAGGAGAC
The DNA here is from genome assembly GCF_009905375.1 of Apium graveolens. Taxonomy (NCBI): domain Eukaryota; kingdom Viridiplantae; phylum Streptophyta; class Magnoliopsida; order Apiales; family Apiaceae; genus Apium; species Apium graveolens. The sequence continues at coordinate 55,566,628 of NC_133652.1, forward strand.
AAGTCCCTTCCGAAACTTATCACCATTCAGCACCAGAACACCAATCATGCACCAATAAAATCGAGTCGTCCATATAAACAAATTAAAACTACAGCACAGAAAAGCCGCAAAATTTACCAACCCCTCCGGATCTGGAATGCATCACACGGGGAACATGAAGTTTCAGACCCGTCCTTATGCGCCAAATGGTTACCTACACAAATTTCTATAGCATTAATCTCCAATGAAGTTGGAACCAGACGAAAAACCCCAGACTGATAACAAACATTAGAAGTCCCTGCTGGGCTCAGCATAGCAGAGGATACACAAAACATATAAATCCTTGTGTCTTTACCCCAAAAAGATATCCGGGGATGATAGACGAAGAAGAATACCAATGGAGAAACCGCAAAATAAAACCATACCACCTTATATCACCAAACAAGAACGAGAAATTATCAGAATTTGCACCACATTACTAAATGGAAAATAGATTAAACCTCAACAGATCAGCCACCTGCCACCTAGTCTTACTACAACTAAACACACTAGACACTTGCTCCAAGTTTTGATAAACCAAAAACGAAAATTGCTTTAGTCAAACAGTTTAGTTTGACCGAATGCCAAGTTTCCAAAGATAACTGGACTAGTCTAGTAGTTTATTCATACTTATAATCTACTGTCTACAAGATCGTAATCATTCATGGCTGATCATTCACTGTTTGAGCATTATGTTTATTAGTTTCTCTTCATTACTCTCAACTCTCAAGACTTGCCCATATAAGGCTGATTTCTCATTCAAAAGCATAATACATGGACTGTAGAAATTCTAAATATAATTTCGGAGCTCTCTCATTTTTCATTTGGCACAGATTTCATTATTTATTGTACTTACAGTCACAAAACAATCAAACGTTATAATCTACTTAGTACACTATATATGACATAAATACTGTAAAGTTTAGTAGGACAATCGTATCAGGATTTACTTAGTGAGGAATCGAACCAAAAATCAACCGAATAAACAAAATCAAACAAATTGAGGATATAATCAGAAACAAGTAACTATGTTGTTGGGAGGAATCGAACCAAAGATCAACCTCCCAGAAATAAGTAATTATGCAAAATTAAACAAATCGAGGAGGAATCAAACCAAAGATCAACGAATACACAATATTTGGTATATAATCAGAAATAAGTAATTATGCTGTTCGGAGGAATCGAACCAAAGATCAACCGAATAAACAATAGTACCATTGCCCTAAAAAACCAGTAGAGCCAAAACCTCACTTAACAAATAAAACATCTGTATATATGATATATCAATTATCATTCACATTACCAAAACTTTTTTGAACTTGGCCCTCCAAAACTGCAAACGTATACAGAGATGTTTAGGGTAGGGTAAGTATCAAAAACTGATTTAACCTATTATGTCGAACACTTCAGTTCGCCAACAAAATCAATTCCATGAACCGTCTCCTGTTGGTTCTAGCATTAACCTTCAATCCGCTCTTCAGTATAGAGAAAGTGCTTTAATGATTTTATCCAACGGCTCTTAGGTAAATTGGTACTTCATATTTCTTAAACAACGGAAAAATTTTAAAAGGCCTCTTTACATGATCCTCGCACTTTGCCTCCTGCGAGACTCACATTCAACCACTTGAGTACAATGTTAAGTATAGGTTGTCAACTTCTGATTATCAAAAAGTGACATAGCTAACCATATCTATATCTCTACACACACATCAATCCGCCGTTTAAAAAAAAAACCCAAAAAAATTAGCTTCCAATCACATTATCTGATTGAGGACTAATCTTTCGAACCTTCTTTCTCCTTACGTAATAATTAACAATCTTTTTACTATCAGCAACCCTACTACATTCTTGATTCTCGCTCAAACTTTCCCCGAAAACGCTTTTCCCAACGTCCCGTAAACCCTTAAACCCCGTCCCGCTCTTTTTTATTTTGAACTTCACTTTCCCTCTCCTCACCGGTAAAAACTCCCTCTTCCTATTCCTATTCTCCCCACTCTTTCCCTCCACCACAACTCCCATTTTTCCGTTCTCGTGATCATCGATGCACGGCCAAAGCTCCCTTCTCTTCACCTCCATTTCCTTAATCTCCGGCATCAAAGGCAACCATTTCGGAACATAACTCTTCCCACTGTCACAATTTCGAAAACTCGAAAACCTAATTTTCTCCCCCAAACACTCCCTACGCAACGGCCTGGCAAAAGGAATCTCATCATTATACTTAACGAACTTCATTACATCAATCAGAGGTCCGGAGCTACAAAACCCTAAATTCACATCCGACCCGCCAGAAAAACCCGTATTAGAATGAAGAAACTCGAGAGCGGCGATAATGTCGACGACATTCGAATCGGTTCTTCCGGCGGCATTGGTGGCCGACACGGCAGCGGAGGCGATCGCCTGAAGGTATTTTCCAGCGATATCGGTGATGATTGAAAGCGCCGAGTTTTGGATCGATTTGAAGCCAATTGAGCGGCAGATTTGAGCGACGGCGACTCTCGTGACGGCGTAATGGTACGGTGATGATGATTGTGATGGGGGAGTTTGAGATTTCATGGCTATTTGTCAATTAGGGTTTGATTTTTGTGTGATTTGGGGATGCCAGGTGTAGATATATGTTAATTATAAGGAAAGAAAATATTTATTGTGTTTTGAGCTTCGTTGGTTGATGCGTGGGTGTTACATTCGTTGTTCTAGTCGGTCGGAGGTTCGAAACCCTGGGCCGACATCGTTAATAATAATATTTGTTTAAAAAATTATTTTGCATTACCCAAGCAAATTTATAATTTTTTGATTATATTCAAATATTATTTTAGATATGAATTCTTTACTTTTTTCTCTCCTACGCTTTTTAAAAATGTTTATTGTTATTATAGTGCAAATAATTATGATTTTTTTTTTGCGTTTATAGTTGGTGAGATTGCGAAGTTGTGTAAACAGTAGACGTGATAACTCAACAAGTAAATAATACTATGTCTACACGAGAAATCAGGAAAAAATGAAGACAAGGCAAGTACAAAGAATCAAAATAGTAGAAGAAGGTTTGAAGTCTGTTTACGGGACACTGAAAGAAGTTCATTAATATGTTCATTCAGAGTGAAAAATAAGGTTTAAAGACTTTGAAGGTTTAAGAAGTATTGAAGATTCAGTGTAAAAGTATCATTAGCAGATTTCGGTGTATTAGCATTGATTGAAGATGGACAGTGTTCGAATGATAGAAATCTGAAAAATTGAAGATATGGTAAAGACAAGGGATAAAGAAGACAACTGCAGTTTTGAAACTATACTCACTGAAAGGAGTTCACTTATATGTTCAAGAGTCAGTGAAGAATAGTGAATGAAGTATTCAAGATTGTAATAACGATGAAGACATTGTCTAAGTACCAGATAAGATTCCAGTAAAAGTACATTCGTTTATTGACAGTCAGTGTTCGAAAGCTTAACAATGTCATTAAGGTTATAATACGAAGACCTTAATCGAATTTAGTCGCCTGTGAACCAGACCAATTGCACTAGGCGTCAGAGGTTCATGAAAGAAATTTGAGTATTATTAATAGAAGAATTGTTAAATTAAAGAACGTACTAGGATTGAACCTCTATTCTTTTAAAGTACGAGAAGAGGTGTGCAGTAGGGGTGCCCATGGGTAGGGTTAACCCGACCAACCCGACCCTACCCGAACCTATTTTCGGCCAACCCGAGCGGTTAAAATAAAACCGAACTGTAAATGGGTTATAAATTATAAAACCCGAAGTTAATGGGTTGGGTTAGGTTTTTGTAAATTTTAACTCTAACCCAACCCAACCCAAAATATGTATAATGGGCCTGGGCTGGACTATATTACTTTCTGTTGGACTGGATTCACTTATACACGATTCACACGCCGTGTCTATTATCTAACACTAACTTTATTCTTTACTTACTTAGTCTTTAGTGTCTCGTCATTACACTTTTTGAAAACCCTAGCACGCAGCAGCGACGCATCATACTTCATCGGCATCACCTCCTCTCATCGGCGCATCGTCGTTGCCCTCGATCGATTCAAAAGGATCTTCAATTTCTTCGTTCTCCCTCTCTATCAGGTACTATAATTTATCTTCAATTCACTGTCTTTTACATTTGATTCGTGTACATGTTCTGTTGTGTTTGCTTCAAATTAGATACAGATAATTGTGAGTATCTATTTGATAATTCTTCATTATCTTCAATTTACACACCCCCGAATCCTTTTATTCCAATTCTTTCCGGTTATCTCTCTTTTCCGTTATCCTTTTATTGATTATTTTGTTGTTGTATTCGATTATTAATTTTATGTGAGATTGATTATTTTGTGTTTTACCGATTGTTTATAATGTGTTCACGTTACATTTATGTCAATTAAGTTGTATATTTAATTTGTTGTATGTACTTAATTTTGATGAGTTTGTTTGTTTGTCGATTAATGTTATAGTTTGGGACAGAGCTCCAACAGCCATGGCCATGTTTGGTTGTGTGTTTGTGTGTGTTTATAAACTCAGTTGTATGTTTAATTTGTTGTAGGATTAACCCCAGACACCACCCCTAATTCAGTTCCGATTATCACCCCGGTTCCTAATCCAAACAAAACCCCTGAGCCAGTTCCAATTATCGCCACAAATCCCGACCCTAACACTACACCTACTGAACTCAAATCACCTAAACAAGAAGGGGACGATGAGCTAAACACAGAAAATATGAAACCTACAAGGACTTCTGATGTTTGGGATCATTTTACCAAGATCCCGAAAGGAAATCCTTTACATCCGAGGTGCACTTGCAATTATTGTGGGGCAGATTATGCTTGTCACAGTAGACGAGTAGGCACAAGCAGTTTGTGGGCGCATTTGGACAAGTGTAAGAAGAATTTGAATAAGGTGACTGATAAAAAACAGAAAGTACTTAGTTTTCAACCTGGTGGAGACAAAACAGGAAATCTGCTTGTTGTTACGTTCAACAAGGTCATATGTAGGAATGCTTTGGCGAAGTTCGTGGTGAAGGATGAGCAGGCTTTCAATGTTGTAGAAGGAGTCGGGTTTAGGGAATTAATGCAAGAGTTGCAGCCAAACTTTGTTGTTACAGGAAGAAATACTCTTACAAGAGACATATATCATTTGTTTTGCAATGAGAGGACCAAGTTGAAGAAAGAGTTGACTAAACCAGGCCAGCGGATTTGTTTAACTACTGATTGTTGGATGGCCCGTACTCAGATATCGTACATGTTTCTCACTGCGCATTACATCAATTCTGATTGGAAGTTACAAAAGCGAATACTAAATTTCTGTCAAGTTGCAAACCATAAGGCCGAGACAATTAGAAAGGTTATTGAAGCTTGTTTGCTGGACTGGGGAGTGGAAAAGGTGTTCACAGTGACGGTTGATAATGCAACTGCTAATGATGGAGCTGTTGGGTTTGTAAAAAGAAGAGTTAATGCTTGGAAAGGCTCTGTGCTTGATGGGGAGTTTATGCATGTCAGATGTGGTGCTCATATTCTGAACCTGATTGTGAACGATGGTTTAAAAGAGTTACATGATTCAATAGCAGCCATTCGCAATTCCGTTAGATATATTCGGTCTTCTCCAGTAAGGCTACTGAAATTTAAAGGATGTGCAGAGCGAGAAAAGATTGATTACAAAGGGGGGTTGGTTTTGGATGTGACAATGAGGTGGAATTCGACCTACATGATGCTGGATGTGGCCCTGAAGTTTGAAAAGGCTTTTGTGAGGTACGAAGAGGATGATGACAAGTTCTTAAGTTTCTTTATAGAAAAAGAAAACGGGAAGAAGAGAATTGGCCCTCCTAATTGTTCTGATTGGGAGTGTTCTTCTGTTTTCATTAAGTTCCTATCAACTTTTTAAGAAGTTACTCTCAAGTTCAGCGGCACTCTACATGTTACTTCTAATAACTTTTATCATGAGATTTGTGAGATCCATTCTCAATTAAGTGATTTAGCAGCAAGCAGTGATCCCTTATTATCTACAATGGCTGTGAGCATGAAAGGGAAATACGACAAATACTAGGGAATTGTAGACAATATTAATCCTCTGCTATTTCTGGCTGTGGTTCTTGATCCAAGGTACAAAATGAGTTATTTGAAGTACTGTTTTTACAGTGTTTACAATGCCGAGACAGTTGCAAAGATTGTAGTGAAGGTGGACTCAATTCTCCAGCGAATGTACTCTTTTTATGATCTTGGGGGAGATGAACACAAGGTTAGTTTTCAAAAATAACTTGTATATGTTTACCAGATTTGGGTTTTTTTTATGTCTTGTTTAAGTAATGGTTAGATCTTGGAATGTATTTTGATATTGTATATGTTCTATAGTAATTGTATTATGTAATGTTTGACTTGTTGACTCACTGATGGCCTGCTATCAACTCAACTAGGAGTTGTTACAACCCTGATCAATATACAAAGTTGATAATAATAACAATTCTCGGTTGTGAGCAGTTTACTCATTTTCCCAGTTTTAGTATACCTATTTAACAGTTCTAGTCTTCAAAACTTGGAAGAGTTGAATATTATGAATTAATGACTATTTAATAAATTTGAGGAATAATTTGTGACACTATCTGTTCTCTGCTGAGATATGTTATATCCCTCATTTTTCAACCCTTTTCTTAACCTTGTTCAATTGAAATACAGATTATAGATTATGTGTTTTACTCATGTGGAAGTTAATTTTATTTTGGTTGTTGTTCACTAGTTTACCAGGATAGATGTGCAGATTGCTGGAAAAGAGACACAAAAAAGAAAGATGTTGGAAAATTATTTATAGCAACAACATTTGTTTGTCACTGAAAAGAAAAATGATCTTGAAAGATATTTGGCAGAAGAACCGGTTTGTCCAATGACCCCCAGTTTTAATATCCTGGATTGGTGGAAGGATAATTCAGGTAAGTATAAATTTTTGTCAATGATGGCTAAAGATGTTCTTGCAGTTCCTGTGTCTACTGTTGCCTCTGAATCGACATTTAGCACCAGTGGCCGTATTTTAGACTCATTTCGGAGTTCTTTAAGTCCGAAAATGTTGGAGGCATTAGTGTGCAGTCAAAGCTGCTTAAGGGAGGGTTATGGAGGTATCAATTCACGAGTTCATTTGGATGAAGCTGAATTTTATAATTTTCTTGAAGAAGGTACATAATAAACCATCTATTATGTGTCATGTACTATGCATTAGTCTGCCCCCTGCAGTATCATATTTTTTTATTATATTCTGTTGTACTCATATTTTATTTATGCAATTTTTTGTAGAAGTTGAAAAGAAGTCCAACGATAGTGCCACTGACAATATAATCAACATCGGCGACGAGTGACTCAACTAACAACTATGCGAAGTTAATTGTAGTTGAACTTTTATCGGAATGCTGATTTATGTAACTTTTGATTTACTGGATTAAACGCTCTTTTGACGTGTAACTTAATACTTAACTATTTTGTACTTTGTCTGAACTTAAAAAAGTTGGATGTACCAACTTAATTATCCAGTTTGGCTCTAAGTTGGCTTTAAGTTGCAACTTTCAAGCACTATTCTGTAATTTTATTATTGTTGATCAGTTTCTGCCAATGCATCATTTTATAACAATTTTAATTGTTAAACCGATCAACCCAAACCGACCCGACCCGAACCGAGGTACAGAGGGTAGGGTTGGGTTATACGTAAATTATTTTTACAATGGGTTCGATTTTGATAAAACAGATTTAAATGGGTCGGGTCATTAAAATGCCCGTAAACCGGCCAAACCGACCCGCGGGCACCCCTAGTGTGCAGGATGTGCAGTTAAATGGTTAAAGCGCTCTGCAGAAATGCTGTGCAAGACATGCCTGTATCATAACAAGACTAAGTCATATTGATAACCCTAAGATTAGTTGTATTGTAACCTTAATATGTAATTTATACTTGTAACACTTAATGTCTGTAAAATGTAAATGGAGCAGACTGGAGCATTTTTCCCTAAACAGTGTCAAGCCTAAGAATTCTATCTGGAAGAAGATCAAGAAGGTCATGCCTCAGAAGAATTATGAAGAAGCTTGGAGTTGAATAATTCTGTTTGGTGAAAAACATTCTAAGTCAAGATCTCTACAAGTCATAGAGTTAGTGTTATAGAGAAGTCATTCGAGAACTCAGAAAGACCTATCGAGAACTCAAAAAGACCTATCGAGAACTCATAAAGACCTATCGAGAACTCATGAATTGTCTATCGAGAACTCAGGAAATGCTATTGGAGATATCGATAAGTCAGATACCCATTCGAGAACTCAGAGATATCGACAAGTATACATTCATTAGAGAACTTTGAGTTATCGATAAGCCAAAGTCCATTAGAGAACTCTGAGTTATCGATAAACCAAAATTCACTAGAGAACTCAGAGTTGTCGATAAGTCAAGTCAGCAATGAAGTTTCAGAGATATCGACAAGCCAACATGCCTATCGAGATGTCGAGTTCTCTACAGCTTAATTGGAGATCTCGAAGTGAAGAAATTTCTCTATGTACATAATTGCAGAACAGTTCAATATCCAAGGTTGCAAATCAACAAACAATTCACACAGCTGAATTGACAAGTCTACAAAAAGCAGCTCGAGAGATGTGCAAGATTAATGGTGAAGATTAACTGACAAAGGAGGATCAACCAATACACAGTGGATGAAGATATGCTAATCTAGATATGGAAATCTCACTTTTCCCTTAAATAGAAGTGATTAGTGGCAGGTTAGAAAAGTGATTAGCACTTCTTATTGTTCACTGTGTAAACCAAAGTTAACTATCATATAAAGTTAAATGAGGTCCTTTGTTTAATAGAGGACTAAATAGATTAGAAATTGTATTCTCTCTCAAGAAAGAAGCTAAGTTCTAAACCAAGAACTTAGAGATTTTGTAGAAAAACACTGCTTGATTTTTAATATAAAATTAAGTGAGTTTTCTTTGTTTTAAATATTTGCATTGTTATTTATGTTTAACATCTATTCTACAAAATCATTGATAACAACCAACTGCTAAACCCAAAGTCGATCAAAAAGTAAACATTTAAGCCAAAACACATTCACCCCCCTGTGTTGCATTCATATCTAACAAGTGGTATCAGAGCAAAATCTGAAAGTAAACAGATTAGATCTTGGAAATATGAATACACAGAAAATCAGTAGTATCAAGATTCCTCCCTTTGATAAGGCCAACTACACTTTATGGAAAAAGAAGATATTGCTATTTATAAGGATGGCCAATCACCTTTACATTCAGATCGTCAAGAATGGGCCCTTCACTCCTATGGTTAGAGTTGAGGAAACCACATATGGAGACATGGTTATTCCAGCTCATTATGCTCCCAAGGATGCCTCTGAGTATACTGAAACTGAAATAGAGAAAGTTTCCCTAGACAGTGCTTTGCAACTGATACTAATTGAGTCACTTGATAATGTAATGTATAATAACATTGTCAACTGTGACACTGCTAAACAGATCTGGGAAAAGACTGAGATACTCTGTGAAGGAATTGAGGAGGTTAGGTCAAATCAAAGAAGGATATTGATTTCTCAGTATGAGAGTTTTATGGCTAAACCAAAAGAAGGTATTACTGATGTGTTTGAAAGGTTTAATAAGCTGATAAATGACTTGCAGCTTCATGATAAATTTTATGATGTTGAAGAAGTGAATTTGAAGTTCTTGCTTACTCTCCTTGATCATTTGGAACAAAAGATCTTTGCAATCAGAGAAGGACGGGATTTGAGTAGAATCACACTGGAAGTGCTCTATGGGGTTCTGAAAACTTATGAACTTGAAATGATTCAAAAGAAATCATTAAGGGCTGGTCAAGGATATGTAATGGATGGCTCAAGTACACTGATTGTGAATGATGGCCAGACCTCTAATGATGAGCAAAGATCCCAAACTCCAGAAATTTCTACAAGTGAGAAAAGAGTCAATGACACTAAAGAACAAGTCATACTGGAATTGGATGAAGAAGATGAGTTCTACACTTTTGATGAGCTTGATGAGCTAGACAAATCAATGGCTTACTTGGCTAGAAAATTCTCTAACATTAGAGTGAAGAAACCAAGATTTTTCAAGAGCAAAGGACAGTCTTTCAACCAAGACAGCAGCTGGAAAGGAAGAGGGAAGTACACTCCTGATAGCAAAACTGACTACAAAACCGGATATGTTGACAGATCAAACATAAGGTGCTTTAACTGTGATGAGTTGGGCCATTTTGCTACAGAGTGTAGGAAACCCAAGAAGGCAAAGAAAGACAAAGCCTATCTTGAATTGGAAGCAAAGTATGATGCTCTTCTAAAGAAGCAACAAGGGAAAGCTTATATTGCTGAGGGCAAAAGCTGGGATGATTCAAATAATGATGAAGATGAAGAAGTTGGAAACTATGAACTCATGGCCTTGGAGCAAGGAGATTCTTCATCATCTAAATCACAGGTACAAACTCTTACCACAATTGATTAAAATGTTAGTCAATATAAGGAAACTGTTGAAAAGATGAGCACAGAAATGTTCCACATTCATACAAGCATGGTTGCTGCAAATGAGGAAGTTAGCAGATTGAAAAAGATCAATGAAAAACTTGAGAGTGAAAAACAAGAGACTGAATTGTTGCTGGTTGAGCTTGATGCTGCTAAGCAATAAAATGCATACTTAAAGAACAAATTAAAGTGTGCAAGTGAAATTGAAGCAGTATTGAGAGAAAGGCTGGAGAAAAATGAAGTGAAGCTGAAATCCTTCAAAAATGCTTCTGAGTTGATTGGCCAATATCATGAAAAGAACAAGCCATGTGCAAACATTACCATTGGTCTTGATTATGAGGGTTTGAACAATAAAAAGACGTCTGTCAGTGATAAAGGAAAATCAACTGAAACTGAGAATGTTCCAATTATTTTGAAGAAAGTTGAATCACCTTTGTTCAAGGCATGTGAGGTGAACTTCAGTGAAGAAGAGTTGATCATCAAACAGGAGATAACTGATGAGGACAAGGAAAAGAAAAATGATGAGACACCTCAGTCTTCCATCTCTGTTGAAATACTAAAATCCAATCAAGAAACTAAGGAGCCTGTGAAGGAGATTACAGCTGAAGAGGTCAAAAAGAAAAAGAAGAATAAAAATGGAAAGATTGGGATAAACAAAAGCAATAATTTTGCTTATGTTGCAGATGCTCCTAGAAAGAGGTGTGAGAATTGTGGATCAATGAATCACCTAACTCACCTTTGAAAAAAGATTGTTAGCAATCCACCTGAAGGAGTCTGCAAGTACAATGAAGCTAAAGCTAATGATCCCTATTCATTCTGTGACAAGTTTGACTGCATTCCCTGCAACATGAAAGTGATAAAAAGTTGCCATAAATTGAGAATTGATCTCATAGAATCAAAAGTTGGTTCCATATCTGAAAGGGAAAATGCTCAACATTCTATGAATTCTATTTTATCTGAAATTTCTCATTCTACTTCTGTAAAATCAGTTAACAAGAAGAAAGTGCCCAACACAACTTGGGTAGCTAAACACACTTAATCCTCATTGTGTGCAGGGCAAAGGAAAGATGGTCATATGGATCATTGAAAGTGGATGTTCCAGGCATATGACAGGTGATAAGGCCCTGCTATCACAATTTGAGGAGATGGCTGGCCCTTTGGTGCCCTTTGGAGACAACAACAAAGGATTCACAATGGGATATGGCAAGATTATTTCTGAAAATGTTGTCATTGAAGATGTAGCACTAGTTGCCGGATTAGAAGTAAATCTTCTAAGTGTTAGTCAATTTGCAGACAGAGGTTTTCAAGTTGTTTTCAACAAAGAAGATTGTGCTTTTATTAGCAAAAAGTCTGGTGAAATTACTCTTAAGAGAGTAAGAAAGGGAAGCTTGTTTGTTGCAGACTTAGACTCAACAAATAAGGATGGAGTGTGTTGTTTCTACACCAAGGCATCAGAAGAGCAAAGCAAATTGTGGTATAAGAAGTTATCTCACTTGAATTTCAAAGAAATCAACACCTTAGTCAAGAAGGAGCTTGTGAGAGACATGCCCAGTCTGGAATTTGCTCAACTGGAAGTCTGTGAAGCTTGTCAGAAAGGAAAAATGAAAAGATCAAGTCACAAGTCAAAATCTGTGAATTCTATAAGTGCACCTCTGCAACTTATTCACATGGACTTCTTTTGGCCAGTAAATATCTTGTCCATTTCAAGGAACAAATATGCCATTGTCATGGTTAATGATTTTTGAAGATATGCTTGGCTTGAGTTCATGTACTCTAAAGATGAAACTCCAAACATTATAATTGAGCACATCAAGAAAATTGAGAAGCAAGCTGAAGGAAAAGTTAGTGTGAAAAGATTGAGGAGTGATAATGGAACAGAATGCGGAAACTCAACATTAAGTGAATTTTGCAAAAGCAAAGGCATTGTTCAAGAATTTTCAGCAGCTAGAACACCTCAACAGAATGGAGTAGTTGAGAGAAAAAATAGAACATTGGTTGAAGCTGCTAGAACCTTGCTACAAGATGCTCAGTTGCCAACTAGTTTTTGGGAAGAGACTGTTAATACTGCATGCTACACTCAAAACAGATATCTCATCAACAAAGCTCATGGCAAATCACCTTACTCAATCATGTCTAACAGGAAGCCTACAGTGAAGCATCTACATGTGTTTGGAAGCAAGTGTTATATTCTAAAAGACAACTCTGAATATGTGGGAAAATTTGACTCTAAAGTTTTTGAAGCAATTTTTCTATGATATTCATTGGAAAGAACAGCCTACAAAGTTTCTGTGATTGATCAAAAGAAAATTATGGAAAGCACAGATGCGACTTTTTATGATGACAAGTGTCCAGGCTTGGAATGCCTTGATGTAAATGATGCTGAAGCCCCTGCATTTGAGAATCTAACCATTGATAGTGATTCTGATGAGGAAGATGAAGTTATGGCACAACAAATGATAAATAAAAAGAGACCTCTGAACAAAATCATGGGAATGAAAGCTCTCTTCAGACACCTGAATTTGGTGGCACAAACTCAGGGGAAGAAGGAGAGAATGGAAATGAAAGTCATGGTAATACTGAAGAAAATGATGAAGGCACTAGTCAACAGACACACACCAGAAAGTGGGATAGGAGTCATACAATATAAGCTATTATTGGTGATCCCTCAGCTGATGTGAGAACTAGAAGTGCAACTGCTAATGGATGCCTACATGCATGTTTTCTATCTCAAGTAGAGCCCAAGAAAACTGAAGAAGCCCTAATGGATCCTGACTGGATATGTGCCATGCAGGAGGAGCTGGATCAGTTTGAGAGAAACAAAGTTTGGAAATTAGTCCCTGCACCAAAGAAAAGAAGCATAATTGGAACTAAGTGGGTGTACAAGAACAAAATGGATGAAAATAGAATTGTTACTAGAAACAAAGCAAGGCTGGTTGCTAAAGACTACTCACAAGAAGAGGGAATTGACTATGATGAGACTTTTGCTCCTGTTGTAAGACTAGAAGCAATAAGAATTTTTCTGGCATTTGCTGCACACTCAAATTTCAAGGTGTATCAAATGGATGTCAAGAGTGCTTTTCTTAATGGTGAACTAGAAGAAGAAGTTTATGTGCAACAACCACATGGCTTTGAAGATCCAAAATTTCCTAACTTTGTTTACAAATTACTCAAGGCTCTATATGGATTGAAACAGACACCTAGAGCCTAGTATGACACACTGTCAGAATTTCTACTCAAACATGGTTTTACCAGAGGTACTATTGATAAGACTCTCTTCTACAAGAAGCATGGTGAAGATATGATCCTAGTTCAAATCTATGTGGATGATATCATCTTTGGATCTACAAATGAAAAGCTTTGTCAAAGATTCTCTAGGCTAATGCAGAGTGAGTATGAAATGAGCATGATGGGAGAATTGAGTTACTTCCTTGGCCTTCAAGTTAGTCAAAGAAGTGACGGTATTTTCATCACCCAAACCAAATATGTGAATGACTTATTGAAGAAATTTGGTATGGTGGATAGCTCACCTGCATCTACACCAATGTCTACTGCAACCAAGTTGGATGAAGACAAGAAAAGCAAGAGTGTGGATATTTCAAGCTATAGAGGGATGATTGGATCATTGCTTTATTTGACTGCTAGTAGACCATACATCATGTTTGCTACTTGTCTATGTGCTAGATTTCAAGCCAATCTAAAGGAATCACATTTGATGGCTGTGAAAAGGATTTTCAGATACTTAAAGGGAACTCCAAACTTGGGATTATGGTATCCTAAGGGAACTGGTTTTGAAGCTATTGGATACACAGATGACGATTTTGCTGGATGCAGGGTTGATAGGAAAAATACTAGTGGAAGCTGTCAATTTCTTGGTCAAAGACTTGTATCCTGGTATAGTAAGAAACAACAATCTGTGTCAACTTCCACAGCTGAGGCTGAATATATAGCTGCTGGAAGTTGTTGTCCTCAGGTGCTTTGGATTAGAAATCAGCTAATGAACTATGGTCTAGTGTTACACAAAATTTCTATTATGTGTGACAATACTAGTGCCATATCCATAATAGCTAATCCAGTTAATCATTCTAGAACAAAGCACATTGATGTTAGGTACCATTTTATCAGGGAACATGATGCAAATGGTACCATTGAGCTCATTTTTGTTCCAACAGAGAAATAATTAGCTGACATTTTTACTAAACCTTTGGATGAAGCAGCCTTCACTAGACTTGTGAGTGAAATTGGAATGCTCAATTTCTTCATCCTAAAGCAAGAACTCAGCTAATCTGTTGCAGCAGATTAATTTCTAATAAATTAACCTAGTTTGATTTAATTAGAAATTAACTGAAATATGAATTATAAATATTTCAGAATCTCTGTATATTTATTTTTTTTAAACTCAAAAATTAACTTAGAATATTTCAAATTCTAAGTAAACTGCTTAGTTGTTAATTTACATCTTAAATGTGTAAAATTAACACAAGGCAGAATAACAATACTCAAAGGTATAGAGAACTGAGTTCTCGATAAGTCAAAATGACTTATCAACAAGTCATTCTAGAGTTCTCGAGTGAGTACTCGATAAGTCTATTTACAGACTTCTCGAATGACTTCTCAATAAGCTCTATTATGACTTATCGATAAGCTCTATTATGACTTATCGATAAGATCATGTAGAGTTCTCTAATAGTGTTAATTCACAGAGTTCTTGACAAGGATATTTTAAGACTTATCAATAATTCAGAACAAAAATAATTTAATTCAATGAATTATTTAAGACAAATACTTTTGGAAAGTTTATTATGATTTCAATGTGATTCAATTCAAATAAATTAGAATCTTTTTTTTAGTCCATTTTCGGACAAACTGGGCATTTATCAGAGTTCTCGATAAATCATTTCTTACTTCTCGATAAGTTTAATATCAAATGTTTATTTGACTTCTCGATAAGTCTTTTACTTTTTCTATAAATACCCAGACTTCTCGATACATACACTGTACTTACACTTTTTCGAGATCTCAAGTGACCTAGCTTTTAGACAAAAGGCGATTTCTCTCTCATTTTTGCTCCTTTCTCAAAACTTTTTCTTACCCACTACTTCTACACACTAAAATGGCACAAAACATTGTTAGAGCTATCATTCCAGAGAAGGGAACCAACTTTATTGCTTTTCTTGATGCTAACCAAGCCCCTGATAGTTTCTAGGGGTTTGTGAAGTTTCTTTCTGAATCCTATATTGCAGGTGCTTTAACTACAAGTCCTGTGCTGTATTTGGACGTTCTTCATGAATTTTGGACATCAGCTATACCTAGGACAGTTGTTCTAGAGAATGTCACTTCTATGGTGGTCACCTGCACAATTGGAGGCCAAGAAATTGAGTTTTCAGCTGCTGATGTGAATACAGCCCTGGGATTGCCAACTGAGAACTATGGAGAGATGCCAACTGCAGATGAGCTGAGTGAATTCATGAACTTCATCAACTACAATGGCTCAATCAACTTGGCAAGCCTAAACATGACAAACCTTAGGCAGGAATGGTTCTTTGTGTTTGATTCTGTAGTGAGGGCTTTTACCTGCAGAAAAACTGGCTTTGACAACATCTCAAGTGTGGTGCAGAAGCTGGTGATCTCAATAGCTCACAACAGGCATCTGAATGTTGGGGCTTTAATTCTGGAAGAGCTGGCTACCAGGCTTACTATGCCTTTGAAGAATAGAGGTAAAGAAATCTTTTTTCCAAGGTTTATTATGTCTACTTTAGCTCATAAAGTAAATGACATACATTTGTTAGCTAGTATTGATAGTAGTAAAATTGGCAATTGTAAGCGAGTGTCCAAAATAATATTTGGCTCACTTACTACAAAGAATAAGGTGAGTGTAAGTCTTAGAGTCACTCCATTTATGTTGGAGAGATTCATGACTTATCCTTACCCTATGCCAAAGGGCTCCTCAATTTCCCTAGTTCAGCTATGGTTCCTGAGCCCGTGGAAGTACAAACACAGGCACACCAACAGGGACCTTCCAAAGCTGCATCCCCTTCTTCTAAACCACTAGATGTTAGCAAACCAACCACTTTAGTCTCTCAAAAGACTGAAGTGAGTAAAAAGAAGAGAAATGAACCAACCCTTTTTTTTGTAAATGAGAGTGAAACAGTTCAAACTAAACCAGAGTCACCCTTGGTCAATAGACCAAAGAAGAGTAAGATACCTGAGTTGACCACTCAAAACACCTCTGTGTCCTCCCAAAAGGGCACATTTGAACAAATGGGGAGTAAACAGTTACTAGATGCATCCTCTCAACAGGGTGTATCTATTGAAAAGAGCATTCACCCCAATGCATCCTGTACTGAGTCAGCACAACCTGCACCTAGAGTGTGTAGTAGAAGAAATAAGGATGGCACACACATTGAGGGCACATCATTTAAAGCTCCATCAACCATTCAGGGGGAGCTGCCAACACTCACAACTGAGCAAACTTCTCTAATCTCTCAAATTTCTTCATCATCTAGAGCACTTGAATCTGATTCTCAAGTGCACCAACACTCAAGTGACATGGTTCATGAAACTGTGATCACCACCCAGAACCAACATCTAGATGGTGAGAGGCTACTAGCTGGGGTAGACCTTGATGACACCATCAAAAACATGGGGGTTTCATCAGTTTTTACTGAAGACCCCATGGTCACTCTTACACCTTCAAGTGCACAATCATCTTCACAGATGATTAGGTTTGAGGGTAGTACTCTTGAGGGAGAGCTATCTAAATCCTCTCCAATTCAATTGGAAGTTCCTCTAGAAGGAACAACTCCCCTCAAAACCCTAGCTGAAATTGCCTTGGGAGTGAAGCTAGGAGTACAATTGTCAATGACCCTGTTATGGGAGAGGCAAGTTCATCACATTTATGTGATATTGCTCTGCAAGGTGCACAAAGGTTTGAGGTTGGTGTACATGACAATAACCCAGTCAAATCCTCTCCAATTCCAATGAAGGTTCCCACTACATGTGGTGAACAACAAACTGTCAAAACCACAGATTTATCTGTGAGTCAAACTGTGACTTCAGTCACAGGTGGTAATCTAGACATTTCTCAACAGCCATCCACATCTCAATCCAGCCAACCACATATCATGGCTCAATGGCTACAAGATATAGAAGCTCAGCCTTCTACATTTGATGACATGTTGGTACATCAAATCTCAGGCTTGACCAATCTCTCTCAGCAATTGCTCACTTCAGATATGGGGAACTAGGACTATCAATCTATATTGCTATGCTTCAATGAAGAGGTTGAACAACAGAAGGAGAAGATATAGATGAGGCTGAAGAGGATGGCAATGTAGATGCCTGGTTGTCTGATGACCATGTGGCAGAAATGGATGAAGTTTTGGCTAGATTCAGGAGGGAGTACATAACTATCATGGGAAGCAATGCTAAATCTCTCACTCCTCCTGAAGTCTATGATGTCATCATGGATGTGCACAAAGCTCAACTCAAGGCTTTCCATCTCTTTGGAAAGGCCCTTGAAGTAAAATTGACTGGATATGAAGATAAAATCAGGAAGCTGATCAAGGAAAAGATGGATGACATTGTGCCCTCTCAAAAGGACATCAAGAATCAATTCCAGTCTTTCACTGAGCAAATGTCAAGGATGAATCTGGCCTCCATTGAGAAGGAAGTGTCAAATATGAAGAGTTCTTTCGAGGCCCTGTTTGATCAAGTTCAAGCTCATATCACAAATTCAAATGATACCAGGGTCAAGCTAAATCAAATGCATACTGCTAGGTATGAGCCTTCATTTTTTCTCATGGAAGGTGTCAAAAAAGCTGTTGATGAACACTTTGAGTCCTTCTCAGCTACAACAGTCTCCACTACCTCTACTCCTCAAATAAAAGAACTTCAAGATCAAATTTCTTTACTTCAAGCTTTCAACTCAGATTTATCTTCACAAGTCAGAGCTCTAACCATATTGGTTGAGAGTCAATAACATGATATTCAGGCTCTAGTGGAGTCCCATAAGCATTTACAAATACAGAATACAGTTGCTTTGGGAGCCATTATGGGAAAACTCAACATACCACTGCCAGCATTGCCTGAAGCTGTAAGACCTGAGATTCCTACTCCCCTACTCATGCCTGTCACCAAGACTAAGGGGAGATAGATGCAAGGCTAGCACAATTAAAACTCAAAAGTCAAGTACAAGGTCTAGAACAAGAGAGGCTCCTTATGGCTGCCCAAGGTCTAGGAATGATACAAGAGTTTGACAATTTGCTCACTGGACTAAGGAACTCTCTCAACAACAACTTCTTCACTTATAAAAAGACCTTGGAAAAGACTATCAATTACATCAGGGTGCTGCAGATCCCAGTCAAGGACCGGTTTTTTTAGAAAAGGATAGTGATCAATCTTAATGATTCTGGTGTAGACAGATGTATGCAAGTCAATATCAATTATCTAATTTCTAGAAGAGCATCTGAGGTGGATATTTTGATTAACAAGGTTAGGATTATCACCAATGAAGAGAAAATGCTACTAGCAGAGTTGAAGAAGGCTCAAGAAGCTGCTTTCCCAGAAGCCTATCTACATCCAAGCAAAGGGGTGCACTATATCTGCTCTACAACCAAGCAACTGAAATATTTACAAGTACCTAAAAATTGTGTCATGGCCAACAGAAGATTGATAATGGTGCTTGAGTCTGGGCTGAAAAGTAAGAAATTGAAGACTAGTGAAGATGAAGCTATGATCAAGATTCTGAGGAGATACATTGATAACCCTGAAGCCAATTTGCCTAAAACTCAAATCAACAAAGATGACTTGGTGATGATGAGTAGAAGAAAGATGGTCAAAACCCTTATGGCTCAAACTCAAGTCAATCTAGCAAGGTAATTGGTGGAAAAAGTGATAGTGAGAAAGAGAAGGAGAAGAAAAGTAGATCTGAGACTCAAAGGAGGGATGGAAGAAGACAAAGACAAAAGAATGATACCTCACAACCCCTCCAAACCCTAAATATCCAAATACCAATTGTTAAACCTTCACATTCAACCTCATCAAAAACTGCTCAACCTCAAACCTCTAAGTCTAAATATTTCTACAAGCTCACTGCAAACTCTCTCCTCAAAACTCAAATCACTCACAACCATACTTCTCTGAAAAGACTCAAAACTGTACCTTCATTCAAGCCACCCCATAAAACACACTTCAAAACAGTTGGAATAGGTCCAAAAGAAGCCAAGGTCAAGAGAAGATTCAGAAGACAAAGAAGATAAAGAAGAAGACAACCGATAGCTGAACTTCTCAATCATCATGGATTTGGTGAAATGGCCATTTGGAACAGATATAATCAAGATGATTTCCAACCTCTAAATGTTGTTGATTCAGATGAAGACTACTTCCAACAGCTAGCTGAAAGAATGGTCAGAGTTTGGGTTGTTAACATCAAAGAAGTTAGAATCTACTACAGTGTTGGGTCCTTTGAACAGCTTGGAAATACACTAATGGATTCTCTCTCAATTGTTGAACTGAAAAGGGTGCTAAGCTTGATGAATGGTAAAGATACAACCACTAAGGCATGGAGAACAGTATTGGCAGTGTTTGTGGTTAACAGAGAGGAGATGAGAGATGAGCATAGAGCTTTGCTAGCTGAAAAGAAGAGAAAGTATGAGCATGACATTGATGAGTATATTAGAAGATCAGAAGAGTTGAAGGTAGCAGGCAAGAGCAGAATATCAAAGGATGGAAGATTTCTGAATGTAAAAGCTGGCTCTTTGTCAAGATACAGGATAAGGATGTTAGCTAGTTATCCTAAGCCAGATTTGCTGAAACTAATAGAGGCTCTAACTGACACCCCCATCCTAGAAGAATTAGAAATACTTTTGCAGATTAAGAACATAATTGAAAAAGGATCAGAAAGCTCAGTCTTTACTTAATTATTGTAAACTGTCAAATGTTCAATGTACAAGTGTTGTATCAGCTTTTATATTGTTTTATTTTCATTCTTTAACTTGGGGTTAGTCTTGTTAACAGGCATGAATTTGTGATAAGCAATCTTCTCATAAATTGGGGGAGATTGTTGTGCAAGACATGCATGTATCATAACAAGACTAAGTCATATTGACAACCCTAAGATTAGTTGTATTGTAACCTTAATCTGTAATTTATACATGTAACACTTAATGTCTGTAAAATGTAAATGAAGCAGACTGGAGCATTTTTCCCTAAACAGTGTCAAGCCTAAGAATTCTATCTGGAAGAAGATCAAGAAGGTCATGCCTCAGAAGAATTATGAAGAAGCTTGGAGTTGAATAATTTTGTTTGGTGAAAAACATTATAAGTCAAGATCTCTACAAGTCACAGAGTTAGTGTTATAGAGAAGTCATTCGAGAACTCAGAAAGACCTATCGAGAACTCAGAAAGACCTATCGAGAAATCAGAAAGACCTATCGAGAACTCAGGAATTATCTATCGAGAACTCAGGAAATGCTATTGGAGATATCGATAAGTCAGTGACCCATTCGAGAACTCAGAGATATCGACAAGTATACATTCATTAGAGAACTCTGAGTTATCGATAAGCCAAAGTCCATTAGAGAACTCTGAGTTATCGATAAACCAAAATTCAATAGAGAACTCAGAGTTGTCGATAAGTCAGGTCAACAATGAAGTTTCAGAGATATCGACAAGCCAACATGCCTATCGAGATGTCGAGTTCTCTACAGCTTAATTGGAGATCTCGCAGTGAAGAAATTTCTCTAAGTACAGAATTGCAGACCGATTCAATATCCAAGGTTGCAAATCAACAAACAATTCACACAGCTGAATTGACAAGTCTACAAAAAGCAGCTTGAGAGATGTGTAAGATTAATGGTGAAGATTAACTGACAAAGGAGGATCAACCAATACACAGTGGATGAAGATATGCTAATCTAGATATGGAAATCTCACTTTTCCCTTAAATAGAAGTGATTAGTGACAGGTTAGAAAAGTGATTAGCACTTCTTATTGTTCACTGTGTAAACCAAAGTTAACTATCATATAAAGTTAACTGAGGTCCTTTGTTTAATAGAGGACTGAATAGATTAGAAATTGTATTCTCTCTCAAGAAAGAAGCTAAGTTCTAAACCAAGAACTTAGAGATTTTATAGCAAAACACTGCTTGATTTTTAATATAAAATTAAGTGAGTTTTGAAGATCTTTGTTTTACATATTTGCATTGTTATTTGTGTTTAACATCTATTCTACAAAATCATTGATAACAACCAACTGTTAAACCTAAAGTCGATCAAAAAGTAAACATTTAAGCCAAAACACATTCACCCCCCTCTGTGTCGTATTCATATCTAACAAAAAACTAAGTCAAAGTGATCACTACCTCGTAATAAGAGTCACCAAGGCTACTTTATTACCTAAAAAGAGCAAGTATGTTAAAGTATGGCTCAAAATCTAAGTACTATAAGTGGTCTTGACCTAGTAGGAGAAACAGGGAAAAAATGAGATCGGAAACTAACTCATAATTGTATCTAACTCACTCTAGGCGTAAGTGGAGTTATTCTAGCTCCTTGTTTGCGCAACTAGGCCATGAAAACTAAGGCAAAACACTACCAAGGTTCTAGTAGGCGCAAGTGGAGATCCAAGACCCCTTGTTGGCGCAACTAGTCTTATTTTCTAAGGCAAATTACTTCCTAGAAGCTATTTGGCGCAAGTGGAGGCTCAAGAACCCTTGTAGGCGCAAGTAAGCTACATAAACTAAGGAAAAAGGCTTCCTTGGGTGCTACTAGCACAACTACATCATCCCTTACTACCTAGTAGGTGCAACTTGCATAATTGTTAAAGATTTTAAATACAATACTCCCTTTGGGCACAAGTAACACCAAACCAGCAACAATTATTGATTTTATTAATTATTTTACTTGGTTACCAATTGGACACATATCAAATTAATATAAAGACTACACTTGAAGCGGAAGAAAACAATTAACTTGGATTGTTTAGTTTATCTTCTTCTCTGACGAGAGCTAGTAACATTGGAAATAAAGAGATACAAAAAAGTTCAAGCTTATTGAATATCCGTTAAACTTTTCATCGAAGAAACATTATAATGCCCGATGTAATTCTTATATATTCATAAGGGGTATTATAATTATTATCCGGTAATTAAATCCTTGGACAAACAATTGTAGATTTTGTATATGATTTAATTTGTATATCTTTGTAAAAGCAAGAATATTTTTATTCTTGGATTGTAGCCGGTTAATTTATTTACCAGAATGTAGCAGCACCCTCGAAAATTTATATATGAATATATACTTCCACGAATATCTTGTGTTCTATATTTTAATGTCCTAAACATTATTCACCTCAAGAAAATGGAACCACTAACCGTACACTAAATTATTTATCTGCAAAATATTCGAAAGAATTTTTTAATTTAGTGAGTATCTTATTCAACCTCCCCTCTATGATACTTCGGGACCTAACACTTATATGTATTTACATGTAAATTCGATCAATTTTATATCGAACTTTTTATATTAAAGTTCAATATTATTTTGACCCTTACCTATTTTTTAATTTCAATTTTTTTGTGAGATTGTTTTCTTATTCTATTTCTTTTTCCTTAAATTGAAAATTTCATTAAAACTTTAGATTATCAAGCAATACATGATAAAAAATTGAACGGGCATCATGTTGTGTTTTGCTAAGCTGACATTAACTTTAAATTAGTACGATCTTGTCCGCTTTAGACCAATCCCACATGGATTTATTTTTTGGGTCACTCTAAAAAAACCTCAGACTAATGAAGTTATCTGGCTGCTTATATTCTAGCAAAACGCCCTCCCACAAATGATGTGGGACAACTCCTAACAATCTCTTCATTCACACATCGGGCTCCACACTTGCCGAATCTGCCTCACGCATGTGTGATCTGGCTCCCTCTGACCCATAATGAAAATCCATCTCGCTATATGCCTCCCCTTATGCCCATATCGGAAAGCTCACATGCCTTTTCCTTGAGCCCATAATGGGTTAGCCCATCTACCTTTTCCTAGGCCCATCTAGAAGCCCAACTGAGATTATTTTGGACCGTTACAACATGAAGCTTTGATACCGCTTATTAGGCTTTGCCAAGCAGACCTTAACTCCAAATTAGTATGATATGGTCCGCTTTGTGTCAGGCTCGCGTGAATTTATTTTTGGATCACTTCCAAAAGGCCTCATACTAATAAAGTTATCTGAATGTTTGTACACTACTAGAAATATGTCAATAGACATCAGTTATTAGCCGTTGTCTGAAAAAAATGGGACCGATGTCTTCGTCGGTATAGAGAAAAGTCCCACTTTTTGACATCAGTTAGTAACTGATGTAAAAGATATCTTTACACATCGTTTTTGTTAAACTGACTGATGTATTAACCATAATTTACAAGTAGAAGCTGTCAGTAGGTTTTGTATATTGGTAAAATTAGAGATTTTAAGCAAGTTAAACAAATAATACACAAGGTGTTTACATGCATTTGCATCGTTTCTCTCACTCAAACTGATGTCTATTACTCTATTTTACATCAGTCAGGGTAGAAAAACGATGTTAAAAACTAGTATAGACATCAGTTTCTTAAGCCTGGACGTTGTGGGGTGTAGACTTTTACAACGGCTGCATGTAAAAAAGCGATGTGAAAGATTTTTATAGACATCAATCCACTTTAGCTAACCGATGTAAGAACCTTTATACACAACGGTGACTAACTGATGTAAAATGTGTACAGTTTTTTTACCATATAGACATCAGTTTTGACATCAGTTTTTAGCCGTTGTGTATAACCTTTAACATCAGTTAGAATAATTACTTTTCGCTGTTGTTGTGTGTTTATTACATCGGTTTTTTGCAAATATAAAGAAAAGAACCGATGTTAAAGGTTATTAAAGACATCATTTTTCTGTAGATACAAATAATTCAACTGATGTTTTTGCTTACTATAGACATCGTTTTTTAGGTTTTTGTCTGATGTGTTATGTTTGTACATTTAACTAGCCAAATTAAACAAACCTCAAGCAAATCCAAATCCAAATGCAAAAAAAATCAAAAAATACCAAAAGTAGACCCAAAAATGGTCGCAACTATATAATACGTTAGGTCCGTGCCATTGCTACATTCGACCAACAAAATTAAACTACAAATCGCAACATCCACAATCCACAACATTCCAGAATACTTAACTACTATATTTACTAATTATCCCCTATATTCCAACTAGCTAGTCCAGATCAACACAAACTAATAGTTGTAAGTACCAACATAACATTACAAGTACCCAAAATAAAGTTCAAAGATCATCTGATAAAAGGCATTGAAATAAAGGCAGAGTAATGTGGTCGGTCATCATGGTCGATCTTCATCGACTACACAAATTCTTGGATATACTGAAGAGTCTCGAACCACACTTCATCCAACTGCTCTTTTGTGTATGACTTCCGACACTTAACTCCCCACTGTGAAAATTACACGAAGTCATAAAACATTGCAAAAATTAGCACAAATGCAGATTCTGAACTTGTAAATCGCTACATTCAATCGAAAATGACAATTAAAGCATACCTTTGATAAGAATTTCATTTCCTTGTCTTCGTATATATCTTTCATATATCTCATTACAACATAGCCACATTCACTTCCACCCGGTTGTTTTGGTGATCCCTATTTCAATAATAAGAAATAAGTGAATAGTCGATCAAACAATAATAAAAATAAGAAAAAATTAAACTACGAAGAATGCATAACTACTTACAATGAGATTTTTAATTGTAGGATTTTTGTTCACACACCCTATTTGTGCATTGTCAGATCTAATGGTTCTGTACAAGGGAACCAGTATTGTCAAACCCAAAAAATCATAAATATAAATTATTTATATATATATTGATAGTACTGCATTACCCCACTAAGGCTTCTTCAAGTGCAGTAAAGCGCTTTTGATGAGGCAGCGGATTAAGAATAAATATTTCAGATTCCCAAATCATGATCAATATCCAGTGGTAACTATTCAATTACCAAAAATTAAATCAAAGTGAGAATTTAAAAAAAATAGGAACATGTGCATTGTACAATAATTTGTACCAACTATATATCTCAAAAAAAATTACCTTTCATTATGAGGCAGGAGAAATATGCGCGAAGGTCCGGATCTCATCCTTGCAATGATATAATTCTGAAAATCATCGTTGAGTTTAAATGTGGCTGATGGATCGATAAAGGCAAACATATCTGAATGTTTTCTTTTACGAACCTTCGTCTGTAAATAACTGCAAAAAATATATAAGTAGTATGCAGTATAATTAGGTCCTCCCAATATATTTTAGATATACGAGACAAGATTCAGCAGCTAATAAAAAACAACTTAATAAAAAACAGCTTACGCCATATATGTGGATATGGCGGCCTGACCAATCATTTTAAACTCCAACAAGGCCATTACGCTCTCATGCAACAAATATATCAATTTCTCGACTCTGAACACCTCTTCACCACATGGAATCTAAATTGAGTCATTAGCTTCTTTCATAATTGTGACTGCATGATTGTACAACAACATGAAACTTCGAGGAACATTTTCACTTGGCTGCAATTTCTTCATCTGGGAATGTATTTTTTAATACACATTTTCATTCTTCGCCGGCTTCCGTGACTTCACTGCTTCATTTTTATTTTTCTATAAAATAAATAAAAGATGATCAAAAACTATATCTAATAAAGACATTTCACTCCTTAAATTTCTACAAAAAAATAATAGAGACTAAGAACAGTTGTTGAAGTAGTACATGACAATCGTGGAACTTCAACCTATACAACTTTAAATCAAGAATTAATACACAATTTTTTATGTTCGATGAATGGCCATAAGGAAGTTTCATCGATGCCAACGATTTTAACAGTTTCTTTTTTTCTGTCTTTGAAAGAGTAAAAGCAGAAGGGGGCAAGTAGGTTCTCTTTTCTCCAATTTTTTGTGGAGCCAAGTCTTTCCTAACACCCATTTGAATCATATCAAGACGTGACCCCTCACTATCTTTAGTCTTATATCTTATATTTAGAAGGGTCCCAATAAGATTGTCACACACATTCTTCTCGACGTGCATAACATCGAGACAGTGACGGACATGATGGAATTTCCAATATTCTAAGTCAAAGAAAATTGATTTTTTTTCCATGGACAGTCCACCTTCTTTGACTTCTTTACTGCTTCTGCAAAAGAAAATTTTATTCACTCCTGTTGCAGTAAAACTTCTTCACCGGAAAGGGGTGGACGCGCAAATCCTAACTCTTGTTCACCATTAAAAGCCGCATTCTTCTTCCTATAAGGATGGTGCCTAGGTAAATATCGACGATGACCTTAGAAAGACATTTTCTTCGAATGAGGTAAGTATTTAGCCACGGTATCATCCCCACAAACATGACAAGATATATAACCCTTATTCACACAACCAGACAAATTACCATATGCGGGGAAGTCATTTATCGTCCACATTAGAATTGCCTTTAATGTGAAAAAAAATTTAGTATGAGCGTCAAACACATTTGGTTCACCTTCTTCCCAAAGCTTCTTCAAATCATCGATCAATGGTTGCAAAAACACGTCAATATTATTACTTGGCTCTTGCGGGCCAGAGACTAATACTGTTAACATCATATATTTTCTTTTCATGCAAAACCACGGAGGGAGATTATATGTTGCCAATACTACAGGCCAGCAACTATACCTATTTTTTAGGCCTTTATTGTGTGGGTTTATACCATTAGCTGCCAAGGCTAACCGAATATTTCTTGGCTCATTATCGAAGGTTGGCCACCTATAATCGACATTCCGCCATGAAGGAGAGTCAGCTGGATGGCGCATGTGACCATCTTGACTTCTTTGTTTCACATGCCAAGTCATTAGTTTAGCGGTAGATTCAGATTTAAACATCCGCTTAAATCTGGAAATGATCGGGAAATACCACATAACTTTGGCCGGAACGTTGACTCTCTCTTTACCATCCTTTCCTAACTTCCACCGAGATTTGCGACACTTGGGGCACTCGACAATATCGGAATTGACACCCCTATATAGAAATCAATCATTCGAACATGCATGGATTTTTATATACTCAAGGCCTTGATCAGATAGGTTTTTTTAGCTGTGTACGCATTAATTGGCAAGACATGATCTTTGAGAAGTAAAGAACCAACCGAAGAGAGTAAATCTGTAAAGGCGCTATCACTAATCCTGAATCTCGCTTTCCAATTATGTAATTTTAGCATTGATTCTAATTTACTACTATCACTGCCCTCAAATAACGGTTGCTCAGCATCGGACAAAAACCGCTTGAACTCGTCTGAATCTTTATCACAATCATCACCCAAATTACCCTGATTATATGCTGCTTTACAAATATCACCTACTTCTAATGCCCCAATATTTTCTTTGATATTCTCTTCTATATTCACCGAAGAGGGAGTCAATATTGTGCTAGCGGCAGATGACCTAGGATTAGCACTAGCCCCATGCCAAATCCAGGTTACATACCCCAAACTAAAGCCCTTTTCATACAAATGACCTCTAATGATTTTCACAGAGAACTTTTTGAAATTACAGCAACTTTTTGAAATTACAGCAACGTGCACATGGACAGGGTATTAGTTTAAGATCTCTACAGTTTTCTTTGGCGTATATTAGAAAGTTTTCAACCCCGATCTCATACTCTAATGAATCCCTATCAGCCCGCATCCATGATTTATCCATATATAGACACGTATACTTGATTATAAATTCAATATCAAATACTAAACAACTACATAGCTTACACATTATTTACAACAATTGTTACTCATGTTATTTTGTTTAAAAATATATCGAGATAATTTAATATATGATTAACTTACTTGGTGCAATTGTGTATTTAATTTATAATTATAATTCTTATTAGGTTAGATGCAGGACATAAAACAGGACACAAAACAGGACACTACTACACTACTAATAAAGGATGCACTTATCAATTGACACTAGTACACTACTAATGATAACACTACAGATTTACAAAAAGAAAATTATAAAAATAATTACATTATCTATGTGTTCAAGTCAAGGTGCACAAGTAATTAGCTATGTGTTCAAGTAATTTAGTACACAAGGAAAAGAGTAAAGGCAAATTTTGAAAAAAAAGAAAATCCATGGAAGTCTGTTACTTTTTAGAGCAAGAGTAAAACATTGCAATTGTGAGTCCTAAACTTAAGTTGTCGGTGATGTTTTTAAACATAAAGTTGGATTCACACTATGCACCATACCAAAACCAATAACATATGAAGACCAAAACCAAAATTTATAAACAAAACCAATAGAACAAACACTATCATTAAATTTTCAGAACCAAAAGAAGTTAACAAACATACAATATAAAGACAAACATACAACATCATACATTTATCACTTTAAAAAAGAAAAAACATACAATATCATACACATCATATAAAGACAAAGACATGCAGATACATACAATATAATGCCATACAACATCATACCTAATTTATACATACAATATCATACCATACAATATCATACCTAATTGGTCCAAAAATCCACAATTTTTAAAATCCCCAATTTGTAAAATCCCCAACTAAACAAGTTCGAACAAAATTAGGGTTCATAGAGAGCTTACCAAACCCAGAGCAAAGGATTTGGTGCTTCGATTCGACTCAAACCTAGCTTCGGCTCAAACCCAGCTTCGACTCAACCCTAGCTTCGATTGGAGCTTCAATTGAGCTTCGATTGTGAGCTTCAAACCTAGTAGCTTCAATTCTTTCAGTTTGTGACTTCGATTGTGAGCTTCAAATGGCTTCGATTGCTTCAGTAGTGAGAGTAGTGAGAGTTCGTTGGAGAGTAGTGAGAGTGGTTGAGAGAGTCGGGGTGAGAGAATGTGGGAGTTATGTTTTTTAATTTTTAGTTTTATATTTTTATGTTTTTTATTTTTTATTTGGGGGGAATGTGGGTGAAATATTTGGGGGGAAGTGAATTTGTCTAGGGGGGGGGGAAACAAATTTGGAGGGGGGAACATATACACTACTTAAAATATAAACAGGAAAAGACACGGGCTGATTTAGCGTGCTTTTTTTTCCAGCTTACATTAGACATCGGTTGAACTACAAATCGATGTATATATAAATCATAGACATCGGTTTTATTGGGACCAATGTTGATAGTACTCTTTTACATTGGTTGCACCAACAACCGATGTCTAAAGGGCGATGTCTATTAACAGATTTTTAGTAATGATATTTTAGCAAAACTTCATCCCATAAATGATGTGGGACAACTTCTAACAAAATGGACCCTGAACTTCCAGAGGCTATCAACATTAGGGAGGCGTTGAGTTAGGTAAAAGGAAAATAATGGCCAGTAGCTATAATGTGAACTGATTGTCAAGTTGTTAATCAAGCAATCTGATATTTTACTATCATTTTGTCATATCTTGACATGAGTGATAAATGAATGCAAGCTCTTGTTGTTCCAACTAAAAGAACATAATATTACGTTAAATTATGTAAAACAATATGCGAATAAGGTGGCTCACAAGATGGTAAGGCATTCTAATTCTATATAGTTTATCATGTGATAGGTATGATGTGTTAGGTTTGTGGAGTCTATTTATTAATCTCGTGAAAATAGACTATTTAGATTCAGATTAGTTTATAGATTAGTCTATTTTTCAGATTTGGACTATAATTTTATTTAGACCCAGTTTCTTCTCCTATAAATATTCTCATTTAATTGTAAAAATCACAACACAACACAATTGTGAGAGATCAATACAAAATTAGTGCCGCTTGTGAAGCAAAAATTTCTAAATCACTTAAATCTTTGTCTTGTGTGATTATCGTTTATTTTATTGTTCTTGTTTATTTGCTTTGATTTTTCTTTCATTTATTGTATACTCAACAACTGGCATCAAGAGCCTAGTTTTCAGGTAAGTGGGAGCGATGGCATAAGACGAGAAGGTAAAAATTGACAAATTTGATGGAAAAGATTATGGGTTTTGTAAGATGCAAATTGAAGATTATTTGTATCAGAAAAACTATACGAAATGCTGAAAAAGAAGAAACCATCTTTAATGAAGGATGAAGATTGGAAGATATTGGACATGCATGATCTGGGGGTTGTCAGATTGACTTTGGAGAAGAACGTTACTTACAATATTGTCAAGAAAACGATAACTTAGAGTTTGATCAGGGCTTTGCCAAATATATATGAGAAGTCGTCTACTTCAAATAAGGTGTATTTGATTCGTTTGTTAGTTGCCACGAGATTAAATGAAGGCGATTGTGTTATTGATCATGTGAACGAATTTAATTTTATCCTAGAAATATTGGCATCAGTGGATATTAAATTTGACGATGAAGTACATGCCTTGTTGTTGGCATCCTCATTACCAGACATTTGGTCAGGTTTTGGAGTAGATATTTGTAGGAGAAACTCAGGAGAGTCTCAAGGTTCTTTGTTGAGTGCTGATAGTAGAGGCAGAAAGTTTGAAATGGGGCAGAATAAGGGGCGTAGCAGGTCGAAGTCATAAAATATTAGTTTATGAATTGGTCTATTTTTCAGATTTGGACTATAATTTGATTTAGGCCTAATTTATTCCCTTATAAATATTCTCATTTAATTGTAAAATCACAACACAACATAGTTGTGAGAGATCAATACAAAATTAGTGCGACTTGTGGAGTAGGAATTTCTGAATCATGTAAATCTTTGTCTTGTGTGATTGTCGTGTATTCTTATGCAGTGTATAAGGATAAGCTTGTGGTCGATTCTGAGTTTACAAAGGAATAACCTGAATAAAATATTATAAAAACAGATCATGCTTGAAATAGTGGGAGTTCGGAGAATATTGATGACATGGTTTCAGTTACTCCACAGACCAATGTAAGAAAATCTAGCAAAATTGTGAGGCCACCACAAAGATATTCTCCTTCAGCATATTATTTGTCATCGATCGAGGACGGAGAGTGTAACACCCCAAAATCCGGGGTCGGGGATTCGGGTTGTCAAGAGTTCCATTTCCTTTATCAATACTTAATCTTAACAGTCAACCAACTACTGAGTACTGTGACCCCACAATATACACACACACACACCACAAGTTATAGTCTCAGAGATGAATATCAAAAATAACACAAGTCATTTTATTCCACAATTATAAACCGTTACACCTTCAAAGGGTTTCTGAATAAATTTACATTTCTTTTCCATTATTACAATTCATAAAGATACATAAGTCTGGTACATCAAAAGTTGAAAGCCTAGCCTATTGGTAGTTCCTACCTCAGCTACAGCGACATCAACGCCTATAGGAAACTGCGGAACGTTTCCTATCCGCTCGCAAATTGGGAGCTTGGTCATGTTCATCTTATCTGTCTGTTATTGTGTGATGAAAGAAGAAAGCAAGGGTGAGCAACAAGCCCACCGAAATAATATGTATAATAATTAACAATATATGAGCATTCTCATAGTACTCATGAAAGTCTTGGTCAAGAAGAAATGAACCAAGTTGATATCTTAACGTGACCAAGTCGCAAAATATTCAGTATATATATACCTATATACTTTTCACAATCTTTGAAATCCTCTGACATGTATAATATACACAGAGTTCCAGTTTATAAATGTATAAAAATATCGTTGCAAGGTGATCTCATATATCTAACCTTGTCTCAACGTTTTTTCTGAAAATCTTTGACATGCACAAGATAATCATTTACTAGATATAAGTTTAAAAGATGAAGTTACAAGATACTCCAATATACTTATATCTTTTCTGAATACTAATTGAACTACCACCGTTCAATGTATAAATAGTTCATCCCATAGATTAAGCTACAAGACAAAACTTGTATAGAATCAATCTTTGAAATATCATCAAAATGAAATGAAGTTACGAGATACTTCATTTGATGAAAACATCATTTTGAAAACTCGACCCTGCCAACACTCAACAATCGCCCAGCCGTAGCCTTTTTATCGAAGTGCTCTGGGTAGTGTTGCAGAAATATCCAATTGGATGATGAACTCATTACGGGAGTTTGCCGCTCCTGGAAGACCACTCACGATGATCAGTCGCAGTAATGCAACCCCACCATTTTCTACATGTAGAGGAGAACCTGTCGGATTTACTTGTCAACCGAACACTGGACTCCTAATGAATGGACTGTCTTAACGGAACTTCCAGGCCATTTGGGCCAATATAATAAGGCTGGGCCAGCGCCACTCGACCACTTACGCCACTCCTAGTTCAGATGAAATCCATGACTCTGAAACGTAAAGCTTGTCCCCCCTTTCCCAAGTAGAAACTTGTTGATACGGCTCCACCAAGAAGTCGTATCTAGTTGGAAAGGAAAACTCACCGATATTTCCCAGGCGGTGCCTGTTAATGGATTAACTTGTTCCAAGAATTTTACTTCCCGAGTGTTGGGTAAGTAATCAAAAACTCTTTTATCAAAACAACAACCTTGTTGCGAATATAAAATATACCACAGAGTCGGATCCCTCAGGTTTTGAGCGAGTATTTAAATCCCCTTCGAAAGGAAGATCTTAAATATAAAAAAATAAGTTTTGGGATCCGCCCTAACCTTTAAAAATCATTTTGAAGACTCGAAAACATTTTTAAGATTGTTTGGAGTAATGCTGATTTAGTAAAATAAATCAGTCCTGATATATTAGAAAATATCTGAATATTATTATTTAAATAATATTCCCATAAGGGTGATCCTTATAAAAATAATTGAGGTAGGAGTTTTAAAACTCATAATTGAAATGAATATTAAATAACCAAAGATATACTTATACGAAAGTAGGATCTTTATTTGAATAATCAAAAGTGAGTTTGATTATCGACACATTATTCTTTAATAAAATAAAGAATAATAATTAGTAAATAATCGGAGTCATAAGTTCTCGAATGAATATTAAAATAATAATATTCATTAAATAATATAAACGGAGTCATATGTCCTCGAATGAATATTCAAAATAATATTCATTAATAAAATAGACGGAGTCATAAGCCCTCGAATGAATATTCAAAATAATATTCATTAATAAAATAAAGTTATCGAATAAACCTTTTTCGATTCATAGTTTTAAAAACTATATATATATATATATATATAAATATATATATAATATACTCGGGAACATCGACTCCCGGTTTTAGAAAATGTTCACCTTTGGGTCCCCTATACTAAGGGTATACGCAACTACTGCTTATCTCTAGTATAGGTATTATGCAACTTATAAGCATTTGAATCAACAATATATATCAAGATTACGAAACCGACATGCATATATACCATATCACATGCTCCAATATATCGCAAGATTTGCTAATTAACCACCATGCATCTATCACAAGATAATGCATATACATATGTATACATCACAACAACAGTATAACGGGTAGAAAATTTGCCTGAGTGTTCCCGGATAGACTTAAGCTTAGAGTGGGTCCAAAAAACTATGAACAACAACATAAGTCGGAATTAAACCCCAGTCGCTTAAGAAACTAGACTTTAACCAATTGAACCCTAACGTTCGCTTATGGTCACTCCGACGCTTAACGAATCACATAAGTCGTTCGAGTACCCTCGGCTCCACCATTTTTAATAAATTAACCATTAAGAATTTTAAGGCGATTCTTTCGCGAGTACACTACCAACTGCCTAATCCACTTTACATAATTGTTTCATACTCCAATTAGTCATTTAAGGGCCTTAACCAAGGTCTCAAAGTAAAGTGAGGGGTAAAGGTTCGTTCGTGAAACGCCGTTACTTAAAACGGTCGTTTCTCCTAAACCGTAAATCGGATCTAAGCGAACCACATACCAAAACGAAGCTTACGAAATGATATAGCTAAACATGGAAAATTTAAAGATTGGTCAGTGAGTAATTTGTTCCGAGATTCATGTACAACAGTCTAAGGAAAACGGGCATTACGACGGCTATATTTACGAGTTTTCCAAGTTTCTCACTACACCAAAACCTCACCAAACAACCCACAATTATTAACACATCAAAACCTCAACTACATAATACTATACCGGTCCTTATTCTCTAAATTCTTCATCTCAACCAACCACAATCAAGTTCTATTAACTATAACAAGATTCATTCACCAAATCACTCCAATTTCAAAACAAACTACTAATAATCAAAGATCATGCTTCTCATTTTGAAAACCAACCATCAAACTCACTAATAGTAAAAGTAAAGGCTATGATTTGAAGTTTATACCTTCCTTGGTAGGTGTTAAGTTGCTAGGAAGCCTTAGGGAGCCTCCTACAAGCTTGATCTTTCCAAAGAAATCAAGAACACAAAGTTAGGTTTTGAAATTTCTAAATTACGATTGAAAGAACTGTAAAAATTAGGGTCTTACCTTGCTTATTTGGACGATACTTGTGAACAAGAGTTGTAGGTCATCTCAATACCTTTCCAACGAGCTATAGAACACAACATTTCAGTGAGTATTGAAGGAGATATGACAATTTCAAGTTGCTGGGTTTGTTTTGGCCGAGAGCTTCTCTTCATGGGAGCAAAGTCAAATTTTTAATTTTTGTATTATGATATTTTGCTTGGTTGATTTCCTTTTTGGCTTGGCAAATTTTGATCTTTTACCATGATAACTTTTACATGGCCAAGAATCAACCAACAACACACTTCTTTTTGTCATGCTTATGTCACCATGCTTGTGTCACCTTTTTAACACATGTCCTTTCCTTGTGGTTTGATGATGTCACAATCCTTGGCTTCCTGTACAAGCTTGTCTCTTGGTCGCTTATTTGTTTTACGGTTCGCTTAACTTTCGTTCTCGTTCGTCGTTTGAGGGATCATATCTGGGATCTTATTACTTGGGTTCCCCTAAACCTATCTCAATATTTTATATTCCTTTTATGATCCTCTCTTATAATCCTTGAATTTAAATCCTTATAATCATGTTACCTTATACTCATTTCTTTCGGTATCTGGTGGATTTTCGGGAAAAATTAAAGTGTCCGGATTCGAATTCTAACAACCTTTACATACACTCATTTACTTTATGGAATACTAATACGATCTTAGAATTTCCATAAAAGTACTCCTATATAGCGTGGTCTGATAATTTTCCTTAATCAGCATCATCAACAAAAGTTACTATTTATCCGTGTTTCAAAAATTCCAAAAATTGCGGTTATTACAGAGAGCCTCAATGTTATTCAGAGGCAGTATAAGTGGATGATTCAGTTCAGTGGAAATCAGTCATGGATAAAGTGATGAGTTCTCTTAAGAAGAATGAGACTTGGTCTTTAACATAGTTACCAGCAGGAACAAAGGCTTTACAGAATAAATGAGTGTTCAAAATTATCCGTTAAAGATGGCTTGAGTCATCCGTTGAGGGATTTGCAGATTATTCGTTGATAGTGTTTCCTTAGCACTTGATACTCTTTCACTTATGCAGAATTATAATGCATCATCTATTTATAATTTGCAGGCCTATTATGTATATCTAACTAGTAGTCAACATGACCTGGAATTTCTAACAACTTCTAAGATATTTTAGTGTACAGGAATGTGCTACAGACTTATTTTAATATAAGCTACTCCATCACTTTGATGGTTACAAAATCATTTAACTTATCTACTTAGAGTGTTTTGTAGAGTTATTATTAACCCTACAACATATTTCTAACATATGGTTATCTCTGAAGCTAGCAAGAAGATGATTTGGTTGACGAATTTTCTGGAAGAGTTGGGCACGAAACAGGCGGATAGTGCTTTGTATGAAGACGGTCAGAGTGCTATTCATCTTGTAAAAAATCTTGTGTTTCATACTAGGACGAAGCATATTCAGCTAAGATATCACTTTACAAGAGAGTAGATAAGCAATGGTGATTTGTCTTTGAACAAAATCCTTGGTTCAAAGAATCTTGCAGATATATCGACTAAGGTGCTTGTTAATGAAAAGTTGAAGCTTTGCGTAGCTTCAACTAGCCTTCAAGATTGATTGCACTGAACTAGTTAGAGTTATTTATTGAAATATTGATTTTACTAGATTTATAATAGTGAAGTGAAGATGTGGTCAGACTCCAAGTACGAGATTGTTGGGTTTGTAGAGTCTATTAATTAAACCCATAAAAATAAACTATTTAGATTCAGATTAGTTTATGGATTAGTCTGTTTTTCAGATTTGTACTATAATTTGATTTAGGCCCAGTTTCTTATCTTATAAATATTCTCACGTAACTGTAAAATCACAACACAACACAATTGTGAAAAATCAATACAAAATTAGTGCTTCTTGTGGAGTAAGAATTTATGAACCACATAAATCTTGGTCTTGTGTGATTGATTTATTTTCATATTTATTCGTTCTGGGTTTTGTTTTCGTTGTTGTATACTTAACATATTTGTCTTTTTTTGTAGCTTGAGGCCACCTCAATCATTTCTCTAGTTTGATCACAAGTTAGAATGGAAAAACTGAATCTGGTAGGATCTGTGAATAATGCAACATCGGTATTGATCTCAAATGTACCTATATGTGGTCATTCCTAATAGTCTTTGTCATCTGCTTCGATCATAAACCCAATAAAATATCAAATGACATGTCTAGAGCACTCTTCCTTTAGTTAAATATAAAATTTTTCAACTTTTGAAATTTGAACAGGTTATTCTCCCGTTTTGATTTCACGCTATATAATTTATATGCTTATAAATTGTCCGGCAATGTAACACCTCAATCCCACATCGAGGAGATTTGGGACTTCTGTTCAGTTTATAAGGCAAAGTACTAATACTATGTGCACCAACAAATCATGATCTTTTGGGGCCCTGTGGTGGGTTTGTCGTAACCCAGGTTGGCTGCACTCGGGACAGTATGCTTCGGCTTATTTTGAACTCGTAATCAGGACTTCACCCGGTTTTTGAAAAAGACTCGGGATTTGACCCGGGTTGTCACATATGGTATCAGAGCCGACTCTCGAAAGCTCGATGCGTCAAGTTGCCGGAGGTGGGGACACGAAGGCTGGTGGTATTATCCCACAATGGCAAGAGGTCCGGAGGTGAGGACACGAAGCCATCCGGTATTATCCCATAATGGCTAGAGAGGTACGATCTTGGTCCTATGGGCTGTCTGTTCGGGCCTGATGAGGACGTCAGGAGTTTAAGTGAGGGAGTTTGTAACACATAATTTTGACCGCACTTCCAGACCATTAAATCTAAATCGAAACTAATATAAAATCCAACTTATTAATCCAAAATTCTTATTACAAAAGTGACTATTATAAAAGCGCAACTAACGAAAGCGGTCCAAAAGTCAATCTACTCCAAAACTAAGGTCCTCGAACACCAATGCTATCCAACTCGAACTCTTAGATGAAACCTGAAATTGAAAGTAATGAGCTATATAGCCCAGCAAGAAACCAATCGATCCAACTAGTTGGCCAAGTAACACGTACACATATAACAAAATATGATAATTTATGCGATACGATATCCGGAAAAAACACTTTCGATACAAATTCTTATTCTTATTCTTATTCGATACACACAATACACATAACACATAAACAACAATAATTTGAAATCCATAATTCATGCCAAGACCACTACAAACTGGTGATAACGGTCCTAAATTTTCAGAAAAGTGTCACTACATTCCGGTGATAACGGTCCAAAGTTCTTATTCGATATTTTCACAAACCATGGCACAAATCAAAGATTCAGAATTATCATCTAGACACCACAGAGATACAACAATATGTATACTTGTAACACATAATACTTTCAAAAATATCATCACTTAGCCCATGTTTTGATAATCAAATATACACGCATAATACATAATTTTGAAAACACTAGTAAGATCAATCGAAAACTTACCTCAAATACTGGCCAGATCTGAATTTACCTTTTTTGACCATCTAAACGGCGTTATCTTGGAAAACATGAAACACGAAAGTTGAAGATAACGAAAAGACCTCTCCGAAAAAGTCCAGGATCACTGAATTCTAACTTACGATGAATTTTCTACGAATTGTACAAGACTGCTGATTTATGCTGAGAAGAGCTCTACGAAATTTGATATTAAAAATGAGAAAGATGAATAAAATGTATTTATAACGATACAAAATACTAAATCTTAACCTGCAAGTTATCCATATTAGAATCAGATCCAAATTTTAGGCTCACTAGTCTAAACCAATTTTAAATCCTAGTCTTTATCTAATTTTATTCCTTTTCATTATATTATTCTATTATTCATCTAATTATAAAAATTACGGGATATTACATACTACCCTCCTTAAAAAAATTTGGTCTCCAAATTCACAACAAACCTATATGTCTACGACATCTAATATCTTATAGGTCAAACTTAACTATGGTCAACAAGATCGAATCA
This sequence comes from Apium graveolens, assembly GCF_009905375.1. Lineage (NCBI taxonomy): Eukaryota > Viridiplantae > Streptophyta > Magnoliopsida > Apiales > Apiaceae > Apium > Apium graveolens. The sequence goes on from NC_133652.1 coordinate 55,605,565, forward strand.
TAGGGAATGTACTAGTCCCATACCTAACACATTCTGAAGGAGAGCCCGCTCGGATACCAACTGTAACAGCCCGCACTTCCGGACCATTAAATCTAAATCGAAACTAATACAAAATCCAACTTATTAATCCAGAATTCTTATTACAAAAGTGACTATTACAAAAGCGCAGCTAACGGAAGCGGTCCAAAAGTCAATCTACTCCAAACTAAGGTCCTCGAACACCAATGCTATCTAACTCGAACTCTTAGATGAAACCTGAAATTGAAAGTAATGAGCTATATAGCGCAGCAAGAAACCAATCGATCCAACTAGTTGGCCAAGTAACACGTACACATATAATAAAATATGATAATTTATGTGATACGATATCCGGAACAAACACTTTCGATACAAATTCTTATTATTATTCTTATTCGATACACACAATACACATAACACATAAAGAACAATAATTTGAAATCCATAATTCATGCCAAGACCACTACAAATCGGTGATAACGGTCCTAAATTTTCAGAAAACTGTCACTACAATCCGGTGACTGCGGTCCTAAGTTCTTATTCGATATTTTTACAAACCATGGCATAAATCAAAGATTCAAAATTATCGCTGAGACACACCATGCATACACAACAATATATATACTTATAACATATAATAATTTCAAATATACCATCACTTAGCCCATGTTTTGATCAAAACATGGGCTAGTACATTCCCTAGGATTCGATCTTGTGGACCATAGTTTGACATTTGGTTGATCAACGGGTAGATGTGTCTCGAACTTTAGGATTGTTGTGAATTTGGGGGCCAAATTATTTAAGAAGGGTAGTATGTAATATCCCGTAATTTTTAGAATTAGATTAATAATAGAATAATAGAAAAAAAAATTAAAATTAGATAAGGACTAGGATTTAAAATTGAATTAGACCAATGGGCCTAAAATTTGGATCAGGTTCTAATATGGATAACTTGTAGGTTAAGATATAGGGTTTTGTATTGTTATAAATACACCATATTCGTCTTCCTCGTTTTTAATATTAAAATTCGTATGTCTTTTCTCAGCATAAATCAACAGTCTTGTAAAATTTGTAGAAAATTCATCGTAAGCCAGAATTCAGTGATCCTAGACTTTTCGGAAATCTATTTTCGTTCTCTACAACTTTCGTGTTTTGTGTTTTCCAAGAAAATGTCATTTAGATGGTTAAAAAGGCTATATTCAGATCTGGTCAGGTTTTGAGGTAAGTTTTCGATCGATTTTGCTAGTGTTTTCTAAACTATGTGTTACGCGTGTATATTTGATTATCAAAACATGGGCTAAGTGATGATATTTTTGAAAGTATTAAGTATTATAAGTATACGTATTGTTGTATCTCCGTGGTGTCTAGATGATAATTCTGAATCTCTGATTTGTGCCATGATTTGTGAAAATATCGAATAAGAACTTAAGACCGCAGTCACCGGATTGTAGTGACAGTTTTGTGAAAATTTAGGACCGCTATCACCGGGTTGTAGTGGTCGTGGCATGAATTATGGATTATGGATTTTGAATTATTGTTGTTTATGTGTTATGTGTATCGAATAAGAATAAGAATAAGATTATGTATCAAAAGTGTTTGTTTCGTATATCGTATCGTATATAATGTCTTATTTTGTTATATGTGTGTGTGTGTTACTTGGCCTACTAGTTGGATCGATTGGTTTCTTGCTGGGTTGTATAGCTCATTCTTATAATTTAATGTTTCATCTAAGATTCGAGTTGGAAATCCTTGGAGTTCGAGGACTTAGAATTGGAGTAGATTGACTTTTGGACTTCCGTTAGCTGCGCGTTGTAATAGTCACCTCTGTAATAGACTTTTTTTATCAAGAAATTGTATTTGATTTTAGTTTCGATTTTAGAGTTAATAGTCCGGAAGTTGTGACAACCCAGTGATAACGGTCCTAAATTTTTATAAAACTGTCACTACAATCCGGAGACTACGACCCTAAGTTCTTATTCTATATTTTCATAAACCATGACACAAATCAAAGATCTCAAAGTTATCATCTCGACACAATATATATACAACAATATGTATACTATAACACATAATATTTTCAAATATGTCATCACTTAGCACATGTTTTAATAATCAAATATATACACATAACACACAATTCTGGAAACACTAGCAAGATCGATCGAAATCTTACCTCAAAATCTGACCAGATCTCAATATAGACTTTTTGACCCTCTAAACGACGTTTTCTTGGAAACACGAAACACGAAAGTTGTAGAGAACGAAAAGATCTTTCCGAAAAGTACAAAATCACTGAATTTTAACTTACGATGAATTTTCTATAAATTTTACAAGACTGCTGATTTATGCTGCCCTACGAATTTTTATATTAAAAACGGGGAAGACGAATATGATGTATTTATAACGATACAAAACCATATATCTTAACCTACCAGTTATCCATATTAGAATCTGATCCAAATTTTAGGCCAATTGGTCTAATTCAATTTTAAATCCTAGTCCTTATCTAATTTTAATTCTTTTTTCTATTATTCTATTATTAATCTAATTCTAAAAATTACGGGATATTACAGGCAAATCATGCAAATAAGATGAAAATCTTTCTCTGTGCACTTGTCTATCTCTATATCCATCCAGTGAGTACTCATATCGGTCTGGATATTAGTCATGTACTAGTCAGAAACCCTGAGTAACTCTAACATAACCTAATAACTTGATATGAGACTAATGAGTGCTATACATTCTCCTACTCATATTTTATATTGAACAAATATTTAAAATCTACTTTCCTACTCCGTAACTAGTCTTTCATATGTAAATTACTTGTAAAAGCATTCCGCGAGATTTTTTTTTGTTTTGGGAGGTAATTTCAGATTCCATATTTTCTTCCAGATACATGCATCATTTTGTGGTTACGCATGCACAATTTTATCATGAAGTACCCCATATGTTCTATCAACCCAATAAAAACCCAACTTATCCTTGTTCCACTACCACAAGTCCACCTACTTGTTGTTTGTTGAGTGTGATTGATAGGATCAAACTAGCTAACATCCCCTGCATTAAAGTCGTTTATCAAATCAGTGTCCTATTTTTTTATCTTTGATGTAATGAAATAAGAAAATTTTGGAACCTATGTAATCGGCTCTTAAACCGATTAATTTCGGTTAATCACAGACAATGTATACATGGAGTTCGGAATAAAGGAGAATTTGGCATCAACTTGTTAAGGGACTACAATGATGTGATTCACAATCAAGTATTATATAGAATGCACAAAATCAATCACTTAGTTGACAAGTTTCATAACCTAATAACTTGATAAGAGACTAATAAGTGCAATATATTCTCATACTCGTATTTTATATTTAACAAATAATTGACATCTACTTTCCTATTCCGTAACTAGTCTTTCGTATGTAAATTACTTCTAAAAGCCTTTCGCGAGATTAATTTTTTGATTTTTGGATGTAATTTCAGATTCCATATTTTCTTCCAGATACTTGCATCATTTTGTGGTTACTCATGCACACTGTTATCATGAAGTACCCCATATGCACTCTTAACCCAATAAGAACCCAATTTATCCTTGTTCCACTACCACGAGTCTACCTCCATGTTGTTGAGCGTGATTGATAGGATCAAACTAGCTAACATCCCTTGCATTAAGGTCGTTTATCAAATCAGTGTCCTATTTTTTATCTTTGATGTAATGAAATAAGAAAATTTTGTAACCTATGTAATCGGCTCTTAAACCGATTAATTTAGGTTAATCACAAATATTGTATACATGGAGTTCAGAATAAAGGAGATTCGACATCAACTTGTTAATGAACTACAATGATGTGATTCAAAATCAAGTATTACATAGAATGCACAAAATCAATCACTTGGTTGACCAGTTTCACTATTGTGCGGTCACAAATTATTTGAGTATCGGTTTATCTTCAATTCAACTCAATAAGTAAAAGCAAAATACAAACATTGAATTTCACGTGAAATCAATTATACCCTAATTTATATTAGTGATCAAGCCAATTACTAATAATACGATCAATCAAGAATATCAAAACCTAAAAATATTTAATATTTTTCAACTAGGAATACTTAAATTTATAATGTAAACACTCTTCTCAAATACAATATTATGATCGTGTATATATAGTCATCTCAAATTTAGACACCGCAATTTTCCATACTTGTTTTACAAATCTCGTCACACTTGTCATACAAGTGTTTCATTCTTGGTACCCATATTGTTGTACCAAATAATAATTTCAATTTAACCTTATTTTTTATTTATTTAATTATCTGGATTATTGTACCACTTTGTTACATATTGTCATTTATTTTAAGAACATTTTAATCCTTATATTACTCTTATTTGTAAACTATGTGTTACTAGATAAAATGGCTTTATCATTAAAATTTTCAGTGTAAATTATATTTGTATTGATTATTTGGCTCATTAGTACTATTTTTTTCTCATGCAATAAAGGATAAATTGGGGGAATGTTGATCGCCACCTATACCTTGGTTGTGGTCTAACTTATTTAACTTCAAAATTTTGAGGACTTTTTTAGTTGTTTAAGGCTTTATTTATATTTTTATTTTTGAGATTTATATATTTTTTAATCATAATGATAGAGTTTTTCAGGTTGATTAAATGGTATAGACTTATTACCATATTAGTAGGTTATTACATATATATAGCCAAATATTTTTTATTAAGGAATAGACCTTGGCAAAAAAGGTATTATCACCTGAAAAACAATCATGATTGTTGAGGTCACTTTTCGTCAAGAATTGAACTTCAGATTAAATTTATTTTGGGTATTTAGGAAGAAACTGTAAAAAAAAAAATGTGTGAAATTAAGAACACGATCAAGGTTCTGGGATTTATGAAACTGCTATTGAGGATTCGTTAATCCATTAAATTTTCGGTTACCCTCTCACCCTATCTATTACTATGGGTATTATTCATCGCAGTTCTATTCAATTTTGATTTTAATTAATCTAAGACCTAACCCAGATGTTATACATCACCGACAAGTTATCTGTATTATGAAGATTCTAGATTCTTCCCCGCCTTCGTCATAATACTATTAAAGTCATTGTTTTTGTCATTAAGTTACTAATCTATATTTTTAATAATATTGATTCATTAAATCGCCAGGTTATCATTTGGCAAGTACACATAAATTTATTTGCATAGGTGGAAATGTGTTATGTCAATACCATGTAATACGTGACAAGAATCTTTGAAGCCTGATATATTAATAGGTTATTTTTGCTAATGAGTGATGACCGACATCATAAATCATCATCAACTGGATCAAAACCAAACATTATACTTCCATCGTACGATATATGGGGGAATAAGTATGGGTCGTTTAGTTGTAAGTGTTAAATCTAAATACTATCAGAATCATATGCTATATTATCAAGGTTATGTAATAACTATAATACAGAGGCGTGCTTGATTTCATAACGGTGCATATGAATACGAATATAAATACGGATTATGGGACTTGATCTTTCACATATTTGATTCAACCTCTAACTATGTCTCACTCAATCCGAGGGAATAGAGTAGTAGATGCTTTAAATAGTCCCGGGGACCAAGATACTATTGTGTTATTTATATATTAGCCCAATTAGGCCCTATTGACCTAATCAGACTCCTATTGAGTATTATACATTACAAAGCGCATATCGAATAAGATGTTATTGAACCCTTTATTTTAGACCATTTAATTAGTATAGATATATAATAAATATTATATATAATTATCTTCAATTTGTAAATCCATATATATTTAGTATTATAAATAATCTAACCGTAAGGTTTCAAAATGTGATGCAGAAATTACGAGCACCAAATATATCTTTCCTTATTTTAAAAACGAAACATTAAAAATTTCATTTGTATTCTGGTCATTCATAATTTTGTCATAAATTTATTAAATATTTTAAATAAAATTGATGATAACTGGTATAAATAAACTTAAAGATTATTATTTTGAGGATGTACAAGGTTCAAATCTCAATGATATATTAGAATTATTATTTACTATACATAATGATTAAAATAATCATGTATCATTTTACTTATGTACTAATTAATATTCATGTAAGTGTAAAAAAATGATATCATTTGAAGAACTAAAAAATTAATAAATTGATATATAAAATATTAATCTTTAACGATCCAATTTGTCTATTTGTCAAGAATGACTTATATCATACGCATCGACTTTTCTGCAATTATTAATTCTTGAAGTGCGTAACTATATTTTCATATGTAGTATATAAAATATATAATATTTACTGGGTTGAATAGTGATACAAACTCTAACAAAGATTTTTTTATAAAGAGAAAAGTGTGACCTTATTGGGACTTGTACAAGGATATTTGGTTTGTAAATGCAAAAAATTTATAAGACAAATTTGTATACTTGTAACTTCCTGTAATTTCAGTTATGCCCTTTTTGGTCTTAAGAACACAAGTTTTAAGAATGAGTGATTGCCCTTCTCTTGAAAATACACCTAGAGGGGGGTGAATAGGTGATTATGGCTAACTAGGATTACTTTTAAATTTTACCCAATAATAGTTTACTGAGATTTTACCAACAGAACTATAATTTGACAATGATAGTAAGCTGAGATGACTAAATGCAATGCAGAAAATAATGTGCAGAAAAGTAAATAGATACACAAGAATTTTTTCCAGGTTCAACCCCTAAGCCCCTATGGTCTGCGTCCTGGTCACTTACCAACTTGGTAAGAGAATATATTATTGATCAATGAAAGTTACAACTACAAGATACAACAATATATCTCCCTTTATCCCAGTTGTTGATAATGGCTTGCTGAACCCCTGTTTAAGAACCTGCTCTCTAAGTACTATACTACCCCGTAGTACAAATTCCTCTAGCAAGTACCACTAAACCATTGTCTCCCTTAGCCAACTTATCCAACAACTAATCAATACAATTTGAACAATACAAATCAAATGATAAAGTGATTACAACTCAAACTATAGACTCTCTTAAATAAAATACGTGTATATAATTAAGAGCTCGACAGTATTTTTGAAATAATAAAGTTCAGGAGTTGTGAGTGTTCTTGCTTGCAATTCGCCAGTCTTAAAAACTGCAAGAAACCTCATATATAAACACACATTAACATTTGAAACAACCTCAACAAATTACAACGGCTAGAATCCAATTCTACCGTTTAAAATCGTTGGGATGGTTTCCAACGTTCATGTATACGTTAGATAGAAGGGAAACAACGATGTTCAACGATCAGAAAACATCTCTTCTATATAGTAGAGTATAAAATGTTTTAACAGATAGAAAAAGATAGAGTTTGATAGAAAAACAAACTCCTATAATTTAGGAAATCAATTTGAATAAGTTAAAATGAATTATACTTGAGCTCTATATATATGATGCACGTATATTTATTAGAGAAGTCCTTACAACTGATATATAAGAAGTTCCCATAATATCTCCATGAAATTCGACTTCCCTGTTGAATCTGGATTGTGCATCTTAGCTTGCTGTTATTCTGAAAATTTTGATCATAGCTTGCTGAAATAGATCACTGTCTTATGACAGCTTGCTGTCATGATACTTAAACATCAATGGCATTAAGCTGTTATATCCTGCAAACATTCTCAAATTACAACATGATGGCTTGCTGTGTTGTGATCATCAAAACTAATGAGTTACAATCTCCCCCTTTTTGATGATTACACACATTTAGGAGAACTATAAAAACTCCCCCTAAATCTATGCATATCTCAAAATTTTATACCCTGTTTCTTTAATTAAAAAATTATAAATGATACACGTGCATATCCAAACATAACTAACAAAATAACATATATCACCAAGTCTTAAAAATCAACAGTTAAAGCAAAAACAATCAGTAGCAAGCCTTAACAACCATCATAAACAAAGTACAGACACAAACATAAGCTAAAAAGAAACCAAATCAACACAGAAGCCAAGTCATAAACAAGTCTTTTAAAACCAAACAGAAATCTCCTAAATTTCTCCCCCTTAAAACATCAAAAAGATTAAGGTTGAGGGCTGATTAGAAGTGTTGACAACATCATCCTTTGGAGAGAAATAAGCATCTTGTTGATCTTCATTTTCCATATCTCCAGCAGCATTAACCAAGTCATCCAGTCCAGTCTCCAACTCTGCATTTGATTGACAAGCAGAGGGTTTTGCAGCAAACATGAAGTTAGGCATAATGTCTTTCAAGCCCTTAATCTCAGTCTTGAGCTGATTTTCTTGTTCTGTAGTAGCAGCCACATGACCAAAAAGCAGCGTATTATCATCTTGAATACCCTTAAGTATCTGGATAATTTCAGACTCAGGATTACTAGAAGGGGCAACAACAGTAGGGGTTTCGGTAGGTAGAGTGGGAATGATCCTGACCAACTCACCATTTTCAATATGCAAGTTTGACATTGTTATGGTTTTAGCATCCAACACCTCCTTTACAGACAACTCAGCAGCAGACTTAAGATCAATCTTAAAAGAGTCAAAAATCTTGGATAATAACAAACCATAAGGCAACCCTATTTTCTTCTGATTCACAGCAGCTGGCATATTCTTGAGAATCAAATGAGACAAGTCAAAAGCCCTACCAGCTAGAATCATGGCAACCACTGTCACATCCTGACAACTGAAAGTGGTTTTGTTTCCACCTCTATGACACACATTAGCACGATAGATTTTAAACAAAAAATGAGCCATTGAAGTAACTAAGGTAGTGGATGGGGGTTGGGGTTATCTTCCACATTGCTGTCAGATCCTAAGAGACACTTAAATTGATCCATAATAGAAAAATCAGGTAACATAACATAACCTTTTCCAGTAAAAACCTCAATTTCAGTGGGATTCTTAAACTTAATTAACGAACTAAGAAAAGGAGGGTTCAATCGAATACGCTTATCACGAATTGTAGACACACAATTACCAAACTTATCCTCATGTAAATTGGCATAAAATTCATGAACTAAATCAGGATAATAAACTTTCGGTAATTCAAGCACGAAATTGTCCATACCAACAGTCTGAAACAAAGCTAAAGCACCAGATTGTTGAAGAAACTTACCGTTAACAGGAATACCAGGAAGAATGGGACGAGAATCCAATGCATTTTCGATGAACCTTTGTTCCAAATCAGGCGAATCAAATGATACAGCGAGCTTGAGCTTCTTTGAATCGGGGGTTTGAGACACTTCATCGGCACTTTCAATCCCAAATCGACCACATTGTTATCTTGTTTAGAGACAGAGCGATTGGCGAGGAGGCCTGATTTCCTTGTTGCTCGAACCATGATGAGAGCGAATTGCGATAATCTTGGAGAGATGACAGTAAGTAGTGAAAGTAACTGAAGCGGCGGTGATAATAGGAGTGAAACCCTAACCCGTGTTTTTGATAGCCTTTTTAGGGCAGAGTTTAGGATAAAATTTTAAAACAATATAAAGTTATCCTAAAATCTAACACTTATCAATATAATAATTCATGTATATCCATTTAACGAGTATCACATAAAAAATAATCCCAAAAAAAATTAAAAAACATCACAGCATACAACAAGCAATAATATTCAGATAATTACATGTCAAAATTAATAAATCAAATTAATCACAAATTATGACATTTAATAAACAATCATAGTAAGCTAACATGAAAAATTATGGTAAGCCAACATTACCAAACTTTCAATGATAGCTTGCCATTATACACTGCACATGCCAAGTTCCCTTCGAATGGTAGAAAATCTTGCTTCGCCAAGGGGTTTTGTAAAAATATCTGCCAACTGATATTCAGTAGGTACAAAAACTAATTCAATCTTACCTTTGGCAGCATTATCTCTCAAGAAATGGTGACGAACATCAATATGCTTTGTTCTTGAGTGATTCACCGGATTTCTTGATATGTTGATGGTGCTAATATTGTCACAATAGATTGGAACTTTGCCACACTTGATTCCAAAATCTCGTAGAGTCTGAATCATCCACAAAATTTGAGAGCAACAGCTACCAGCTGCCAAATACTCACCTTCTGCTGTGGATAATGCAACTGAAGTTTGTTTATTACTTTGCCAAGATACGAGACTTTGTCCTAAGTATGTACACACACCACTTGTGCTCTTTCTATCAGTTTGACAACCTGTATAATTTGCATCACTATACCCCACAAGATCAAATGTGCTTGTAATAGGATAAAATAACCCAAGATTCATAGTCACACTTAAATATCGAAATATTTTTTTAACTGCATTTAAGTGTGATTCCTTAGGTTTAGCTTGAAAACGAGCACATACACAAACACTATACATAATATCTGGCCGAGAAGTAGTAAGATATAAAAGACTACCAATCATACCTCTATACTTTTTGATATCAACTACCTTACCGTTTTCATCTGAAGTCAGCTTGCTGTTTTGATTCATTGGGGTAGATTTTGACTTGACATGCTCAAATCAAATCTAGTCAGCAAGTTCTTCACATACTTTGATTGATGAACATAGATGTCATCCTTTGATTGCTTGATTTGGAGTCCCAAGAAATAATTGAGCTCACCCATCATGCTCATGTCAAATTCACTACTCATACACTTAGAAAACCACTCACACATAAAATTATTAGTGGATCCAAAAATTATATCATCTACATATATTTGGACAATCAAAATATTATTACCATTTTGCCTTGTAAATAAAGTAGGACCGATTTTACCTCGAATGAAGCCATTTTTGATCAAAAATTTATTAAGCCTCTTGTACCAAGCCCTTGGTGCTTGTTTTAAGCCATATAATGCCTTTTTGAGCTTATAGACATAGTCCGGATGTTGTTCACGTTTAAAAACAGGGGGTTGCTTGAGATAAACTTCCTCTTCAAGAAATCCATTAAGAAAAGCACTTTTAACGTCCATTTGATGTAGCTTGATCTTCTTGTAGCATGCATAAGCAAGAAGCATCCTAATTGATTCCAATCTAGCTACTGGAGCATAAGTTTGATCAAAGTCAATGCCTTCCTGTTGGTTGTACCCTTGTGCCACGAGCCTTGCTTTATTTTGAGTAACAATACCAAATTCATCCACTTTATTCTTGAAAATCCATTTTGTACCGATGACTGAAGCATTCTTTGGTGACTTAACAAGTTCCCAAACATCACATCGTTCAAATTGATTGAGTTCTTCTTGCATAGTCATGATCCAATTCTCATCTTCAAGTGCTTCTTGGACATTCTTGGGTTCCTCTTGTGCTAGAAATATAGCATAAGCACACAAATTTGCAGTGCCTTTTCTTGTCTTGAGTCCATCAGAAATATCACCAATAACCTGTTATGGAGGGTGATTCTTCACTGTCCGGGTAGCTTTTGGCAATGAATGCTTTGAAATATCTTCATGTGAGGTCTTCCTTATCTTAGATGGAGGAGCTAAATCTTCATCGTCATAGATTGACATTTTATCCTTTGCTCTATTTCCTCTAGGAACATCAAGAGTCATCTTTGCCATCTTTACAATTGCATCATCAACTGGAGTAGAAGTTTCTGCGTGCTACTTTCCAGAGGCAGTTTCAATTTCAGCTTGTTATTTTCCAGAATCAGTTTCAGCTAGTTGTTTTGGAGTAGCCTTCTCTGTTTCAGCTTGCTGTTGTCCAGCTTCACCTGCATCATCATCCTCGTCTCTTGGAAGATCATTGTTAGGTTCTTGAAAAGTAACATCTATAGATTCCTCAACAATATGCTTAGACAAATTATAAACTCTATAGGTTTTACTATTCATAGAATAACCAAGAAAAATAGCTTCATAAGATTTAGCATCAAATTTACCTTCATTACCAATTGTCTTGAGCACAAAACACTTTGAGCCAAAGATTCTGAAGTAACTGATGTTGGGCTTCTTTTTTTTGAGCAATTCATATGGAGTCTTGTCCAAAATAGGCCTTATCAAGACTCTGTTCAGAACATAGCAAGCTGTGTTGACTGCTTCTGCCTAAAAACTTCTAGGTAGCTTGCTTTCTTGCAACAATATCCTTACTGTCTCTTTCAATGGTCTATTCGTGCGTTCCACCACACCATTTTGTTGTGGAGTCCTTGGAGCCGAGAATTCATGTGATATTCCTCTTTCTTCACAATAAGTAACAAAGTCTTTTTGGAATTCACCACCTCGATCGCTCCTTATACCTACAAGCTTTGTACTGAGCTTATTCTCAAGTAATTTAATTCGTTTCTCAAACTCATTAAAAGCAGCATCTTTAGTTCTAAGAAATAATAACCAATTAAAACGAGAATAATCATCAACAATTACAAAACCATATTGCTTACCTCCAATATTTTTATAAGCTTCTGAACCAAATAAGTCTAAATGCAGAAGTTCTAAGGGTTTAGAAGTATATACCATCTTCTTTGCTTTGTGAGTACTTCTAATTTGCTTGCCTAATTGGCATGCCGAACACACCTCAGTCTTGACATACTTGATTTTGGGTAAACTTCTGACTAGCTTCTTCTTTGAAAGCTTGTTAAGCAAGTCCATGTGAGCATGACCCAATCTTCTATGCCAAACATAAAGATCTGCGTCTATTGCAGCAAGACCACAAGCTATTTTCTGCAACTCAAAGTCCAAAATATATATATATATATATTTCCTTCCCTTCTAGCAACTAGGGGGACTTTGTTAGTACCAATAGTAATAGTACACTTATCAATATCAAAGTTAACAGTATGACCATCATCATATAACTGACTTATGTTAAGCAGATTATATATTAGGCCTTTAACATATTGAACTTTATCAATTGAAATGTGTTTATTACCTATTTTACCTTTTCCAAGGATTTGTAGAGTTTTGCTATCACCAATAGTCACTCTTCCACCCTTTTTCATCTGAAGACTCAAGAATTGTGCTTTGTTTCCACTCATATGTCTAGTACATCCATTATCCAAGATCCATTGAGTTGATTTGACTCGAACGGCAAGACACATCTACAAAATAAATAAAACAACTCAACCTTTTGATACCCAAAGTTTGTCGGGTCCGACATGGTTAGCAGATAAAACATATAAAACATGTAAATTAGATTTCTTTATCCATTTTTGGATAAATCTGGGTGATTTAACTCTGTCAGCCTGATGATAGTAAGATGTCTTTGTTCAGCCATTCTAACCATAGTAAGCTGTTTTCTGTTTGTTTCCTTCATGGTATGATTTCTGTCCATTTTGAACTCTGCAATGTTTTCAAAATGTCCTTTCTTTCCATATATGTTGCATATCTTCCAAGGCATAGCATAATCATAGGGTATGCCATGTTTTCCTTCATATCTTAGAGCTTTGTCCTTCTTGTTGGCATTCATTCCAATTCCTTCTCTGACCAATGGAATATTTGTGTTGTTCATCATTGATTTGAGACTTTCTTCTCCTTGAACAAAAGATCCCATTCCCTTTTTCAGATCCTCGACTTCCTTTATGAGCAGATCAATCTTTTCAGCTTGCTGACTTATGATTTTAGCTTGCTGAGATGGTCCTTCTGCTTGATTTGTAGGTTCTGCATTGATTGATTCTTTGAGTTTGAACAGCTCCAAACATTCATCCCTTGCTTCAATCTCCTTCTTTAGCTCTGTAATCTCCATTAATTGAGTCTTGTTTTTTTAGGAGAATTTTGTTGAAATTTTCCACATGACTAAATTAAGCTTGAAAATCCTTGATTTCAGCCTCTTTGTCAGCTTGTGTAGGTACCTTCTTGTCAATCCAAGTATCCACCTTGCTCATCAAATCTTGAACCATGGTCTTGAGATAATTATTCTTCTCTTTTAGCTTGCTATTTTCAGCTTTAAGAGAATAATATTCTCCCATATATACATTCTCACATTCTTGCATGGTTAGTGGTTCCAAAATAATATTTTCAGAAGATAAATTATATTTACAAGTGTTTACCTCACTCTGATCTTCTTCTGAATCACTTTCTAGGTAGCCACTTTCTGAATTTCCTCAAAAAAAATCATCATCAAGTCCAACTAGGGCAAGATTAATCATGTCTCCACTTAAATTATCACTGAAAACTGAGTCATCGTCACTCCAAGTCATTAGAGCTTTAGCTTTCTTCTTATCCTTGAAGACAGTTTGCTGTTTTGACTTCAATTTGTAGCAGTCCCGCTTATAATAGCCTGGCTTTCCACATTCAAAGCATGTCTGATCTTTAGAATCCTTGTTGACCTTTTTGTTGTTGGAAAATCTGCCTTTGTCTCTTTTCAGCTCGTTCTTTTTCTCGATCATCTTTCTGATCTTCCTGGATATTAAAGCTAGTTCTTCATCTGATTCATCTTCAGATTTCAGTAAGCTGTCATTAGTGTGAAGAGCTAACTGCTTCATTTGAGCAACTGGAGCTTGCATAGAACTTGATTGGCTTTCCTTGATTTTGCTTTCAAATTGTTCTAATTCTGCAAAAACAATCAATTGATCCATAGTATCTATAGTTGGAGAGGATTTCAAAGTGGTTACTTTTGGTTCATAGATAAATGGCACAACACTAAGTATCTTCATGTTAATTTCCTCTTGAGGGTTATGTTTGCCAAGTTGCTTTAAGACATTCAGATTTGTCTAGAATCTAGCTTGAATTTCTTGAATAGTTTCTCCATCACGAAGCTTGAAATTTCCAAACTCATTCATTAGTTTGCTCAATTTCACCTTTTTTAAGCTCTTGGATCCTTCGTGATATAATTCCAGAGTATCCCATATCTCTTTAGTTGATTTGTATGAAGAGACTTTATCACATTCACTAGGACATAATCCATTCATGAGAGAATTCCTAGCCTTTTCATTGAAATTGTATTTGAGTAGTTCAGCCTCCGTGAGATAATCAATATCTTTCACTTTGCCTTCTTTTTCCTTGAATTCAAATGGACCCTTCTAAACAACTCTCAAAGCTAGTGGCTCCCTGGATAGATACACTTACATGTGACCTTTCCACCAGTTGTAGTTTTCTGTACCAAGCAAAAGAGGTGCTCGGTAATCCGAGGTTCCTTCGGGATATTTGTCAGCAATTTTGATTGAATACTATTCCTGTTACAGAAAGATTAGTATACCAAAGCTCTGATACCAACCGAAAATATACCTAGAGGGGGGTGAATAGGTGATTATAGCTAACTAGGATTACTTTTAAATTTTACCCGATAATAACTTACTTAGATTTTACCAACAGAACTATAATTTGACAATGATAGTAAGCTGAGATGACTAAATGTAATGCAGAAAATAATGTGCAGAAAAGTAAATAGAACACACAAGAATTTTAGCCAGGTTCGACCCCTAAGCCCCTATGGTCTACGTCCTGGTCCCTTACCAACTTGGTAAGAGAATATATTATTGATCAATGAAAGTGACAACTACAAGATACAACAATATATCTCCCTTTATCCCAGCTGCTGATAATGGCTTGTTGAACCCCTGTTTAAGAACCTGCTCTCTAAGTACTATACTACCCCGTAGTACAAACTCCTGTAGCAAGTACCACTAAACTCTTATTTCCCTTAGCCAACTTATCCATCAACTAATCAATACAATTTCAACAATACAAATCAAATGATAAAGTGATTACAACTCAAACTATAGACTCTCTTAAATAAAATACGTGTATATAATTAAGAGCTCGAGAGTATTTTCGAAACAATAAAGTTCATGAGTTGTGAGTGTTCTTGCTTGCAATTTGTCAGTCATAAAAACTGCAAGAAACTTCATATATAAACACACATTAACATTTGAAACAACCTCAACAAATTACAACGGCTAGAATCCAATTCTACCGTTTAAAATCGTTGGGATGGTTTCCAACGTTCATGTATACGTTAGATAGAAGGGAAACAACGATGTTCAACGATCAGAAAACATCTCTTCTATATAGTAGAGTATAAAACGTTTTAACAGATAGAAAAAGATAGAGTTTGATAGAAAAACAAACTCCTATAATTTAGGAAATCAATTTGAATAAGTTAAAACGAATTATACTTGAGCTCTATATATATGATGCACGTATATTTATTAGAGAAGTCCTTACAACTCATATATAAGAAGTTCCTATAATATCTCCATGAAATTTGACTTCCTTGTTGAA
This sequence comes from Apium graveolens, assembly GCF_009905375.1. NCBI lineage: Eukaryota > Viridiplantae > Streptophyta > Magnoliopsida > Apiales > Apiaceae > Apium > Apium graveolens. Next base: position 55,621,725 of record NC_133652.1, read on the forward strand.
TCTAGATTGTGCATCTTAGCTTGCTGTTATTCTGAAAATTTTGATCATAGCTTGCTGAAATAGATCACTGTCTTATGACAGCTTGTTGTCATGATACTTAAATAATAATGGTATTAAGCTGTTATATCTTACAAACATTCTCAAATAACAACATGATGGCTTGCTGTGCTGTGATCATCAAAACTAAGGAGTTACATCGCCAACCCTTACTACCCAACCTGAGAGTGAACAGCTAATGCGTTCCCCTTATTGATTATTGAACAAGGTTAACCTATTTATAAATCAAATGACTTATATTAATAATAATTTTTTTAATGTAAAAAAATTCTAAAATCTATATTATTATAATAGACGAAACGCCAAAAATTTGGTTAGTCGATTGGTGAGCTGGTCAATTCTAATCATAATTTATATTGAACTTAACTTTCTATACTATTTTAAATTTTAATCCATATTGAACTCTCTATTATACTAATTGATGTTTAAGTCAACTTCTTTTACCAATTTAAATTCTAAATCATATTAAGTTATATATTATTTTAATTGATATTGAAGTCAAATTCTTCTCAAAATATAATTTTTATTTAATTCAATCCTGAAACAATCTTTATTATAACAATCAATTTAATTAATATATAATTAAACTATAAAATAAATATTAATATCTATTAGATTATATATATATCTCTATATATACAGTCGTAAGATAATTACTGTCTCGAGATAAAATAAAATAGTTTATAATTTTCATTCGGGTCTACACTATATTATAATAGACGAAACACTAAAAGTTTGGTTGGTTGGCTGGTTATTCGGTCATTCTAATCCTAACTTTTATTGAACTTGACTTTCTACACCAATTTAAATTCTAATTTATATTGAACTCTATATTATAATAATTGATATTTAAGTCAACTTCTTCTAACTAAATTAAATTCTAATTTATTTTAAGCTATATATTGTTTTAATTATTATTGAAGTCAAATTACTCTATAAATACAATTTTTTTAATAAAATTCTAAAACAATCTTTATTATAACAACCAATTTAATTAATATATAATTAAACTATAAAATATATATTAATATCTATTAGATTTTGTAAATATCTGTATATACACAGTCAGAAGATAATTAATTTCTCGAGATAAAATAAAATAATTTACAATTTTTATCTAGGTTAAAATAAAATTATATTAATTAGCAAAGAAATTATATTATTGATGCGAGATGTAATAAAATTTAAATCAAACTAAATATAATTAATTGTATTTGGTTGATATTAATATTTATTGAGTTAAGACAAAATAATAAATACTATTAATCCGGATAAAAAATTATATTGAACTGAGTTTAAACAAAATAACATAGATTGTTCATCTAAACTAAAAAATATTATACAACTGATTCAAATTAAAAAAAATAAAATTAAAATATAATCCGACAAACTAAACTGCTACCCTTATTTATTGAGTTATCCCTTATTTTAGTATTATAATTAAAAAATAGATAATGTTATACGTGTTAAACTACTAAACTGCTGAATAGTATCCTTATGCGACTAAACTACTACCAAAACTTATTATACTAAACTACGACCACATCTTATTGCTAAATCGCTAATTTTTTTTAATAATTCTATAATTATTATATATATAGATATACTATAATATAATAACCGGAATAGAGTATATTTTGATTCAGCAGTTATCCCCTATTTTAGTTATTAAAAGTAAAAATAAATAGTGTTATAGTCATGTTAAATTACCAAATTGCTAAACTAATAGATATATTTTTTTATCCCGCTAAATTACCACCAAAACTTATCATACTAAATTATGATCGCAGCTTCTTTCAATTTTTTATATATTTTTATTGTAAAACTATAATTATTATATATTTATATAAATATATTAAAATTAATATATGATATAATAAATAAATTTTTAAAATTATTTGAATATAATAAACTCGTATATTACACGGTATTTAAGCTAGTAATTATTTATACCAAGCCAATTAAAATTTGCGACCTGATTTTTTTATTCTGTACCCAAAGAAAAACTCCTCTCCTTTCAAATCTTATTCAATTTACCAAATGCATAAAATCGCTATATACGGCCCATACGGGATGGGTTGCTTTCGTTCATTCAGCATAATGTTATCTTTTAAGTTAAATCCTTGCCGCAAGGACGCATCATAGGCATAGCTACAGGCTACAGCCTACAAGCCTATGACAATGTACTACTCACTCCTTCTCCGAAAACATTTCATATTTGTGTTATACACGTTTGTCGCTGCAAATTTTTTATTATTAATATCTTTAATTTTGTATTAATATTAAATATAAAAAAAATTCATTATATTAAAATACTCATAAATACGAATTCAACAAAATTACTCATGATTATATTTGATCTTATTAATTAGACGTAAATTAATAGTCAATCGCTTACCTTCAATAGTGTCACAAGTCAAAATATGAAAATTTTAACCGGACGGTGGGAGTATTATTTAACAAAATTTATTTTTTTTCCCTTCATATTTAATTTGTTTTCCTTAGGTTTTGCTTCTTAATAAGTTATTAGCATTTCTTGAATTTGAAGGGAAAAAATGAGAGTAATACTAGGTACTTAACAAAATATTCCCAAAATTTATATTTAATGATGTTGCATGATATATGACGAGTTTTAATTTGAGATACCGATACTCTTTTTTAATAAGAAAAATACTATTTCAGTAAAATATATTAACTTAATTAAGTTTACTTTAAACATGGATTTGAATCCCTGCAAACAAGTAATTACAAAAAATTATTTATTTAATTTATCTTCTTTAATTTCACCTAGATTTGATTCTCTTTAATTACATAATTTAATTATACTTATTTATTATAAACTTTCATCAATTTCTTTCTCTATAAGTGTTAATTTAATAAATTTAATTATTTAATATTAATATTTTAATTTTGATTCGTATTTCGTACGAGTTATGAGGTTCAATTCTGTACAAATATTAATTTAATATTTTTAATCTCGGCCCAAGTTAGGCGGGATATCATATTTTTCACATTAATATTTGAAAGAATGCCCAAAATACACCAATTTTCAGCTTCAAGTGTCCAAAATACCCACCGACGGGAAAACTGTTCAACATACCTACTGAATACGCATGTTACAGATGCGTATTCTATTTTTTTTAAAAATACAAATAATCCGCATGTGAGACATGTGTATTCTCTGAGTGAATACGCATGTCTCGTATTCTTTGTATTTTTAAAAAAAGTAGAATACGCATATGTGTATTTTGGGCGGTTTTCCCGCCGTTGGGTATTTTGGGTAAATCTCCCCAAATGATGGGTATTTTGGTTTTTCACTCTTAATATTTTGAGGTCTTTTGCATTTTTAAAAAATAAATCGAAAACATAGAATAAAATTAGTTCAAGTTGGTGACAATTAATATATCGTAATGAAAAACTACTAGATAGGAATAAATTATTCAAATCAATATTTAAGATATAAGAAAGATTGGACAGAGACAGAGGACAATCTAGATTAAACTTTTGAAAGTCGAACCAAGTCGACGTCGTATTTGACAATGTTCTTTTGATGGCCCAATTATGCCCGTTTTGAATTTGCTTGTTGGAGAAAAACCCAGACTCCAAATTCAAACGTAAATCATGTTTTAACTACCCTGCACTCCTCCGCAATTGAAAGAGACAGTAAAGTTTAAAATCAACATGTTCATATACAGTCATCATATGCTTAAGTCTGATCTCATCATTGTTCAAGTTTTTTCTTGTCCGAATACAGTAAAATATACTAACTTCTTCCTAATTTATTTGTTTTGTTTATCGTCTCAATTTATTTGTCCTATTTAATTTTTTATGATCAAATTAACTCAATTTTGACCGAAAATTTTATATAATATTTAATTAAAGAAAATTATAAAAATTAAATCATTAAAAAGTACATATAATTTGACTACAAAAAGTCAAACAACCCCGATAAACTGGGAGGAAGGGTGTACTTATTTTGTCTAAAAATCTTTGGTTCTCTACACTTGCAGTGAATTGTGCCAATTACTTGTATTTAATTAGCCATGAAAGAAAATAAATAATTTAGTAGCCTTTTATGAAAATAAAAATCAAATTACTAACGGGTTATTTGTTAACTCATGAATGAAAGGAAATGAACCGACCATCCAAAAATCTATCCTTAAAATCTATCCTTCAGATTGTTTGTCTGTATTTGTTATAGGTGGACGACTCCCAGATTCTTATGGACGACTGTTTCTTTAAAATCTAGCTGAACCATCCAATATTTCAATTTCCTATTTTCGTGGCTTTTACATATTCTATATTAATTATTTTTACTTTCAAATAATATAATGCTTGAATAGATGGACTAATAATAATTTTATTTATGTTCATACTTTGAAATAGTAATCATTTATAAATGTAAATTCTACTTTTAGTAAATAAAAAAAATGTTTATGCCAAACTAATTGCAAATTTTTTATATAATGACTGTATGATATATTTGCACACATATGCGTAATGCAGACATCATTAACTATGGATTATAATATTAAACTATGTCCTCCTCCAAAAATTATCATAATCTATTAATCAAATAAATTATTTATTAAATAATTAGATCTAGTTTTATGATTTTTATTCATAAATATTGTTCTAGTTTAACAAATGGGTAATTTATAATATGTAAAAAAATTATATTTTGTCATTCAAAAATTATTCTTAGTTTATCAAACAACCCGAAAGATTCAGATATTCATTCGTCCAGATATTTTACCCATTCAGAAAATCTCATTCAGATCTCTTAAGAAATGAGGCCAAAGTTTTTAAAGATTATGGCGTTAGCATCACTTATTTGAAAAAGCAAAAGCCGAGATGCTTCTTTCAATACAACTCAAATTAGCTTAGCTAGGTGAAACTTGAAAGTCATTAACTAACCTAAATTTGGTTACATTCTTCTGAAATAAATTAGCTCAATCTCATCACGCACATGTAATGAATAATGTCGTTGGCAAAACGCGTTAATGTAACTTAACTATACTACTCGGAAACATGGTTAGTGCATGAATATGCTACTCAAAACTCCAAAGCAATCGATACATGAAAGTTCCAACTTTCAAGTAGTTGAGCCTCCATTATAATCTTCTCTGTAAGTTGTTGCTGCATACACACACTAGCTACTTACATCATGATCCAGCTAGGTTAATCACTTTTCTTATAACCCAACAGAAGTCGCACGATCTGATGTAGTGCTTGCTATTTACCGGTACCAATATCAAAATATATTTTGGTGAAAATAGTTGAACCCATAACACTTTCTAAACCCGAGTTATGATACCATATTAGTAACCGTCAATCTAAAATATTAACGTATATTAAATAAAAACACCAAACATGATTACATTTATGAATAGTTGAGATGGTATATTTGGCCTAGTGAGATATTTCATGTAATATTTCAAGTGTGTGCCAAATTAAAGAGATGTATGTAGAAACAAGCAATTCCACATGGTCTGTTGCAAATTGGGAAAAAGGGGGGGGGGGTTGGAAATGAGGAAAATATGATGAGAAATGTCAAATGTAAACGAAGTACAATCAAGGAACAAGGTAGATACGTAATTGGAGATGTAAGCCGGTGTTGTAGACTAGTTCCAAATATTATTTTTAGTAACAAGAAAACAAACAAGGAAGAAGCTTGACGAAAATGGTGCCCATATTTGGCAGTTCCCGTAAAGAAAAACATCGTGAAAGTCGTGAACCTCGCGAGCGAGCTAACGTCCCCATTCTTGATTTGTGTGCCACATCCCACATTACATGCATGCATCCTCTACCTCTACCTTATTTGCTGACCTCCCCTTTTTTATGCTTATCTTTTCTCTCCGTTGGTCCTTTTTTCCTTATTCATTGGGGTTCCGTTTTCATTTCCTCATAAACATATATAAGTAAACACCACGTACGAAGTTTCTGGTTTCAAGTTCAGATCCAACATCGGACTTATTTATACTTTTCTTCTTTTCATTTTAGCTAACCAAACAAAAATGTTTAAATTGATTCATCTGTATGGAGTAAACAGCTTAATAATTAATCAGGCATCACAATTAATCATACTAATCACACATGTAGCGCCCATGATGGCTTTCATTTCTGTACTCATAGTCGTTAATTAGTCCGTGTGCTCGCACGTTAACCATTTAAAACTGTAATTTGATATTTCAAACATTGAATCATAAGTACGACTTTAATTGGATCCCTATATTCAAGTTCAATATCATGTTACAATCACTTGCTCTCTGTCAACGAAGGATCGATTTACATATTTGATATGCAGATCTATATCTATGGCTGGCTAGCTCTTCCATTTGGAATTAAGTGGCACCACAAAATCGATTAACTTGGAAAATTGTTACATTATGTCACCTTTTCCTGTAGTTCTTTTTTCTCGTGTTTGCCGAGAAAAGTCAAGTCTGCGTTCAAACTTGGATTGATTGTTACTCACATTGTTGTCGACTTTCATCTGTTAATGCTGCCGAGGACCTTGTTTTAGTCAAGTCAAGTGGAAATATTGACGCCCAAAATGAATAATTGTACCTGTTCGCATACAGTTGAGGATTGAACGTTTTAATGCCATGGACCAGACCAGAGAAGAAGTATGTTTTCTACAGGCTACAGTGGTAAAAATGTAAAATTGTGCTATTGTACCGTATGAATTCGAGTCCAGGTCTGTTTAGTAGACATTAGAATTTCTACGCTTATCAAGGCTCCGTCAACCAAACCAAACAAGTTGGTAGTACTAGTAATATAGTCCGTGCTTGACACACGGAAATTTCTTGTAATATATAAAAATTATTTTAAAATTTTTATTTAGTGCAATATAGCAAAAATTTATCGTACCTTTGTATTGTTAAAAATAATGCAAAAGTTAGCATAGGTGGCTGATATTTGAATTAGTATGTTGAAACACGTAATTATATTTAATTATTTATGATTATAAAAATGTATATGGAGTAAACTTTAAATTTGTTAAAAATAATTTAAAATTAATTATGTTAGTGAAATTACATCACTAAAACAAATTGTGCCTGCAGTACTGTATAATAACTGAAAGAAATAAAATTGATAATTTGCTAATAAATATAAATAAAATTTATAATGCTTTATGAATTCCCACCACAAATATTTAATGAACTGGTTAAAAAATCCCATATCCAATACCACTGCGCATTTGAAAATACTTCGATCTTAATGTTAAATCGAATATATTGGCAATTTTAAATCCTTAAGATCTTTGATGAAGACTAATCACTCGGCAAAAAGCGGTCCATCAAATCCTTCAAATTCAAGACTGAAACAAAAAACATGATAAGATATTATCAAAAATAAACGTGTAAACAATATAATTGTAATTTAAAAGTAAAATAAAATAATTAAGTTAATATATCTAATATTTAATATTAATATAACATAACTTATAATAAAAACATTTTTCTCTCATTATTATTACCACCTCCAAATCGAGATATATCTTTGATGCAGGGAAATTGGTTATTGTTATTAAGTCTTTTAAAAATATAAAAGTACAATAATTGTTATTAAGTTATAAATTATTATGTGAAAAATATGAACCTTAAAGTAATAATATTACCATTATGTCTCTTAACGATGACCTTATAAAAAATTATAACTACATGAGTTTTTAATACTTGGTCAAAAACTTGATTCATAATCTATAATTGTTTTTTACTACAATGATATGAAAAGATGAAATTGTAATTATTTATGATTGGTAGATATGGATCCAAAAGGAAGGAAAAGTTAATAAGTCGTAGGTAATTTTAAACTTTTCTCTAGTTAGTTTGTAGAAAGAACTTAAAACAAATTTTTTTTAATTTTATATTATTGATAAATTATACAAATAATTATTGAGAATCCGAGTAAAAATATTTTAAAAATAACAGCGTATACGGAAAATCAGTTTATCAATTTTTTTTAATTTAACTTTGAAAACAAACACATGTTTTCAAGGAGGCATGTAAACAAATATTGTTATTCTAGATCTTGTTTTTTAAAAATTTCAAAAGATATCGATTGATTTATTACAAATCTTCATGAAGTTTTTTCAGTGATTCTACAAAATCATATAAAGATTTAAGTAAACTAAATATAAGAAAAAAAATGTATTGTTCATAAATATATTAGTTGTCTTATTTTACCTAAAAATGTCCAATATGTTAAAAAAAACCAATATATATATATATATATATATATATATATATATATATATATATATATATATATATATATATATATATATATATATATATATATCGACCTTGGTCAAATCTTCTTAAAGATATTCATTTAATTAGATTGAAAATCAGTGCAACAATTAAGTAAGCTCCATAAATTCGAGAGATACAATGATATATAATACACCAACATGCCTTTATGAGACATTTTAATCTCATGAAATGACAAATTTGCCCCTACATGAAATATTTATTTAAAAAATTTGTTGTTGGTTGGAATTGAACCTGGATCTTGCAAATACTTTACACAATATCATACCACCAAGCTACTCAATCATATGTGTCGTTAATCATACACATATTAGGTGTAGTCCCGAAAAGTAAATATTTGATATTATATATATTGAGACTAACTAATAATTTCTAATCATCTTTTTATTTTTACATTTGTAATTTGTATTATACAGTTATACAATATAAATTAGTATTGTATTGTATATAGTCAACTTACATATTATTTTAAATCATTCGACTTGATGATATGGTATTAGTAGTAAATATTTTTTATATATAGATAATTGAAATATATTGACCAAATATAATTATTTAATAAATTCAAATGTGATAATCATAAATTTATATAAAAAAAAAATTAAATGAATATATATAATAAAAAATAATTACTAAAATTATATTATTAGATAATAAAGGTAATTTAATTCTTAGTGAGTAAAATGTTTTATTTTAGTCATTTGATCAAATTAAGCGTAAAAAGTGAAAGAAGTCAACAATTATTAGATAAAAGTGATATTAAGTGTATCGACAAGTATAACAATTTTTAATTTTTATTTAGATAATATATTTAAACTTATTTTGAATTTAGCATCAGAATGTCAATCAATTTTTATAAATACTCAAAATTTGACCATTTTTCACAAATGGTATCAGATACAAATTATGATTAATATCAACAATCTTTAACTCAAGATCACAAACAACCAAAAAAATTGCCAATATCGAAATCATCAAAGCCTATAAAAAAAACTATAAATATTGCATTATATACTATCACTGAACTGGCTAGAAAGTGATTGAGAATAAGTTGTTTTCACTGACATATTTCTTATACTTTATTTAAATTATAAGAGACTATACACTTTATTTTTTAACAACACTACAAAAAAATGGCAATAGACAACTGCTCAAAATTGATGTCTAAAATATTCAAAACTGATGTCTTCGTGGTTGTACTAAAATGTTCCTATTTTTCACATCGATTTTGGACCGATGTGAAAGACAATGTAATACATCATTTCTGGATAAATAACCGATGCATTAGATATACTAAGACATCATTTACTGATCGATGCGAAAAGTAAGAAAAGATGTCAATTGGCCTATACATCAACACTTTCAGAAATAGAAAAGATATGTTATACACACCAAGACATGGATTATGGTATAATGTAAAATACTCATACTATCAATAAAAAAACTATATAATATCATTAAATATATGTGAGTGTGTTTGTGTTTTGAGAGAGTCGAGGGAAAGAAGGAAGATGATAAAATAGATTTGAGAGAGAGAGAGACACACACGGGTGGGAACTGGAAAATATCGTCGAGAAGAATAAAACACGATGTCAGCAAAAGTGATGTCTAAGAAAAAAAATGAAAATTAGTTAAAAACCGATGTTTAAGAAAAACGAGGTCTATAAGTTCAATAGACATTAGTACATGATAATGTATAAGATGACCATAGACATAAATTAATTTGCTAGAAAATTTTTGTCTAAGAGCTAAATAACAACAGTTGTAGGAAATTATTTGATGTCATAGAGCATGTTATATATCACTTTCAAAGAAAGAAACGATGTGTATGTGAAAAATCACTTAGTGTGTTATATGTTTTATGGAATATATTGCAAGTAATTTGTTTATGAAATTAATTATATCGAACATATTTATAAGAATTTATAGCATAGATATCCTAATTTAAGTTATAATTGGGACGGATTTTACGATAGTGATAATAAAAAATTACTTGGATTTGAAATTTTTTTAAAAAGCCATAATGTCCGACAAATTTATCCGGTATTGTTGAATTATATTGGAGGTGAAAATTTCTTTATTGAGATATAATTCATATTGCTTGGCAATAGATTATTCTGGTTTTGATTCGCACAATTGTGTGAATATACCTAATAATATTAAAGAATAAGAGTTCATTCTCCGTTTGGATTATTTGGAGGATGAGAAGGCGGGGATACGAACACACCATCCGCCCATCTAATATTGGCCCATGGATAAGTAAAATGGTAGATTGATACATAAACATTTTCTTATATCTTTTTTATGTTATAAATATTTAACTTTTTGATTATTTTACTGATACAGCTATTTCCGAAAAAATGTCAAAATTATATGGATAATGGTAAGACGGGAACACAATACAATTGTGTTTTCTGTATAAAACCTATGAAGTTAAAATTAAAAAAATCCCACAGTGGTTGTTATTTTGGTGATTGATGGAAACAATTTGTGAGGGATGGTGGAGTGGAAATATTTGACATTCTTGTGTCTAATTCACTTATTTCATTGGACGAACACCTGGTTCATGTTTGTCTGTTCAAAAGTGATGATATTCGACCACATGAAATGTCATTAGGTAATATTTGGCCTTTTTGTGCTTTATTAGTAATAATAATATTCATTATATGAAAATAGATGATTAATGCTACATCTATGATTCTTACTAAGTATATATATCTTTTAAACAGGAACTGAAGATAGGACTGCATCTTTTTTACATGTAATATACTTGCATACGTGGCATTACAAAGAAATTGTAAGCTGACTTCGTACATACATTAATTTTTTAGTTTACTATTTCAAAAATATGTACTACAATATTTTCTAAACTATTATTACCTGACAGATTCCACCAATGCTGGTTCGTCTATTTTATGATCATATGCTTTCCAACGTGAATACAGTACGTTGCAGAGATACTATTTTTCCAGTATCATATAAAAAAATACAGGGTATTAGAAAAGTGGGAAGAATCTTCAAACAATATAGTCTACAGAGACATGATACCTTTTTAATCACAATTGAGGAAAATCTTGAAGCCAGGATGAGAATTTACAGGAGCGATGAGATGGGGGTGGAATATGATTTAATATCTTCGAGACCCGATATTACACCTGGACATTGGTTTTTGAAAGATACCAGGAAAGAAGAATATTCAGATACTTTATAAGTTTTTACACAATTTAATATATCATTATAATAATATAATGAAGCATAATGTATCTTATTACTATATTTTTAGACGTGGATGATATAGATAACACAAAAATAATATCAGAAGAAGGAGAAGAAAAACTAAATAATGATATAATTGTCCAAATTAGTGATGATAAAGATGGTCATGACAGTGAGACCGGATACAATCATATACACAATCTTGATATTATTGATAATAGTGATGGAGACGACAAAATAGAAGATGGGCTTGAGGAAATGGGCAAAAACATTATTGGAGAAGTTGCATTTACTCTTAGGAAATCTCATGTGGGTACACATTGTAACAAATTGGTAAATTGTTATTTATTATTTTTAGTGTTGACAGTAGTGGAAGATTCTTAAATATCCAAAACTATGAATTGGAAACAATAATTTTGCAGTACATTGATGGGACCCTGCTAACTATCATAAAAGATTGAAAATTCGGGAAGATGGTTTTTTAGAAGATTTGGACAAATTTGGAACATCGGAATTAATGTGACTAATGGAAAGAGGAGGTTCTTGGCCGGCTGGAACAAATTTGTGCAGGAAAATGGACTGAAAGTTAATGATATAGTCGTTCTTAGTTTGTTGGTAGATAAAGTAACTTTTGATATAGTAGTTATTGAGTAGTATTTGGTAATCCTTGTTTATGCTCTGTGTTTTTACCATTTTGGCCTGATTTTGTCGCTACTTAGTTGCAGTTTACTGTTTTGATTCTGAATATTTATCAGCAGTCTTCTTTATAGTTTTTAAAAGCAATATACGTTTGTCCTTATGCAATTTTGTTAACCGTCAAACTGCATTTTTTCCAAGATTTTAGACTGCTAAATCGCAGCTTATAGTCACTATGACTTGTCAACTATTTCCCCCATATTTATCTTATGTATCATTCTTTCTATTCTTCATTGTTTTATGATTTGTTAATTAACTCTCCAATATTTAATACCTGCAACCAAACACTGGTCAAGTTTTAGCGGAATATTAAATCTGCAATGATCGGTTCTGCCTCCTAAAAGAAGCGTTGCTGCAATTCCAGAGTAGGCCACGTGAATCACAATACTACCTAAACTACGTAGTCTGTAACAGAGTGTTTTCTAGATAAATATCTTTTCGCAGCCAATTGAAGCATATACAAAAAATACGCCACCGATATTATTTGCGACACTGCTGAGCATAGAAGTATATGCATGAAGTTGGTCTTCGTTTAAACTTGTAAACAGCTTCTCATGCTTCTCTCACTGCTGAGCTTGGTTGTAACCAAGCTCTAACGTAATTAACATGTTATCTAGTTCATGTAAGAAACTGGCATCAGGAAAATAATAATGGTGAAATCCTTGAGGATCTTCCCAGCATCTTTGAACAATTTTTCTATCGATGTAGTAAATATTAGATAGAGAAATAAGAACCTTATAATAGGAGAAGTGATATACAAATGTAGATTACTTAAATGATAGTTGCTTGTTATTCTATAAAGGTTTCAACAAATCGATAAGGTACATGATTCATTGTTGCGGGCAAATTTTGGATGTGAACCAAGGTCCATGTATCCACTCCAGAAATCTGTCATATTTCACATGGTCAGATGATTAGTTTGATTGTACTTCCTACATTAATTAATATAAAAAAAACTCATTGTTAGATTTATTCGATCATATGTATCTGAGAAACAATCCAAGCTGACATTCTTCTTGTTTAAATGTTAACTATGTCTGCATCATTTATGATTTGTAATGATAGACATTATGGAAAATGATTTATGTTGTTAAGTCCTTATATTTAAAGGTTCTAAAGCCAAACATATAAATATTGTTTAGCAATCCTTCAGCTAATATCACCCCAAATAATAATATTTGCAGTTAGGTTTCCACGGTGCTCATATGAAAATGCTCCTTGTGAGTGCATGTTTCCACTGGCAATCTTTCACCGAAGAAGCTCCAACTGCTGATGAGGGTGATACTCTAGAAAAATGGGGGTTGTATGAGCAGTTAAATCTCACCATAGATTTCTCAGATTATTTGTGGTACCTTCCAGAGTAAGTATTATCGTGTACTGATATAAATCATTATCGTGTCTTTTGAAATATCTATTTCAAACTAATTTTATGATCTTACTATGTTCTCTCCAGCGTGAATATCGCATCGAATGAACGGTTCCTCAAGCATGGAAAAGATCATTTTTTTACTATTATATCAGCTGACTATATTTTGCAAGTGTTCGTCAATGGACAACCATCAGGTAAATATACTAATATTGAGCTAATGATTTTTCCAAAGAACTTTCTTGCAAGATGTCAGGTTATAGGATAACTTTCTTATTTCGACTGCCATAGTTTTATTTGAAGCGTATTAAGTGCTCCACAAATTCTGTAAATGAAAGAGATCTTAATATTCTTAAAAAAAAGAGTTTACTCATGTGTAGAAATAACTTGTTGTTAGTTCTTATCTTATCTGCAATATTTTAGTGTTCATTAACTTATAGAAACGTATCAACCATGAGCACTTGTTTTAATCTGATCTTTAAATTTTTGGCTTTTGTAGGATATGGTTGATGCACAAAATTGTACAATCTTTTGTTTTGGTTAAGTTGGTGCTGGAATACATTAGCTCAACCTGGTTGTTGTCTCATTTTCTTTTACAATAGTAGAGTTTTATTTTTATCAACTTTTAATAATCTAATGGTACAGTATTTGTTCCAGTAGAATACTCAACATCTATTCTTTGTGTTGATTACACATATTTCCAGTAGTATTTAAGTAGACACTTACTTGATTGGTTATATTAGGATCATCAAATATAGAGGTTAAAATTATTACTTGATCATATTAAATCATTAATTTATATCAAATTTAATAATTACGTTGATAGATGAGTGAACTCGTATGACTAATCTTCCCAAAGTGAGATATCCAAAGTTAAAGTACATATGGATATAACTTATAAGAGCTTCTCCAATGGGATAAATCCTTAGTTAAAAAAATTTACGCGGAAACTATTAAATATAATATTTATAAACTTTGACACTCCGACCATATAAAACCCCTGAAATAAAAGAGTCATTACACTAATAGTCATTAAATTTATCGAATCTCTTGATTTTGTTTTAAAGCAAAAATACAAAATATGGAAACATTACATTTAAAAATGTCTGAGCAATAATAATAAAAATCGATTGGTACGACTAAAATGAAAAAAAGCTGGAAATGCCATGATCACCCTATGCATTCAGAACAAAGATCCAGGCGAAAATGGACATCTACTTCTCCTAAAAAAGAAACAAATGGGTGTAATTAGAATTCAGGTTTATCACTGAACTATATATCAGAAAAATGTCAAGTTTATCACTTTTATATGTGGTAAAATAATAACAAACTGCTTATCAATTTTATTTTCTTGCTAGTAGACCTAGCGGCTCATGGAGTATGTCCATGGTCCGTAATTTCTACCACATCAGGCTGTAAAAAAATATAGGCACTGAATCATCAGTTGTGAATGATATGAGATACAAAAAATAAATAGTTTAAGGATCATATAATGAAATCTGAGCATTACAATAAGACTTACATTTACTGAGTTTGAATATTCAGAGGCCACCGTATTTGCAGACATGGAAGATGCGGAGCCATTAGTATCATAAGCATCAATGGCATAGTAAATTAAACTGTTGAGGAGGATTTTATTATCATTGAGCTGAATTCGGAGATTAGTCTCTTTCCACGCAATAGCCTTAATATACAGAGGATATGTTCCTGAATCCTAAAAATTAATTGATTCTAATAAATAAATTTATTATAAAATAGAAATTAAAAGCTGGATTTAAAACAAAGATACCATAATAACAAATTGGCACACCTCGAAACCCTCGGTAATAAGTTATGTTACGATTTTACCCACCAGTCGTTTTGCAGCATGGTCATAGAGGACGAAATTAAACGCTTTTGTAGAGTCTTCTGCAAGTAGAAAAATCTTGAACCTAAACATTAAAAAAAATGATTAAGAACTTATGTGATTTTTTGAAGCTTCATATAAAAGTAAATTTGTTTAGTTTACAATTATGCAACTTTTTTTGAGGAACATGATTGTTTTGATTGCATGTGGAGTATTTATATTTTCCATCAAGTTTTGTGACTTCTCCAGAGTAATCCATCTTGCTGCAGCTACGGTACCACCAGCAGTCACTCTTCTCCACATTATTAACTTTCACTTTGTATAGGAAAATCACCTAAAAAAATGATTAACATCTGATGAATAAAATTATTTGGAAGCAGTAGAAAAAAAATTAACTTAAATTTCTATACATATGTAGTTAGTAAAACTGTGTAAAGTAAATAATTAATTAATACCTTCAGAAAATCAGTTGCAGATTTCTCACTAAGTTCTTGTAGCGTGACAGTATGAATAATATGAGAAATGGACCCTTCGGATTGAGTTGATGATGATATAGCTTTCCCCGAAGGAACGTACCTTCTTCACGGAGTCTAATTCGAGAAATGAAGTACATGTAATAATTTTGGTATTGAGAATAAATACATACTAAAGAGCCATAATTACTCAAATGTGTCAGCAACTTTAACCTCTGTCTGATCTCAAAAACGACATCATGGTCCAGGTTTAGATAAATTTTGGAAGCAGGTACAGTGCTAATCTGAACAGAGGCTACAACCAAGAAAGTTTGAAAATTAAGCTTCATTGCTGCAATATTTTTGATAGTTTTATTAATAAAGAGGTTGGTTCATTAAAAAATAACTAACTATGAAAAATCTTAAGTTTGGTAGTGTTCATCACTCGCTCTTCTTTTGGAATCTCTTTATAACGTGCATCAATTGCAATTGCAAGGTTACCCCACACGGTAACTTTGTAGGAATGCCTAGAAGAAAATACTAGATGAAGTAATAGTAAACATACAATATGGAAAGTATTATTAAATATATGTACACAAACAATAATCCAGAAAGAACCAAGAAATTAATACCTTCTATCAGTAATCCGAAAGTGGACAATGTCCCTTTGACCAAACTTAGTACCAATCTTGGAAAGCTCCTCAAGACTCTCTAGTACTGCCATAACATCTACAATCAATCTTTACGTTAGATACTTTGCGTGGAAAAAACTACTTGAAAATTTAAAAAAAGGATTGTGTCCCCAAAACTTGTTGCAAATTCTGGAAATTCTGCACCACCATTTGCTTGTGAAACAACAAATAATTCACTCAGATCCACAAATTCAAATTTGTGGGTAGATATCATAACATCATCATCAACAGGATCTTCAGTTGTCATAGGTGAGAAATAAATTATTAACCTAGAGGAAACAAGTTTTAGTGTTCCAAGAGCTTTTTTGGTGTAAAAATTAGAAAACACGTATCGCCACCCTCCACTATCTTATCAGACTACATTCTCCATCAATGTGGATATATGTAAGCATGTACATGGCAATCCTAGATAAACAAATAATGGTGAAGAAGTGGTTAAACATAGCTAACATTTTATAAACAGATTGATATTTAAATATAATTTTATGTAACTATTATAAGTTAAAAAAATATAGATTTTACACTATCATCCAGCAGAATAGGGTTATATCCCTTGATGGCATCGCTTGCAATAGAAGAGTTTGGAACCGAATGTCACATTCGAGTTACTCTTGCTTTAATTTTCCAGGTGGTTCTAGAGAGGTCGAGAGAAGATAGTTGACCAAACATTGTTGCTAAAAATCTGGAAAACAGTATATTCAGCGAATTAGTTCGAATCAATTCAACTTTTAACTACATGATAGATACATAAAAAACCATGAGAAAATAGAAAATCAGAAATAGTTGAGTATTATTACGTTTGTGTAGTGGGTGCTAACTATTCGTGGGAATATATGATTTTGTGTGAAAGGACGAACATGATTTATATATGTGATTGAGACATAATTAATGGGAGAAATTGATGTATATATCGACAAATCAACACTTAATAACGGTTTCCATGATTCAAATAATAAATTAGTGATTTTCTAATCATAAAAAATCAATTATAGCATGAATTATGGACATGTATGATATTATTTGGATTATTGATTTTGTAAATCATATAAAGAATCAATTAGAACTTTATCTATATTTTTGCAGGGTGTAATTTGCTAATAAATAATTTATATGACTATTACTCTTATTGATTCATGTAATATATTAATCGCTACCAAATTATTGTTGAGGATATTAAATCTCAATAAAAATGTTAAATGTAATATATATGGAGTAGTGTGGTGAGGATAATAGTTTTTAAGGTTATAAAATAAATGTTAAAAAAATCAAACATTTTAAATGATTAATTGATTAATTTTCTTTTAAAATAGTAGAGAATAATTGTGATCAGCAAGATTAATGCTACATTTCTTATTTGTCTGAAGAATAAGGTGTCATTGTTGTTATCAACTTTCTTATCATGGTAGTTACCATGTTGGTGACACGTCAAATCTGTTGGATAGTAAGTTGGGTTACCCGGAACCCATTGATAGTGGATGTAGTATCCGACTAAGTATAGTATTTTTGTACTGTCACATTGAAATCGGACGAACCCATGTGTTACAACTGGGTCAATATGGTTCTTATGGATAATCCAGCTGAATTTTTAATGACCAAAAAGGGCAAGCAAATGATTTAGCAGAGTAAAATAATGAAGGGTATTTAAAGTAATTTGTAAATTCTAGTGCTAGTAAACATTAAGAATATATTAAAATCTCGCTTTAAGTGGTATGAACGGGGATAAAGTGCATGCACTATGAACCTGGATGAGGGGGCTAGAGCCGGTCAAACGAGCGAGCCGAGCGTGCCGGGCCGCATTTTGGACGGGCCGGTTCGCTGACAACTGAAATCGTGAACGACCTGTGAGAATATACGGCCCGGGCCGAGCCGTGCTGATTACAGAATTAGACGACTCGTGAACGGCACGCGAATCTGGAGAATAAAACGGTTCAGGCAAATCAGCGAATAAACTGAATAAACAAAAGAGAGATTGCATGCGGTTAACTCGCGAATTGCTGGTTGCTTTCCCTTTTTTTTAATAAGTTGTTGTAACTTCATCAGAATAAATTGATTAATTTAATTTGTAAATTTTTTGTCAACATAATAATATTTATAATTAATTATTTTAATCAAAAAGTAAAATAATTGTGTAGTGCAAGTGACAGCAGAACCATAAGGTATTTTGTGATTAGTGAGAATCAATTTTTTTTCTTTTTTTCATCTTCATTTTTTCTGTTGAAATATATTTCCGAATTTAAAAAACTAATATGTATTAAAATAAGGAAAAGAGGACGGTACCTCTATAAATTTTATTAATTAAAAAATGTTACAAGTGATTTGAGAGGATTCCTCTCTAAAAAAATGAAACAAACCGTGCTTACATTTTAAATAAAATATAAAACATAACAAATTCTAAAATTACATGGCAAAAATATTTTTATCAATTATTCAAATTTTACTTATTCTTGTGGATCGTTCGCAGACGTGCCCGATTCCAAAGAAGTGTCCATCGTCATCCAAGTATCCTCTTCTCCGTCCGAGTCATCTTTTTTCCTCCCTTGTTGTCTCTTTGCCGCTTGATCCTAATCCTTTCTACAAACACATATCTTGACCATATCTGGTGCAAGACTTGATCTCTTCTCGTCCAACACTCTTCTACCGGCACTAAAATCGGACTCGAAAGCAATTGTAGAGGCGTGAATTACTAAAATATCTCTTGCAATTTTAACTAATACCGGAAATTGGTTCTCATGATTCTTCCACCATGTTAGTATTGAAAAATCCTCATCCAACTCATAGTTATATGAAAAAACTCTCTAGTCATGCTAAATGAAGTTGTAGGTGTAGATGATGTTTCAGAAATTTTATACTTTTATTTTTTAGTTAGGATACCAAGCATTGTGGAATTAAACCTACTAGAAATACTAGTTTTAGGTGGTATAATATTTTGAGTTCTAGGAGTGTAAAGATCTATAAGACGGTATAATACAATTTTGCACATATGTAACATGCGACCTGGTGGAAATCATCCAAGAAAAAATAACATAACTCGATTTGGAGAAGAAGATGAGAGGAAACAATAATCGAAACACGTGTTTTATACATGACATGTGGAAGCCACCGAGATTTACTCTTCATGAATCTATTCTGGATTGAAATAACTTAAGTCTTGATACCATGACAAAGTGTAGAGAAGAGAAAAATATGTTTTATTACAATACGACTTGTTATTAATACTATCCAATGATAATAGTATTATTATTATATATGTTAACAACATTAATATGTTAAGAGATATGCTCTATGATATTTTATTGAGAATGGTGATTCCAGCTTAAAAGAACGCACATGTTCATTTCCTACTCCTTCAAACAAAGTTAATCACCTACGAAATACATGTTATTTTACCTTTTAAAATTTAGTGAGTTTTACAATTAATTTTTTATAGCTTGTTATACAGTTATAAAAATTTTTGAGGCAAAGATATAATATGGACGATCATTCAAAGATAATCGACCCAAATTCATGTCAGTTATTCATGTTAGTTTACATGTTTTTATAGTGTACAGAAGATTATTAATATGGATATTATAATTGCGGATTCGTCCTAATATATTTTTCGTAGAATAAGGTTTGCTATCCAAATGGGGTATTCTTGTTCGACATGTACATTTGGATAAACTTTTTTTTAATTAATGAATATTTTTTTTAAAACTAATATTATTAAATATAATATATGTTCGATATTTGTTGGCAAACAAAAAGATTTCATTAATTTGAAGATAACACAGTTGGGACAAATCCCCAACAGTCGATACAACCAGGTTATAAAATAAATAATATACTAAAAATATTAAATGATTTATTTCTGATTTTTTAACACATATAATTTTAAAAAAATTGATGTTAATAATAAAATCAAAGACTACCTAAACGATCGAGACTGCACCAACATCTCTGAAAACACCCAACTCCACAATTGACCATATCACATAAAAACCATTGTTATCCCAGCGTGTAGATTCACGAATTGCATAAACTGATATTGGAGAATCGATACCCCAATTATCTACATTCCGGATACCAGTTACAGACATGCCGAAAGCATCCCGACTATGTACATGCCGAATATAAACTATAAATATGTCAAAAGTGTAAAATTGTGACAAATGAACAATCTTTGGTTGTGAAAGAGCTCTCGGAATAATCACTACCATCCCAGATTCGATACAGACTTTTCGGATCACCAAAAATTTCAATAAACTTGTTCCTAACAGATTTAACACCAAGTAACTAAAAAACATAACAAACGGTACAAAGGTAGAGACAAAACACACAATTCAAGAGGAGAGATACACAAATACTCAAAAAGTAGGGTATCATTGAAAGAAAAATAACGAGAATGAAAAAAAATATAAAGAGATTCGGACTTTTTATCAGAGAAAACTAGTGAAAACCCGTCGATTGAGAACAAATCATAAGAGAAGAGGAAGAACGCAGCTAGACATATGTATTAGTTATTACGTAATTATTTCATATATATTCTATATTTGAATTCCAAAAAAACTTAAAAATTCTGAATTTTAATAGGCGAGCGAAGCACTTAAAAATATAGAGAAAAAGACGAACGACTTGGAAACAGGAGCAGGATGCATTGTTTATAAATGAAAGCAATAAAAAGAGTTATGTGTGTCCAAAACACCCGTTTAAAATATAAATTTGAACCGACCAGAACACAGAGTATGGGTTGGAATTTAATCACGTCTGGAGAGAAGTAATAAAACAGAAAACGGATTGCCCAGTCAAGATCGACATTAAACAAACACATTACTTATCAGATGTTCACGGCTAAACACAAATCAGCATCAATTAGGCTGTTACTGACTTTAGAGACACGTATTTTATTTTATCTTTAGCACTACCCCAATTATACTTCTTCCATCACCCTTCTCGCTCTAGAATCACGCCTTTTCCTCTCGCTCTAGAATCCCATTCTTTCGCTCCATAATTTGTTTTTGACTTGGATTTAATAATACATTAAATATATATTTAATATTTATCCACCACCATCACCTCACCTCACCTTTTTAGGCCCTTTAAATATAAACCAAACACATTCATTCACCCTATTTGCATTACTCCTCCATCTTCTCCTCACTTTAACTTTCCCTTTTTATTCCTCTCTCCCACTTGAACAATTCACTTCTTTCATGGCCGTTGAAGCTAGATACATTAACATGAATATTTTCCCTCAGCAAATCATCACAAACAACTACGGATACGATAATAGTTTTGGCGCAATGGCGGAGGATTTGTTACCGTTCAATCAATCTGTAATTGAAGCCAAAAATTCAATGAAAGCCGAGAGTGGACTCACTTATAATAATTTCCCATCTCATCCACGAAAACGCTCTCGAGACTCCATGAACGAGTTGAACCGAGTCATTGTTCCACAACAGCACTCTCATGTTCACGACTTCGAACACAATTTCCCGGTCCAGATGCAACAACAGCAACTCGAGATTGATCAAATCATCGCACAACATGTAAGTAAACAAATCACATCATACATCGTACTGGTCTAAAAACAGTTTTAACACGAAAACAATTGTTCTGCACTTTTATGAATTAAAAGTTTGTGACAACTGGTTTTTACGTGTTTATGTGCCTAAAACTACTCTTAATACGTTGCATTAATATTTTTTTGTTTTGTTTAGTTCTAACTCGAATTTTTGTTTTGTGAATGTGCAGACAAAGAAGATAAGAATGGAGATTGAAGAAAGACAAAAGCAACAAGCGAGAATATTAGTATCAGCAATAGGAGAAAGAGTGATGAAGAAATTACAAGAAAAAGACGAAGAGATTCAAAAAATTGCTAAATTAAATCACGCACTTCAAGACAGGGTCAAAAATTTATTCGTGGAAAATCAATTATGGAAAGACCTAGCACAAACTAATGAAGCAACCGTGATGTCACTCCGTTCTAACCTAGAGCAAGTGCTGGCGCAAGTTTCCGATGAACGGCAGTTTGTTGTGCCCGGGAATTTGGGGGAAGAAGCGGAGTCGTGTTGCGGGAGTTCTGGCGGTGATGAGGAGGAGGAAGTGAGTGCACGGCGGCGCGTGG
The DNA here is from genome assembly GCF_009905375.1 of Apium graveolens. Taxonomy (NCBI): domain Eukaryota; kingdom Viridiplantae; phylum Streptophyta; class Magnoliopsida; order Apiales; family Apiaceae; genus Apium; species Apium graveolens. The sequence continues at coordinate 55,644,429 of NC_133652.1, forward strand.
GAAATAAGATGTGCCGGAAATGTGGAGAGCGGGAGTCGTGTGTGTTGTTGCTGCCGTGTAGGCATTTGTGTTTGTGTACGGTTTGTGGGACCACTTTGCAGTCCACGTGTCCAGTGTGTAATTCAAGCATGAATGCTTCTGTGCATGTCAATCTTTCTGATTAACTTATACCAATTCTTGACATTCATGTATAGACTAACTGAAATTAAATTTCATTTTTGCTTTTTTTTTGTTGAATTTATAATTTCTTTCCCATACTACTTTTATTTTATTTTTTTTCCCAATTGTTCCGACAAATTTTGGAATTTATTACTGAAATAGTGAATTTTTACTACTTAAGCTATATCATAGCTTTCTTTTGTAATTTTATTAAAATCAAATGGGAAGTGAAGATAAAATTGTATAATGTATTTGTGTATTATTCGAAAATGATGGTACCTTGTCACATGTGAAGCTCAATGGTCCAAGAAACATGATTTAAGTTTATAAGATTCAAAGTTGGATCAAGTGGTTGGATAATATTTGTTGGACAAGATTAAGGATGTGACATTTGGTTTAAATTAGAAATTGGGTGAAATTTGAAATTAGGAATGGATGAGTGAGGGATGACATTGTCAAGGGTCCTCAAATTGAGGACAAATGATCGAGTATGGGGTGGCTCAAATTGACTAAATGCCAAAGGAATATCAAAATCTTGTCCCCCCATCCTAAATGGAGAGATGGCTTTATACCATAATTGCTGGCCCCTAGACTTTACCAGCTAGGCGTGCTGTTTAAGATAGGTCAATTCTTTTATAATTTAGCCTTTCAATTCACATCTTGTACTGACATAGATATGTATTAAAGTTTGTTGGAGTATATTTTCTTTCTCTTGTTTTGGGCAGATTCCGTAATTTATGAGGTAAACTATTAACTATGGGAGTATCGATAATTATGAATGACTATTTTCATAATTAATATTTCTTAATGCCGTGTTATCGTATCAACCCCTTCAATAAAATATACTCCTCTCCATTACTATGAATCTCACAAATGCAATAACATCAAATGTTGTTAATTCACAGTAGTAATCTGCGAGTAGTATTTTTATTGTAATCAAACAAGTTAAATACAACTGTAGCAACATAATTGAATCGTACAGATCCCACATTCATATCACAAGTCATGAAGGCTGGCACGAAATAATCTTATAATGTCGGACTGAAAACCGAAGAGTAATAAACACTGACGGTGGCTCCACCACGTGTGAAGTCCGTTCACAGATCTTGATATTTGCATGGCAACTTTAAAAGATGGGGAGCCCCAGAAAATATAAAATAATGGGTCAGGGTCAGAGTCAGACTCAGATATAGAAAAGAAAAAAGGGCAATGGGGGGGGATGCAGTACAGTGTTTAGACGTAAAAAAAGGACCCATGAATAACGCCGGCTATGGTACTGAACAGAGCAGCCCAACAGTAGAAAATACAGGCCATTTATAATTTAATTATTTATTACTATAACTTGTGTCCTCTGAGTCCTCACCCCGAGATATTGGTGTTATCTGCTTTTAATACGTAACGTGGGTTGGAGTGGCCGCGTACGGTGGTGGTGGTGGTGGTGGTGCAAATTGCAATGCATTCATCAGTGTCAGTGAGGACGTGAGGAGAGAGATATGAGTGGTTCGAGAAAGTGTCACAACAACAATAATACAGTCATACTACCTGCTCCCTCCTTTAACTCCTGTTATGTTTACCTTTCTTTTGGTTCGTACGGTTCATTTACCCATTCGCATTACTAGATTCTTTTTTCTTTTTTTACAATCTGTATTTATATTTAGGTAATAATCAAGATGATTCTCTTTGTTTTCTGTCGGTGAAATACGTAATTCTAGTTCATTTTTACTACACAAAAATCATCAAAGATTATAATAAACTTGTATCATCTATACCTCGTAAGCATGTTGAATTTCAAGTGTACAATCATTATTGTAAAAATTAGATATCGAAATGCTCGGTTGAGTAGTTAATTTAAGATTAAGGGAAAATTGAGAATTAATTGGAGTAAAATTCAGATGTGTTTTAATTTAAAAATATTATTATGATTATATCTTTTATTAGTTAACAATTATACATATATTATATCATAGATACTATTATTTATCGATATTTAAATTAATATAATATTTAAATTTATTAAATTATTATATATATTTTAATAAAAAAAATTATAGGGGTAAATGGTATTGTAAAAATCGAATCGATCAGATATCTTTGATTTATAGGAATTAATCTATTAAATCGAAGATTTTAGAATAGTGTGTACCTGCCAATCCAACAAATCTTGCTGCTTGGTGAATAATTAATTTTTTTATTAACTAGATATACAATATTATAAACTATTAGCGTCACATGGACCGGCCAAGTGATTTGCAGTTGATTATATGTTAATCTAGGAATTTGATATTTAACGACACTAAATATAAATTTAACTTGCACATGTCATTTTAGTTGGCACAATTGAATTACTTAACGAATAGACTCTCCATATTTTTTAGGTACTGGAGCTACTATAATGTTTTATTTCTGAGCTCACGAATGTTTGAATATTAGTATTTAATTAAGTTAAGAAAATATACAAATGATAGTACATATTAGGTCTAACTTTGTTTGTAGTATTCATTAGTTGCATGCAGTTTACAATGTTTGCTATCATAAATAAAAAAATGAAACGGATTAAACAAACACAACGTGATAACGTGCATTTGTACGAAGGTTAGGAGTTTTCGAATGGAAGCAAACCTGTATTCGGCTCAATTTTTTTATTGGACTATTTGTTTTACTTTCCTGCTTGAGTAATACGACTTGCTAGTTGCTACTATAATTAATAATTTGATAAATACTTATTTATAGCCCAAGTGTCAAGCTGTTACAATATGGATTGTAAATAAAATAGCATAAATCACACCTATGTTAAATAATCACAACAACTACAAGTCAATTTTTTTATATATATATATATATATATATATATATATACTTTTTGGAGAGTATAAATTCATAGTAACTAATTGAACCCTAGCTAATACTGAAAAGTCGATACTAGCTAAAATTTTATATTTGTTTCCCTTTATTTAAGTGGCTGATTGCTGATTTGACTTCAAGTGTTAATCGCGTGGAATAATTAAAATTTTAATTTGGAAAAATTTACATGAATACATGTAAATATATCACATTACATAACTCATGATTAATTAAATTACTAGGAAGTCGTATTTGTAATTCATTTTGAAAATCATTTTTTCTCCAAAACATTGAGCCAACAATATTGCACAGAGGTCGACAGATGAACTGACTCCATATTTTGCGCGGAGCATGCTTGAACGTGTCATATTTGTTTTGTGACAAGTTCTTACAAATGTTCGTCGGTTTAACGCAAATTATATAGGATTTTTTTTGCCACAATTGCAATATAGTAAAACTACCATGTTCCCAACTAGTTCGAGTATAATAATATCACATGAACAAATGAATGAATTCCCCCCATGATTGAGAAAAATGTTACTCGTTTCGTCTATTTTTAGTTATCATATTTTTTTTAACGATCAAATTGATCAATTTTTAACTAAATGTATATCTAAATATATATTCCTTTTATATTATTTATAGAAATTGAAGATAATATATTAAAGGAGAGTAAATGTACTTTCTTATAATATTTTTTTATTCTATTTAATTATAAAATATTAAGAAATTTTGGCCAAATTTTGGTCAGTTTAACCATACATAAGTCAAATATGACAGATAAATAATAAATCAAATGTTACAATTAAAAGGGACGAACGAAATATTTTTATAGTTAACTTTTAATTTTAGAGCAAAGATGTCATGAAATGATAAAATTGAAAATAAATAAATCAGCAGAATATGTAAGAATAATATCATATTTTCACTTTATTTTAATCTAAAAACAGAAATTAAGCTATGAAAATAACATTAGCCCATAAATAAATAAATACATAAAGCGAGGTAGAAAAGAAAGAAGATTCCAAGAAGGGGTCGTAGTAGTTTTGGGGGTAATGTAACAGCCACCCCACGCCCAAAGTTGGAGAAAAAGCATCAAAATGTTGACAGATAACAAGATAGATAGATATGTATGGATAGATACATGACACAAATAAATTGTTTTTTTTTTATATATACGCACATAGAGGTTTACTAAATCATGGGTCACCTGAAAGTAACATCTGATGATGCAGATTTGTTGGCTGTAGGGTTCTTAAATTAAGTGGGACCTTCAAATCAGGACACATTTGTCTCTCTATCACCAGCACATACCCCCCCCCTTTTTAACTATTTTTTTTATTTCCTCTTGGCCTTGTTTGTTCTCTGTTCTGTTGCTTTCTTTCTTTTTCTAATTATTTAATTATGTCTCTATGTACTTATTATATTATTACCCCCAGCCAGTGTTACAGATTTCGGAAATCGGAACTATTCGGTTGAGGTACCGATTTACGATTTATCGGACGATTTTTAAAATATCGGATGATTTATCGACGATTTATCGAAAATCGATCAAATCGGATAAATATTTTTAACCAATTTTAACGATTTATCGACGATTTTTGAAAAATCGGTCATTTTTATAACAGAGTCCCCAACTCATTATCTCTCACACAATCTATCGGTCTATTTTACCGGGGCTCAAAGGGAAGTGATGATTTTGAGTAGGGCACGTTTGGTGGTTTAAGAATTTATCATTACTTCAATTATTAACACATCCACTGGTAATCAATCCCTATCACCATTCTCCTTTAATTTTCTAATTCACTATTTTTGTTAGATAATTATTTCTTGATTCTAAAATTTTTCAATTTTATCGATTAATTTCTATAAGATACGTGATCAATTCAAATTTTTAAATCCAATTAATCACTATTTTACATTGCAAATAACCATTATATATAATACAGTTTTAATTAAATTATAGTAACTATAATTTATAAAATAAAATAAATATATATTCACTCATAAAATACTAATAAAATAAAGATATTAAAATTAAAATGTAATTAAAAATATGAAAATGCATCCGATTTTTTATGCGATTAATCATTTCAATTAATTACCGATTCTCCAATTAATTCTAAATCAATATCTTCACCGTTCTCTTCTGATTACCAATTTTTATAACACACATCTTTTACAATATTTATGAAACAATATATACAATTATTTTTTTTTAAAATAATAGAGTCGGAACCAAAAAAAATATTAATTTAGCGAGTTTATTTATTTATCGGGAATAAAAATACATTGTATCTATTATGTTAAGATCGGAGAAAAAAATTATTTTAAAAAGATAATTACTTTATCGATTATTAATTAATGAAAGTTTAATTGTATTGTTATTTCATTTATGGTACATAATGTAATTTTTAAGAACGTCGTGTGCACGCGGTTGAGGTATAATCAATGTGCGAAAACTCCATTGACTTGTTAAAAGTTCTAGATTTCGAAAATATTATCGAATATTTGACCCGCAGGAAATAGTTGACTAGTTTAAAACACGGTAGTAGTACTACAGTTTATAAATATATATTTCGTCGAGTCTATTAAGCTGATCCGAAGACATGTCATATTAAGGCCCCGTTTGGGTATGTTTAAAAAATATAATTTATTATTTAAAATTGAAAAATATCATATAAATGATATAATTATCATAATTTATAAGTTAGATAATTTTACTTACAAATAACTTATAAGTTAATAATGTGTTTGGTAAATCATAACTTATAAGTTATAATTTTTTTAAATTAAAATTAAAATGCAAATCACAAATTTTGATACATGAATATAAAAAAAAGGAAAAAAAATTAAAAAGCAAGGATAATGATATCGGGATAAAACTATTTAATATGCACTATTCATCTCGATGAAAATAATTTGTACTATTAACCCGTGCTAAAAAAAAACTAGATATATTTAGATTGATTAAGTTTAGTCGATATAATGGTCCCGAGTTAAAACAAAATTATATGATCACAATATGATAAAATAAAATTAAAACTTATTCAAAAATTTTGAAATTAAAAAATTAGAACTTTAAAATTTGAAGTTAAAAAATTAAAATTAAAATATAATAATTGTAAAACATGAATATAAAAATAAAAAAAACTTTTTAAAAATATATAATAATACGATAAATGAATGCTAGGCACAGAAAAGCAAAAACAAGGTTCCAACTTTTCTAAATTTTCATTTTCATCTAAATCAAGCGCATAATTCAAAATTACTAATAATTTATCGCGAATAAGTTTAGCACTAATTATTCTTCTTCTTTTTATTTGCTTATAGGGAATCACTTCACTTATTTCCGCTTAATCTAATTTTTTAAATATTTTAACCAATTTTACTTGAAATTATAATAACACATTAATAATTAACGATGACGTCATGCTGCAAATAAACTTCTATTTTCATAACATTTGTGATATTATTGTATGTTCAGCACTTTCCTTTCTCTATATCCGTGAATATGAAAAACAATAAGTACAGATGGGGCATGTTTGTTTGTTTACTTGTAAGTTATTTATAGTTTATAATCCCCATAATAGTTTATTCACTAATATTTGTTGATTAAATTATGAAATTAGATTTTGTTAATTTAATTTATAAATTTAATTTATATTTGATAAGTTGATAAATTAAATAATGATGATAACATATTCTTTTTACAATTTTTTTTCTTTACTTACAATAAAATCTAAATACGTAAACATCACAAGGTGCAAGTATGTATTTCTGATCCACTTAGAAGCTTCTCCTCGAAATATCCACCAAAATTATTTTGAGATATATATTTTTATTCGATGCCGTGCTTTAAACATAATGTATTATTTGTAAATTGTAATTTATCGTAAATGTGGAGAGGAAACTAATCCGATTATCAAAGTAGCTTTCAGATGGTGTGCATATATATCTTACTTGTTCCTTGTTGAATTTTATTAAAGTTTTGGAAACCAGCATTTGGGGTTTTCTAATTCCCAATCAATGTGCACACAAAGTTTACCATAAGAAACAAAATAAAAACAAAGATGATAAATATGAAAATAAAATCCGAGAGACATCTATTTTGGAATATGTTAGATTAAACATGTTGGTTTCGGTTGAATAAACCATTGCGTGATTCTCTTTTCCACCTTTTCTTCTTCACTCCAAAAACACATATGCTCCGTATATCACCCTCTACCCTCTACTTCATCAATCAATTTATTCATGTTCCATTCGCATTGATATAAAAATCATCTTCATATTTTTAAAAACTGAAACTCAATAAAAATTAAAAATTGTACGATAAACCTATTTTATCATATTTAATAAGCCCACATACTTTTGTAAAAAAGAGATGTTAATTAACCAATTCATTTGCTTGTGTTTGATGAATGAATGTTGTTGAGAACCGGTCAATTAAAAAATTTAAGGTGTTAGAAAAAATTCTAAATAAATTTATATTATATTTTATCACTCTTACTCACTCAAAAGTCCATCCGAAAATCTCGCAGAGATTGATGCATCTGTAATTTTAAAGATATTAGAATAAAAACTTAAATGAATCTTATGCTATATTTTAACATAATTATAATATATATAACATAAAATAAACATTTTCGTAAGTGAGATAAAAGAGTAATAGCCAATGTGCACTATCAAATGCCGCCTTCATATGTAGCTCCCAGCTAGGATTGACCGACGAGGATATAACTAAACAACAAAAAGGAGCCAATGGTTGAAACTAGAATCTTCTTTGTTTTAAAAAGAAAAATATTCAATGGATATATATCAGGAAGATTGTAAAGAAGTATGTCGACATCACTTTATTATAAAAGTACTCTCTTTATCTTGTTTATTTATCTGCATTTTTCTTTTGAAACGTTTTTTTTAATTATTTACGTTTTAAAAATAATAAAGTTTTATAAAATATAAATCAATTACAATCACCCATAAATATTATTTTATTCCACTACTTATTATATATATTAAAAATTAATCGATTTCACTATTTGACATATGTTTATTTATTTATTTTTATTAAATTAATTTTATGCCAAATTCTGTATATATATCTATAATTTAATGAGAGAAAGGGAGTAGTCGGTAGGGTAAACTGTTGTGCCTATTGTAAAGTACATGTTCAGTCTAACCTTAGTTTTGTATCATTGATTTGGCCTAATGAATGCCACTAATTTAAAAAGAATCCCACCAAATCTAATATCCCATCCACTTGGATGTGTGTATATTGTAAGCAAAGGTGTGAATAAAGAAAGCTCAACTCGTTGCATTGCGCGACACCCAACACATGCTTCACTCAACATCATTTTACAAAATTTTATTGTTTGCAGAATCAATCGAGTGTATTGTCATGGAATCACTTGTCCACGTTCCTCTTGCAACTTTTTTTAAATCCTACAGATCATAATGTGATCACCAAGCAAGGAGGAGACGGGGATGGAGTGAGCACCAGTACTCATGCACTGTTAAAATTTAAAATATTTTTTTTTGGAAAAATATAAAATAATTTAATTTAATTCTTTGAGAGTATGATTCGTTTCCCTCTGAATTACAATTCTTCCACCCTGAATTAATTAGTGTAGTGAGATTGTTAATGATCTGATGACACCACTTGCCAAGTCTTATGAGGAAAATTACAAGTATAATGTACCTGTCAATCCCCTCTTATTTGGATTCCTATTAGTGGAGTTTAACATGCAACTGGCCGCCCATTAGCTTATACTCCCAAATTAGGTTTCACTTAATTTATTTATGCGTGGAAGTTAATTTAATAAAGATGTGTAGAGATAACTTATAAAAAGATTTCTTCAAACATCTTTGTTTAAATCATTTAAATGGTTTCAAGGTCAAATAATGTACAGTTTGGAAATAGTTGAAGTAAACATTAAGAATTCATTTATCGATTCAGATATGTGATATACTCTTGATACTAAAGATATCGTAAGTAAGTACAATTAGGGGGACAATTAATGTATTTAATTATTTATCGTGATGGAAGAACCTAATTTCTAAAATGACATTGAACGGGAGTGTTGAACAAACGTATAAACGATTAATAATGTTTGTTGCGAGTATTGCAAGTAGCAAGGAGATTATGATGATGAGGAAAGGCGTGAATAATTAGGAAAGGCAGGTCAGGTATGTCACATGAGGCACAGAATCAAGACATTAACCTAACTAAACAAACAATACCTTATACCTGACCCCACACACACAACCTTATACATCATCACCTCATCCCACATGGCATGATTAGAACAAATCATTCACTACTTTTTTCTCACCAATAATGCTACTTGTGCAAAAATTAGATGAAAAATAAGGTTTGATATTTTATTTGATACTATTTATGTAAATACGGGTAACATTTTAATCATAACTTTAGATATTTGATTTTGTGAAATATTTTGTAACCAATTTTGTGTATTAAACATTTTTCTTTTTCTCGCACAAAATTAATGATAATCCTTTTTAAAGTTACAAACATTTTTACAATTATATCATATGTTGATGGGGCTGTAATTCGGGTCGAGCGAGCCGATGTTGTAATACTCGGAAAATTTTGTAACTGTAATGACGTGTTTAATAAATAAATATATGTTATCTTATCTTAATTTGGTGCATTTTCATTTTTTTTACATATCAAAAACGCAATTTAAAGTATCGCCATCGCTACTTTTAAGTATTATCCGTTCTGGTAGCATGTTACGTGTTTTAGCATATTTAATAATTATTTTTGGGGTTTGTTATTAATTTAAGAAATATTTGGTTTTAGAAAAATATATCGAACCGGGCCACTACCGGGACGTCAAAACCCACAAAATTCATGTTTTTATTTTTATGAAATCACGGGTACTTCGAAGATCCGTTATTTTTCCATTTTTGAAACGTTCGTAATTTTTGAGGAATTTTGACATATATATTATATTTATTTAAAATTATTCCCATAAAAATTAATTTTGTGCAAAATTATTTTAATTAAGAGATAATGTTAGGTCACACAACACTGTAGAAGGGGGTTGAATATAGTGTAAAATACAATCAAATCGATTTAGAGCACCAGTAACAGAAAACATATGTATTCGATATAATAAACTCTGTTACGATGGAACTGTTCTCTCTCAGTGATGAAAAAATATCACGAGAGCTGCTAGGTTACAATTGTATGATTTTCTTGATGATCGTAACTCTTATAGAGTAAACCTATGTCTGTGTTTATATAGACACACAGTTACAAGATAACTTCTAGTTGATATGGAATATAATTATGTCTCCTAAAATATATCAACCAGATATCTTATATGATTCTTCTAGTCCTCTAACTCTTTCCATGCATATCTTCTTCTTGTATTAGTCTCGATCTTCTTTCATGTAAATCAGCTTCCTTCCTAAACTGTTAGTCATCCAGTACTTAAGTTCTGATATCCATCGTCTGATATTATCTTCTGATAATCTAAGTCCTGATATCCTTAAGCCCCGACTTCCAGTAAGTCCTGATTCCAGTAAGAATTGATATTTTCTGTTAGTTAAGATCTGAAAACTAAACATGAAACATATTAGACATGACATCTCAAATATATCCAACAATCTCCCCCAACTTGTAAATTATGCAAGAATGTACAAGTTAATAGATTTGATGATGTCAAAAACATTTAAGTTCAAATGCAATAAGAGTTTAATAAGACTATTAATTACAACTTACAAAACATCCAGTTTTACCAACATCACTGAATCAATCTGAATCCATAATGATTCTTAACAAAATCATTTATCAGATTATCTTCAGCTTTCTTCAGAACTTCAGCTAACTGTGCTTTGACCTGCATCAGTTCTTCTTCTTTACTATCACCAATTTGATAAATGGCTGTTCTGAGAGCTTGAATGGATGTTCTTTCAAGTCCATCACCAAGTCTGATAACCTTAGGATGTGAAGAGTTTTCATTATAATATAAGCATCTTCCTTTCAAAATAACTTCCACCTTAGCAGAATTCTTCAGCATGGAAATTTCTCTTCCATCACCTTCAGTAATCATTGGACTGTAATGAGAAGTCTTTGTACCAGAGACTCTGAATAAATCTCTTATAGCCATCAAAATGTATTCTGACCATCTTCTTGTAACATCAGATTTTACTTCCAGAAGATAATGAATATGTTGAAGTTCTCTGATAGACTTCTTTAATACATCAGTATCAGCTAATCTATAAGTCCTTCCATCATTGAGAAATAAGATCAATTTCTCTTTTAGATCCTCCTTATCATGAGCATCTATCACAACTTGAGCAGACAACACCTTGTCAAGGCGCCTTTGTTTGATTTGTTCATATGGTTTGTCTGTCAATATGAAAGGATCTCTTAGAGTAACCTCTACTCCTATTTGAATTTTCTCTTCGTCAGAACCTAATCCAGCTCTATCTCTAGGTTGCTTGGATTTCAACCCAAATGTAGCAAGTTGGTTAATCATGAGATTGGATTTTGGTTCAACTGGAGTAGCTTTCTAGTAGTCTGCTTCCCTTTAACTTCAGAGTTTGTATGAACTTCTGAGAGTCTTCAGATCATGACTGAATCAGAATATCAGAACTTGTCATCAGACTTTGCTTATCACCACTTGACTTCAATCTTTGAGCATTCACAGCATCAGAACTTGACTTGTTCTGAATAGAAGATTTTACTTGAACTTTTCTTTGACCTCTGCTCTTTTAAGAGTTTCCCTGGTCATCACCTTTATCATCCTTTTTCTTTAGTTCTTGAGTAGGTGAGCATTTGGACTTAACTACCTTCTCCCCCTTTTTGGAATCATCAGGAAGTAAGAGAGAAAGAAGAAGTTCAACTGAAGATTGGATTTCATCCAATTGAGCTTTCTGAGAAGCTTGATTAGCCAGAACCTCAGCAATTTGGGCCTGTTGCATCTCTTGAGTTTTCTCAATGGTTGCAACTTTTTCAGAAATAGGTCTGATATACCTGTTCTTGTCAAGCTTGATTTGTAGATCTAGCTTATCAGCTTTTTCTCTGAGTGTATCAACCTTTTCATGAGTAGAAGTATGTAGACCTTGAAGATATTTTGTAGACAGAGCTGTGATCTTGAGTTGTGTCTTGAAATCAGCATTTGCGAGCAACTCATCAGCTGTTGCAATATGCTCTGTCAGAACTTTAGAACATGGAATAAAATCTGAATTATTCCACTTCTTGGTCCACTCAACACCTCTGTGAGTATCCTCCGAAGGAATAGGTGCTTCCTTTTCAACAAATTTCTTCACCAATTCTTCCTTGCCCAGAGTAGGTACTGGGGTCTCAACAGAAACACTGTCATCAAAACTTGAAGAAGACGCATTATGTTCTGATAACTCAACAGTGTGTGAAGCAACTGGAGATTCATGAATAACATCATCTAAATTCTGATCAACATAATTTATCTCCAGAGCTGGTGTCTTTGATGTAGATGGAGCTTCCAGATCAAGAACTTCAGGTATATTCAAATTATGAATATCTATTTCAGAATTATCAGTTTGTTCTTTAGCATCATCTGTAGCTTTAATAGGAGAGATATGAGGGGTAACAACTGTATCACTAGAAGTGTCTTTGGCTTGAGCTGGAAGGGCTTCAATGATAATTGGTTCTTGTGAGATCAGAGATTCCTGATCCCCTTCCTCAGCTTCTTTAGTATCTTCTGATATAGCCTTAGCCAAATACCTCATTGCCTTCATTTTCTTCAATCTTCTTGCCAATGAAGGAGTTGCTTCAGCAGCATCAGAATTTACAGATTTCCTTTTCAAAGTATCATAACTTTGAGCTGCTTTCTCTTTCTAAGAAGTAACATTCTCAGCTTTAATTATCACAGGTTCAGATGCATGAACTCGTGCTTCAATTATTTCCTCTTCACTCTCAGACTCATCTCTGAGAATCATCTTCATTCTCTTTTATTGAGGTTGAGGAACATACTTTGTCCTCTTAGAAGTTTTGAAAGATGAAGGTATGGTTATTTGAGCTGATGGTTGAGAAGTCTGAGGTGTTTGTGTAGAGGGGGTAGGTGCTGATGGTTGAGGTTCTGATGGTTGGACATCAGGATATAGTGTAGTGTATTTAACTGGATCATAGATTATTAAGGCTTGTTTGACAGATAGAGGAACTCAGAGGGG